>NW_024067048.1:0-301378 GCF_015039405.1 Cantharellus anzutake | reverse complement strand
ACTGCCACTCGCCTTCATTTTGTAATTTTGTATTTTGTATTTTGTTATTTTTATGTTCACTTTTTAACCACCTGAGAGAGGTGCAAGGACTCGAGGGGTTGGTTGTTCTTCCTCCAACTACAGCGTTGTGAATTGCCTCATTGGACCGTCAAACTGGTGCAGCATGTGCGGCTAGCGCCAATTAGTCGATGCTGGACGTAGCTCAGTTTATGTAAGCAAACGATGCGCCAATGAACACTTGAACCTCAGTGACTGAGTACATATTGTATTCGCTGCATCATATGAATTATATAGATTCACAGGATAGATGAGATGTATATCCAACGCATGGAGTACGGCTAGGCAGGATCCCCGCCTCGGCCCTCTAAGATTTTCCTAGACGCTAGTACTTAACCTGCCCCAAGTCTTGCCGATCTGATTCAGATTCCAGTGGGGATCGACGTGGGCCACTTGTGTGTATTGTCAATCGAATAACAAACAAGTGCCATTGCACATAGAAATAGAAATGGCTGTTTGAGGAACAGGGAGGCAGTTCAGGCAAAAATGCCAGCCGGTCGATTCGGCCAATTCCGCTAGTATAAGTCAGATCGTCGGGAGTCACGTGGCCGTAGACTCTTCAGCACTTCTGCCCGTCATGCAAGGTCCTCCAAACCGCTTAGGATTAGGCTTGAGGCCCCCAATGTCCTCGTATGGGCAGGGCCCGCCCATTGGATCTCTTCCGCCTTCAAATGTTATGTATGGGTATCCCCAACCAGGCGTACCGCCTTCAACAGAAAAACTCACGACTTTGTTCGTTGGAGGTATATCTGCTGGCGTTACGGACGATTTTATGAATTCCTTACTTTCTGTGAGTCGAAAAGGCTTCAATGAATGCTTTGAATGGATGGGGGGATTCAGTGGTGACCTTCTTTAGGCCTGTGGTCCTCTTCAAAGTTTCAAGCGATTGACGAATCCAAATGGCAAGCCTCAAGGTTTTGGCTTTGCGGAATTCGAGGAGCCAGATTCTGTCCAGCGCGCATTGACACTTCTTCATGGGAAGACCATTCCCGCCGTCGAGCCGGGTGCTCCCAATAAGAGTTTGGTGGTGAGTGCACCCAGTTGTCCCTCCCGGAGCTCACTTCATCCTCTTTGTGCTACCACTCGGCCAGGTGAGAGCAGATGATAAAACTAAAGCTTATCTGCAAATGTATGAGTCACAAAGAATTAGAACCGATGTGAGTTCATGATTTTTTCTGTACTCATCGCCTCCGCATTACTTACCTCAACCTTTCAGCAAGACGATGCTGCGGATATGACCGCCGAAACTCTTATCTCCTCCATCATTGACCAGTCGGCTGCTGCTGCAAGAGCCAGTGGCAATGCCGCCCTAAATGAGGCACAAGCTGCCGTTCCACCCCATCTGCGCGACCTGCAAGAATCTGATCTACCCGAAAACCAGCGTGGTCTTGTCATTTCCGAGATAGCCCTCTTCCGAGATAAGGCCATGAAGCGAGACAAAGAAGTCCCAGACACGACCCGAATGGCGTCGCGTGCTGCTGGGGTAGGCGGTTTCTCTCGTGGTGCAGGCCCAATCCCCAGTGGTCCTAAGGAGCGAGTTTGGGGTAAGCCCCAGGGAAAGCCGGCCCCGGAGCCCAGCCAACCGAGTTCGCGCAAAGGCAGTTGGGACAGAGGACCCATTTCGCGTGATCCCCGTCTGCCAACTGGGTTCGTCAAGGGTCATGATGCAATTCCTGCAGAAGATGGTAAATCTGATGAGGAGCTAGAGAGGGAGAGAAAAGCTACGAGAAGACGGGAGGAGGATGAGTCATTTAGAGATGTACGCAATTTCCGTCCCAAAATGGCTAGAATTAACAGTATTATCCCTAGCGTGAGCGACGGTACGAGGCACGTGAAGATCAGCGCCTTGCCAGCTTGGAGCGACTCATAATGCGCACCCAAGCGGCTGCAAAAGCCAAGGAGATCGACAGGGTGGAGATAAGAGAACGGCTGCACGTTTGGGATGACGACGAGAGCGATGAACTGTTCTACACAGACTGGTGAGTCTTCAGTCACGAAATTTCACGAGATCGAATTCGGACTTCCATCCAGTGCTCGATGGCGCTCCCAGAGAACACGCCACTTAGCCATCGAGCGTGCAGCTGATGAACGATCACGGGAGATAGAGGCCCGCCAAGCGGAACATCTCCGAGTCGAATCGGAGGCTTTCCTCGCGCGACAGAATGCTGAGATACAAAGTCTTGCAGAAGAACAACGCAAAGCAGGGATGCTTCTCGACGACAAACCTATCAAATTATCTATTGGCGGCACTGCAACAGGGGCAGGTAATGCCAGTGATGCGAACAAGAGTGGTCTGGCGGCTGGTGCGAAACCTAAAGTCACTGCTCCTGTGTTTGGTGCCGAGGACGAAGATGATGACACAGTGCAGAAAAAGAGGGCGCCATTACAGAAGATCGATTTTGGTGGCGTCGAGGCTTCTGGAAGGCAGGAGCGCTTGGAGACACTCAAAGCGTCTGTCAAGAAGGACAAGGAGTCCGTTTTCAAGGCCAAGATTCGCTGGGACGGTATTACTGATGTATGGAACTCTTTCTGCATTGGTAACTCCTGTTCTGATCCTCACCTTCATTAAGGAATTGATTGAGGGCAAGTTGGAACGTCTGATAAAGCATAAAATGATCGACTATCTTGGCGAGCTGGACGATGATGATCTGGTTATGTTCGTTATAGAGCATCTTAAAGACCACAAGCCAGCCTCTAAACTTGTCGAAGGACTGGAGCCGGTGGGTTGCCAACAAACTGTTCTTGGATGCCGTACTAAGTGCAATTTCCCAGGTGTTGGTGGAGGAAGCCGAGGAATTTGTTCTCGTCATTTGGCGTCAGCTCGTCTTCGAAAGTCTTTCGTACAGCGAAGGAATGGAAACAGACAACATCATGGTGGAATGAACGAAACGTGGCCAATGACGTCGCACCAGTCCGTCTCTTATCACTCACATTTCAGTTTGCTTTGTACATTACTGCCACTCTTTCCTCTACGTTCCGGTCGGTTCCTTGACCATCCCTCCAGCTAGCCCCTAGGCATCCAAGATTCCTGGGCCGCAGTGCCATCTTCATTCGAAATATCTCAGATGACCTCGCATATAGTGAGTACCGCAATATTATTCCATGCTCCGTCAACTACCTGTAGGAAGCACGCGTCCCACTAGGGACAAGGACATGGTGTTTGGCATACTCGTATGCCATCCTAATTAGGGTATTGCGATGCGGGAGGTTTCACCTGTAGTCCATACAACGCATACTATTGGAACAAATGCTCTCGTAGCTCTCTAAACGACAGTATTATTCAATTACATTATTACGCAGCATGAGTTTTGCTGTGGCAATGCGACTGTGGATCAGGATGATTCGAGTGTCGAGGCTCGGAGGACAAACCTGCTTTGCCTTCTTGTAAAAAACCTTGCTGGATGCACTCAATGCATTTGATCGATCGACCAAGTCGTCAAGTTTGGTACCTCTTTCCAGGACGGATTCGATTGTCTTGTGCTGTGCATCCAGGCGCTTAGAGTGGATTGTCCTAAAGTTTCGAGAAAAATACGCACCAGGATAATCTTTGTCTCATCCAATTCTTGCTGAACTCTCAAAATAGAGTCTGCTTGTCTTGGGTCCTGATATTTCTCAAGGTACGCCTGCAGCTGAGGAAAGGAAATGGATGATGGATTAGAGTATGCCGTTTTCGGAATAGTGGTGGCGAATTCATCCAATATTTTCTGGAGCAATGAGAACGCTGGTCTAACAGGGTATTCCTGGTCCGCAATGATGGTTGCTATTTAATAATAGGTCGGTTCTCAACAACTTCAGCGAACGACGCGTTGCTCTCCTCAGAGTCAACAGTGCAGTGGTGGGGAACACATCACTTACCAGCCAACTGCTCGGTACCACCCCTATTGTAAGCATGGAAAGTATACGAGCCCTCCTGAACACTCTGCCGTTGGCCCTGCTGGGTCCGTTCGACGACAGTCTTCGAGAAGAAAGTCATAAACTCTTGCACGCTTCCTTTCTGATAGAATGAGTACGAGGAAAGATCGGAGACTGTTGCCAACGAAACAACATTCCCCTTGGGAAGGGCTTCAAATATGGAGATTGAATAAATCTTCATGATGATCTGCGTGAACGCTCAAGCTCAACGTTGGAGGAATTGCGATCGACTAAGTGGGCAGTGCTATCATCGGCGGAATTTTGCTTCCGGCATGAAATGGTTCGCTCAAAACTACGCAAACATGCGCGCAAGAAACTGGAGCCGTCAACTTTTGATGCAGAGAGACCTGATCGAAAGAATCCCTCACTTGCCATAGATCAGGATGGTTCAGATGATGAAGCTCCAGAAGCCGTCGGAATCTCCGCCGCAAGAGCTGATGCCTTGAACCGGGAACAAGAAGTGCAAAGCTTTCACGTACAGTAAGCTGTCATAGATACCTGCGTATGTACGGAAACAATGATTATGTTCCCTAGAGCTGCAAAAAAACGTAAGGAGGCCAACAAGGCACGCGCTCAAGCCCTACTGGCTAATGCTCAAAGGCGAAAGGCGGCCACAAACCAACGTAGCAGACCGGACCGTAATGAGGTCGAAGAGGATCCTGACACACTTCGCCTTCGAAGTCGGATGCAACGGGCTATGGAAGAAGCTGACCTGGAAGCAGAGATTTCTGACGACGCCTCAGAGTTCGCCACACCAGCTGATGGACCCCTCAACCTCTCGGAACGCTCAGGACATCCGAATCCAGTTGCTGAGTTCATTGATGCATATGGAGAAGGCGATGAAGATGGCGAAGCGTCTCACATGAAAAATTCTGAAAGTATGGACGACTTGCCAGTTATCCCGCCCACATCATTGGCCCCAAAATCTCTCTCTTCCCACTACCGAATGCCATTAGAACTTCCTGACTCGGTATTCGCTGAGGCCGCTGCAGAAAGGACACGTCTTATTACAGAGAGGGAGAGGGATGAACAACTGGAGCGTAGCCGAGCCGCCGCGGCGGAGTCCAAGATAAAGCGAAGAGCCACTCGGAGTAACAAAGATTTGATCGTAGGGTAAAGTATCTGACCATGATACCCAATTCTCCCTCTTATTTAACCTCCCCATAGTTCTCGAATTGTCAGGACGCTCCCAAACACTTTACTCCTGGATCCGGCTCCGGCAGCGGAGTCTGTCAAGAAAACTGCTGGAAACTGCCAATCAGCCAAGGCCAAGGGCCTTTCAACGGAAAGCAGGTGCGCTAATCTGTATTGTCGCCGGGGGACATGTCTAACTACGCGCTCAACCTTAGCTTATCTCGCGGCGGCAAAACGAAGCACCACTCTTCGCCCCGCATCGAGTTTCTCAATCTTGATCGGCGATGAGTCCTCCGCACAACTTTCATGGCCTGCTGTGAGACTTTGAGCATGTGCACCTTATTGGGTTCTAGTTCTTATGCTTGAACATGAGTGCTCCGGGCTGGGATCTGAATACAATATGATGACCAGTTGTTGCTCAGTGCAATATTTGGGGCTGCCGGGTTGAGACGCGAGTCTCTAGTGATAATTGACACTTCTGTCCATACCGAACATAAAAGGCTGCGATTGGAAGATCTGCGTAACATTCCTCGGCGGCGGTTTTGTTGATGAGGGCAATGTGCTAGGTGCGAAGGTTGCTTCCTGAATGGTTAGTACACTGGCGTGGGAGGGGTTCTTCCACAGGGAATGAGCTGTGATGCATTGAACATAGGCTTCGGATGAGAACACACCTATGGAATCTCATTGAGGCGCATAAGTTAAGATCAGTGACCATAGTGTTGTCACCTGAGGTCAAAGCGTTGTATCGGTCGATCTATTTCTCTGGACGTCAGCACGAATAACACCCCAGTGTTCCATTGCATGTGGCGGCCAAGTCGAGAGGAATGGACCGCAACGTGCCATGCTAAGTCTGTGCACAGCTAAGAAATGGGCGTATATATCATGTTCCTGACAATTACCATGCAAATCTATGTATCCTAAATACTACCGAGCCGTAATGTGCTACCGACAGAGTCCGATTTCGATTACAATGAGGGTGGACTCAGGTGTATTATTTCTAATCTTCTTTTTGCTCCGCGAGTTCTGCTTTTGGCCTTCTCTAATTGCTCCAGTCGCAGCTGTTCCGTCCGCCTTTTTTCTCGCCGCTTCCAACCCTTCAGAACGATTGGTTTCGTGCGAGATCAGCAAAGAAGGCTTTACAAGCAACTTCGACCACCCAACATCCTGCAAAATCAAGGATCATCGCGGTGGTGAGGCTGAACTTGAACTATACCACATAAGCATTAGTCTCACTCATCGTCAATCAAAAGGACGGGCTCACGGAGTTTTGCATTTCCACGATCTGCAGCCATCTATTCAGCTCAGAATGAAATCTGTCGCACCTGAGAAAGCGACGGCTGAGGCACCGACAAGGCCCCACCACAGGGCACTGTTCTCCTGATGCCTTCACGGAAAGGACGACCCTATAGCACCAAACATCAACAGTTAAGAGGTTCGGCGACAACGCTATGCCAGCGCTTACCTGGAAAATTAATGGCAAACGTTGAAACTTGTTGCGAGAGGCTGAGGAGGTATATGGCAGTGTTCAGGAGGTTAGGCTCAAACTTGGCATCAAGATCGATGGGTCCTCGACTTATCAAGAATCAGAGAGACCATGTTTTAGGAGATGCCTGTTCGCTACACTTCGAATAATTGACAGATTGGTGATATAAACCAACGATGCAATATGGATCGCAAATTGAATGAGAACGGAGAGAGAACATAGAAGTTGAAAAATGTTTCCGAGAGGGCGCTCGCGGGAAAGCTGCTCCACAGGCTGAAAATGAGACGTAAATTTCCGTTCCGGCACCAGGGAAATACCAACAGACCTTGGCTCGCGATATGCAAAGGAAACACACAGACATCAAAATCCCCGTTATCGTCACTTGATAATCACCGAACTTGATTCCATCTAGTACTGGAACGCTCAAGCTATACGCGGTGATGAGACAGTTCAAAGCCAAGATCTTATACATCTGGATAGTAGCAACTAATGTGCAAGCGGCCTTGGCGAATTATATTTGTAACTGATCCAGTGATGAGCAATGTTGGGTCGAGCGATGGACGATCCATACTCACTAGCCGAAACATTGGACAATTTGGAAGTGAATGGAGCAGCGCAAGAAGCATCCCCCAGTTTAATTTTGGGAGCTCGTTATCGTCATCTAAATCAGCCATTGTGTTTGTAATGGAAGCCAAATCGAACTTGCAGCACGAGTTGAGCATACAGCCTTGAAAATGCTAATGAAAACTTACTTTCTCCATTGGATTCTTCTTCCTTGCGTCAGCTTGGGCCTCCTTTGCTTTTTGCTGTGCCGCAACAAGCTCGGGATAGAGCGAAGCGATGGCTGGTGGAACAGGGGGAGGTGGCTGGTTGAATCGTTGTGAGATCTTGAGTTGACTCTCGTAAACGGACTTGACGCGCTCATTTCTCTGGTGCTCAGCAATCTTTTGCAAGTCTGCTGGAGTGCCATCAAGCAGTGCTACACCAACATCGGCCTGTTTGAGGGCACCAACGTCATTCGTTCCGTCTCCCGCCATGAGTGTAGTGTAACCAAGATTCTTCAGCGTGGTAAGGATATACTCTTTCTGAGTAGGCGAAACGCGCGCGTAGACCCAGGTATTGTTGACGAGATCGTTAATTCCCGCCCTCCCTTCATACTGCCTGAGAGCTGCACCAGTGACACAGATGTCGTATTCGTTGAACAACGACACGTCTATTGGTTCCGATGGGTCCACAGAAATGATCTTGCTCTCATCAACAGTCCCGCCATTGCAAGTCTATAAGAACTAGCTGTATGGCATACCAACTTCAGTCTACAAGTCACTAACCTGTGGGATCAGTTGCACCCTCCCGAACATCGAGTATCAAGCATCCCGATCGACGATCTCGACTCTTTTGGCAACGTGCACGGCGGTGAGAGGGTTATCACCTGTAATCATGATACACTATTATTAAAGTATGTTAGACCCAGCCTAAAGTATAGAATAAATCCCGGCATACCCTATGAGACGAATCCGCCAGCATTTTCAGAGACACTACGGCATCCTCCTTGAGCGGGCAGTGGAAGACCAAAAATCCCGCGAACCTGAGCTGGGATTCAACTCGCTCCCTCTGAAGTCGGTGGATCTAAGCAGAGATCATCAGGAAAGACCAGCTAGACGAAGTGGCGCAAATCACTTTATCAGCTCCCATATTTGGTAGTTCCTTCGTTCCGAGAGCGAGCACGCGACTCCCTCTACGAGTGTACCACTTGAAGGTCTCGTCGTAATCCTTGGAATGCTGGAAAGCATACTCTTTATTGTCTCGGGGGCACCTTTTACAGCAACGAGGACTGCGCCGGTGGGCAAATGCGAAACAGTGGACATGCGCTTCAAAGCAGAGGAAAATTGGAAGCGTCGACGGATTGAAATAGACGTCCGGTGTGGCGCTGTCTTCTCCCTGGCAGTTACCACGTCTAAACGCAACGCATATTCAGTTAATGTAGAGAAGAAACCCAAATGCATACCCCTAGACACGGCCCAGTCGAGTGACTCTAAGGTCGTCTTCTCCATAGGGTCTCCAACGATGGTTCCATCATCCAATTGCACAAGGGCGTGGGCAGCGGCTAAACATAGTGTTGTGTCACGGCTTGCCTCTTTCACATTAACCAGCTTCCTGGGATTAGATGGGCTACATGGCGCAGTTAGTCATTGCACATCAAGGTGAGGCAGATGCAACTTACTCGACCCCTGCCACTCCTTCTAACACGAGATTTTCCGCAGTTATCGTACCAGTTTTGTCAAAACAACAGACATCCACTCTGCCTGCGAATGGAATACGGAACGGCTCGGTACAAAAGATGGCTGTGGAGATGGGACAGTAAAAAACAGTCCAGATAAAGTGAGTTCAACTTACCAAACTTAGACAATGCCACTAGAGACGCATTGACAGCAAGTGAGAGCTCCATAGGTAGCTCCGGAGGGACAACACTGGTGACAATGAGAATGCAATCAAGGAGCAACTTTGACTTCTTCAAGCCTCGTTCAATTCCTGAGCCAAGCCCAGAATCAGAACTCTTATGCGCGGAGACAGAGACAGTGGCAATGATCAGTAACTGACCTCGGACCCAGACATACCAGCTTGCAGCAATAGCGAAGATGAGCAAGAAGCCAATGAATAAGAAAGACTCTAAATTATTTGCCGACACTCTCTCTGTGGAAAAGATCATCGTTCGAACGAGTTGTCCTTGTGACGTCCCAAAGCCAGTCCTTAACACAACAGCAAAAAACAGCCTCCGTCTGGTGTCGTGATCTTCCGATCTCCAAGACTCGTGCCACCACTAGCTTGAAGAATTTTAGTTCCAGAGAAAAGAATATTGCCCTTGTCTGAGAATCAACATCGAGCCTTTCATCTCCTTCTAGGAGCTCAACGGACTCTTTGAGCAGAGGAGTGGGATTCTCCGGAAAGCATTGCTTCGTTTACAATCACTGTGCCTTGGATGAGAAGTAGATCGGCTGGGACTGTGGTCTCTTCCTTCACCCCTCGGACTAAGTTAGGTCACATAAACAAATTAAATAACGCCTTTTGACAAGTGAGGACGCACCAATAGAAACGAGATCACCTGGAACAAGCTTGTCTGTTTGGATCTGTTCCCATTTGTCATCCCGCAGAACTTGAATAGAGAATGGCGTGATGGACATTGTACGGAATTCAGTTAATGTTCTTACTCGCTATAGAATTTGATTGAGCAGTTCCCTTATAGCAGGAACACGAAGAAACACGCACTTGCCAAACAACGGTGCATTCAAACACGACGAGCATGAAGGCAGTGAAGAGACTGTAGTACCAGTACTCATCCAAACACCAAAGTGCAACACAGAATAGCTGGAAGACGAAAAAAGGGGCGGTGGCAATGTTCACCGAATAACTCCGTGAAGGAAGGAATAGGGATATCGAATTCATTCATCCCATAAAGTTCCCTCAACGAGTCTACGCTTGTGCCCGCCACACCAGAAGGTGAAGCGAAAGATGAAAGAGGAGGCCGAGAGTCGGATGGATAGGGGCGTGCTTCGAAAGAATTTGTGGTTGGGTTGTACACATACGTGTCTCTTGATAGTTGAACGAGTAAGCCGGTATGAGCGAACCTGAAGACTGGCATAAAGGAGCATGAGTATGCCATATAAAAGGCCTAGCTTAACACCCTCACCCGCTTCTTCGTTATGTGTACAATCTCTCCTTTACCTCTGTGTTTGAAAGGTACCAGACGGATGAGATCCGCTTCTTCAACGTTCTGTGCCTGCAGTGCATGTCAATGTCAGCGAGAAGTTGCCGTTAAAAGAAATATTGTCCATACACTGCCTGAGGTTATAAGTGCCTTCGCACCAGCACTCCATCTAGTCGCCAGGAAACTGAGCGCATGACCGGCACCGAGGGCCACGCATCCGAGGAACGTCCATTCCTCGCTCTTCACCCAGTCATCATATTTAAAGTAATACGCATATGCCCAAATTGGATATAGTAAAAGGAAAGGAACGGCGTAAGCATGCGCCCACAGTGGCCGGGAAGTGTGAAGCGAGGCTCGCTCGATGTCTTGCGAGGAGACGTGTATCGCCACCCTACGGAGCAGGCATTGAGTTTAATGAAAAATGCGACAAAGAGATGGTGGGCGCACATGGTTGTAAGCCAGAGGAAACTGCAGCAGTCTCTTTTAACGGTGCGTGAGTGCAACTATGTGCAACTGTCAGAGCAGACACGCAACCACAATTGGGATAGAATACAATCTCGGATGCAAACTTGCTAAACTAGCGCCTGGGTGGAAACATCCAAGTCTATGGGAGGAACGAATGACCTGCTATGGTCGCTGGCGCTCTTTTGGGGGGTAACGCACCTTCTCAACCGCCTTGTCATCTCAAAACGATCGAATGCATATTACAATGTGCTTCCTCTCACTTCTCGTGACAGGACATCGGCCCGTCTCCATTTCGTTTCTCCCTCGTTTTCTGGGCACAAATCTATTCTCGCTTGGGCTTTTCACCCTTCTCGCACGACAGCTATCGTGCATGACCTGAGGATAACTATACACACGACTTCCCTGAACTCTTTATCCCTATCACTTTCTGAAAAGCTATCCAATAGCCCAACTGTTCGTGCATTTTATGACGCCGGTTCCTTACTTTGCACCACTGCGTCGTTCTTATGCTTGGTGTGGCTATCGTGGTGCGCTTTTGGTACAATATGCAGTCTTGTTCGCGGAGCAGAAGTTCCCAATATTATACCACCAATGGGTGGGCTTCCCGATTCGCTGTGTATTGATCTCGATGGTCCCTTCAGCTACTTGAGGCTTGTCGTAAGATCTGGGACATATTTCCGGATGTCCCTCCACTCACATCGATTCTGCTTGTAGATACCAGGATTAACTGTTCCCCTATACCATTTTCCAGTTCTAATATCTGCTGGCATCTCTTGTCTCCTAACCCACGAAGCCGGACATGTGATAGCCGCGTCGCTTGATTCCATCCAAATAATCTCAACCGGAATCGGAATCGTAGTTGCCGTTCCGTGGGCTTACGTCTCCTTGCCCCCGTCATCCGTCTCTGCCTTGCCTCCGCGAGCGCGTCTACGGATAGCTACTTCGGGGAGCTGGCATAATTTAGTTGCATTATTGCTACTGTGGCTCGGGGCCTGGAGCGGAATCAGTGAAGCGTTGGGGAAAGTCATAGGGTGGCCATTATGGGAGTACACTGGCGACTCGGCTGCAATTGTGGCGGGAATTGATTCGGTAAGCGTTTGGTGCAAAGCTCTGGAAGTGGAATGCGACAGTTATTGAACAGCGTACTGGATTCAAATCAGGATTCGTCTCTTGTACAACATTTGCCCATTAGTTCGTCGATTGTAGCCCTCGACGATACCTCAATATTTTCCCCAGAATCTTGGCGAAGCTTCTTTTCTGATAAGGCTGGAAGCGCGAGAAATGACAGTGGCTGGTGTGTGATGGACCAGTGGTCAAACGGTCAGTTCGCTCCGCAACCAACTTTGAATCCCCGCACCAACTCACTATTCCTGACAACAGCTCACGCTTCCTCTTGCTGCTGGGATCCAGACTTCAATTCGAAATTATATTCGTCTATCGATATACCTTCCAACAAAAAGCGCCCGCAATTTGCCTGCTTCTTCCAGGGACCGGATATCCCCGGTATTCCAGGAGTCTGCCTTGACCCACTGCTTATTCTCGATCCAGCAACCCCACCTCCACTGCATCGAACTCTGGAGCGATGCAACCCACAACGTGCTGACTCATGTGAGGAAGGATGGTCTTGTGTTCGCCCTAGTCCGAAAGAACAACTCGTGAGGATATCTGTGAGGCCCCCGTCGTGGATCGACCCTCAGACTTTCACGATCGTGTGGAGGGGGCCCAAAGAGGAAGTGCTTGATCAAAGTAAGCGATTTATCATAACCCCATGACCTACCATTATCCCTATTTTTCCTTTCTATCGGGTATGGGAACCGTTCAACGCTTTGTTTCAGAAGCAGTATTCAGAGATTTCAACTGATTGCATCGGTCTCTAGTAGTGATTGGTAAATTTCAACCGCGGCACTGGATTGTCCCACCAAGTATTCCGTTAATTGTAGGCCTCTTCCAAGCGTGAGTTGTCTCCATTCAATGCCTTATGGAATGGAGCCTTCTCCATTTGTCCACGAAGATGATGTTACCATTTTTGTTAAAAACTGCCCTACTATGCATCACTCGCAACTACCTTGCTCACCAGATTATGCTTTCTTCCGTAGGTATGCATTCGCGATATCACTTTCGCTCTTCGTTCTCAACCTCTTGCCCGTTCCAATACTGGATGGTGCACAAATCTGGGAAGCCATTTGGGAATTGGCAGGAAATAAATCCCCCACACATCGTAATCCGATCAACAGAGACCTCCAGGAGGAAGCGCGCGAGACGGACAGGAGCCTCTCCCGTGTTGCAAGTCTACCCCACGGTGGCAGGATAAGACCAACAAGTCGTGGAGGGACCCGGACGGCTTGAACAACACGGCCAGGCAAGGGCTTCTACCTCCTCCGCACGTTAGAAGATGTTTATGGCCACTGGAGTGCGCTGTCTGCACTCCATCACATGATCTTGCAGCCCCTCCATCCCCATGAACAAAATCCGCTGCACAAACGTTGCCAGTTGCTATGAAACCGGAGCTTGTGTCGTGGCCCATTGAACGAAGTCGACTACAGATAAACTGGTGCCGCACCCGAGACCCCAACCTCGCGCCCTGGATTCGGGCAGCCGGAATCAGAAGGCTCGATTCTTTGAAGGATACCTGATACGAAACAGCTGGCCCAACTTTGCCCGAATATTTGTGATTGACACAGGCAGCCCTGGGAAGATTTTTGCCTATCATCTGTATATGCAGCCAAATTATCAACCTTTTGAGCTCGACCAGGAATGTTGAGAGAATGAAATATGGGATGCAGCTGTTTTGCACTGATTATCGACCGAGAATTCGGGCACTCGCTAAAAATCAATTCGTCTAGAGACCAATTATCGTATGCTCGTATCTCTCTGGTTGCTTCCTACTGTCACAGCTGAGCTTATACCTGGATGCACCCGCTTCATTTCCCCACACCCTTTTCGGAAGGATCTTGAACCAGTCGCTCGCACATCCCGTAATGACTTGCTTCAATGCAGCTGCTGCCGTCGAGGGTTGTTACCTGTTACCTCAAATCGAAGGACGGAATACGAGGGAGCTGATGGCATCATTCAAGCATAGCAACACCCAGGTCACACGCACCAGACAGTGTTAGCATGAAACTAGGCAGAAGAGGCTCCCCAGAAGGAAGCAAACTCTAGTGATGCCAACACGAAGCATGATCAGAGTATCACGAGGGTGTTGGCTTCTCTCTTGCCCTCCCTGCCCTGTAGTGCCTTGATCGGTTCAAGCGGTTCACCATTTGCTATCAGTGACACCTTGTAATAGTTCATGCTCGTAACGGATCAGCATCATGATCATGATAAGTGCAGACACCGACGCTAATATATTATCCCCCTGTGCCAACACACGAAAGTCATGCAGATCACACACAAGATGCTTGAAGATTGCCATAAGTTAAGGCAAGCAGCAGAATCATAGCGGGATTGTGGGCGTAGCCATAGAGATCTTTGATGTCAGAAAAGGAGAGTTCTTAACCACGATACCAGAAGTCAAAATGACATAACATTGCTCATCCAGTCAAGAGCAATACCCCACCCAGCGACGTGATAGGGCCCAGAGGACGGAACCTATTATATACGTATTCACAATACGGAACCACAACATGGTTTCCAACAAGGACAAAGGCATCAGTATGGCCAATCGCACACCGGTGAAAATTGCATCTCGATCTGTGGCTCAGCAACGGATACTTCACCTTTTACGATCGAGGGTGAGGAATCATAGGTCCCAGGGAAGAGTATGGTCCCAACCCCAATAGAGGGACCCGCAAACTTGTGAACGCTGAACCAAGGGTGGCGCCAACAATCCTAGTCCACGAATCAAAAATCGCCATGGATGGGTAGGAATAGACCAGTTATAGCGTAATTAGACGCTGTGACCCAGCTGTCGATCTGGGTAGGCGTGATACCCTTCACCAACCTCAAGCCATGAGCTAAAAAAGCACTAGTTGCGGTGCCTAGGAGAATTAGACTAGCATCACTTTTCCACAGCAACGTTGGTGTGATAGTATATCAGGACAATTATCAGTATAGAAGCAAAAGCGGTGATGGACCATGGCTGATGTTGTGGATGAGCGTGACATCGCGGGAACTATGCACCATTACAGGCAAACTGAATCACTGATTGCACACTGCCAAGTTACTCACGCCCTCGGGCCGCCGAACGATTCTGCAGCCTTGTTCACGAGCCTCTTCCGTTATTGGCACTTGCTTGGAGAGCTTCCTATTTAGCTTGGTAGAAGTGTTGGACGCGCTCACCAGGTAACGCTCATGCTATAAGTGCTGGGATAAACTCTCTTCACCCAAGCTTGCAAGATTCGGACCTCGAACACTCTAACCAATACTGTATGATGAACACGGTAAGCCGTATAGAACGTCCTGGACTCGGTATCCATCCACAGTGGGCAGACCTGGACAGCATATTTCAAAACGGCTAGGTCCGTGAACCAGCACGTAAAAAGAAACGCTAAACAACCTGCATCGACACTGCCAAGTGGTTGCTCACTATCATCGAGTCCCAGTGCAAGTTTAAGTAGATTTGCTGAAAGGCAGAAAACGCGGACGTGGATTGCAAGGATGAGTAGAGATATTGTAATCATAGCTAGGCTAGAACCTGGATTGTTGATTCTTGTGTCAGAACAAGTGGGAAGTATGCCGCCAGCATTCTTCACAAGACAAAGCAGTACCGAGAGTGTTCCAAACGATTCGACTACAGGGAACGGCAGCCAGACGGATAACTGGAGGCACTCTGTGTTGTCATTCAGGGCTGGAGGCAGCAGAAATAACTGGTCCAATGAGTTAGCAAGGTATAAACGACAACAAGGGGTGACCGGGAGGCGGAAGTGGCATGCTCAGAAGCATCTAGTGTGATTGAGGGTGAAGTCCAAACAATATCATTAACGCTCTTGTAATCGTGAGCCTCATTGTTCTCAAAACGATCACTAATCTCTAGGCAGGACCCAGCTCACTATTGGAAGATAGAAATGATCTTAGCCTTCCGCTGTAGAATTGAGAAACTGGAGGAGGTTCGCGCGCGCTTCCTCCATGTTATCTTTAGGTGGCCTGAGTTTGATCTGGGTAATGAACATCGGGGTTAACGAGAGCTATTATGATGTGAATGAACGGGCGCACTCTTTTCCCTGTCAGAACACTCCGCCTTTCCTGTGCCTTCGGGGACCTCCGTTCTTTGTCACGCTTCCTGTCTTTTTCCCTGTCCCTGTGATGGTCACTTTTTCTCCTCTTGGCATCTGAGTGTCGGTGATGGCGCTCGTGACTGCGACTGCGACTGCTGCTGCGACTGCTGGTGCCAGTTCTTCCTCTCTTGCGATGGTCAGAACCATGCCGACGGGCGCGTGAACGTTCATCATCCCGACTGCTAGAGGCAGGATGGCGATGGCGATGGCCAGAGGACTCAGTTGATTCTGACTCAGACGATGAACCGGAAAGGGAAGGCGGGCGGTTGGAGCGTGAACGGCGCTGCAGAAGCTTCAGGGAAGCAGTTCGTGAAGCAAGATAAGCCGCACTCACATGATGACGATCAGCAGCCTTTCCACGGCTTTCCCTTTCATGATAAGAGTGGCGACGTGAAGGAGATTGGCCTCGGTCTTTATACCTCAAGCTGCTCTCTTGTTCGTTCTCTTTGGCGGTAGTGCGCGAGCGGCTGTGTGAGCGGCCCCGCGCGGAAGGACTGTGATGGCGATGGTGGTAACGCGATCTTTTACTTTCGGGACTTCGGCCGCGTTCGCGTTCGTGAGTGTCACCATGATGAGGACGCTCACGCCTTCGATGATATTCATCACCGTAGTCTAATCCACTCATGTTTGCCATGAATGAGAGGTTTTATTTTTGTCGCAGATGTTCGGATGGTTGAGGAATTTAAGCATGATGATCACCACCGATAATCAGGAGAAAGAATAGTGTGAGTCTAAGGTCGAGCGATGGAGAAACAAACAAGCAGCTCACCGTGTCCCCTAGAAGTGCGGCTATGACTGTCGCGAACCCTATTTCCACCGCCACGCCCGTCGCGGTCGCGATCCATGCGGTACTAGTCAGGTTTCAATTTGGCAAGCAAAGTCCAAGTTGCTTGTTAGCAACACGTGATCCTCTCGTTTCATCCGTCACTGCTTAGGTTAAACTGCAGCACGCTCATCGTCCACCGTCCTCACTGGGCCACCCCCCGAGGATCTCTGCTGCCTTTTCTATGACTTCAGGACGACGCTAGATGTTCTCAGTGAACCCTCTAACGCTCAAAGCGGCTGTCTCCCGTGGCTAAATACTCGCCTTTATGCTATTCTCAGGCTCGAAGGATGTAAAGATGTTACAAGGCGCTGGCGAGCGTCGATGACTCTTCAGAAAAGGGTTCTGTTATGTACAAAGAGAGAGAGAGCGCCACGACACAAAGACGAGAGGAACAATTTCCGGAAAACCGAGTGATACGAGGATGAGCTTAAAATATCGATCAAACAGTCACTGCGGCTGTACCATATTTGATCACTAGGATTCCAGTACGATCAAGGTCGAAATCGCTATTAAGTTTCTTCGCTGCTTTCCTCCCCCCAATTGCATTTCCGATCATGCACTCCAGCGCCGCGTTCAACGTAGAAAATTTGATCTGGTATGCTGGGTCCAAGAGCGTCGAAACGTACTCCAAGACTTCAGCAAGGTCTTTCATCTCTAGTTCGCCAAGGTCCTTCCCATGCCAAGCTAAGAGTGGAGATGAGTCGACCACTGGAATTGCTATTCCAGGCACTCCATTCATGACGTGGAACCACATCTTGCACTGGTCGGGCCTTCGACCTTGGGACCAAAGGCCTCTGAAAGGTGATATTCCGGCGATGCACACAAGCGCACGAGACGTTGAAGGGGTCTTGGGAGGTTGAAATGTGGGCGACGAATTTACAAAAGAGATGAGGCGTCCGAATATGGATTTGAAAAAGCCGACGAGTTGAAAGGCTAGGATCTGGTCAGCAGCGATGATTGGCCCGCGGAGTTGAACGAAGGAAATCTGGCGAGAAGAAACGTGAGATGTGTTCTCTCCGAAGGGGGTGCAGTGAACTATACCTCATTGATTCGTGACACCAAAGGTTGACGATGAGTGGAATACACGTAAGGGCAAAACCAACCCGGACCCGTGGAAACAATGCCCTTAGCCAGGGTCAATTTGCGGAAAGATGGCATACGAACAGGCTCCAGCTTCGCATGTTCTTCAAACAACTTGTGACACACGCCGAGTTGGAACTTATGAACTGCCGTCGTCTCGAGTCCCCGGAAACCATCGGTGCTAGGGTTGGCAACATGCCATTCAACAGGTGCATTCTGACGGGCTTTTCCATGTGCCTCGCTGGCGCGAGCCACGAGTGTACCCAGACCAATATTCACAATCATGTGTGCTCCGTGAGTTGCCAGAAAGCCATCTGGATCCACATGTGCAACGCCCCCGATTATCCCATTGATTACCCCATCGACTGGGAGCACATCTGAGATACCATCGACAAGACCAAGCGTTAGGATGTCCCGCCCTCTAACGTTCACCGGTTCAATGGGATTATTGTCCCCTTTCCAACCCAAAAAAAATATCGTCAGGCGGCGAAAGACGGCGAAGCACAGGACTTAACACACCCCAATGGGAGAAATTCATCGGAAGTTGTACGGTAGCCACCGTTCCTCGGACTGTGGCAATTACGGCTTTGACGGGAAGCTTGTTGCCTGCGAGGCGTTTGAGGGCGTTCGATTTCTGCTCTGACATCCTGGGGGAGGGATGATTGATGCCTATGGTTGCCCACCCGATTAAGTACCAGGAAATCACAGCCTGACAAGATATACACATGGGTACGTTCATGTGTAACCCCGTTCGAATGATTACATGTTTGGGATGAAAGTTTCTTGCAACGTTCTTCCGACACAACCAGACCTGAAATGTTAAAATCCTATTATAAAACATAGGTATAAAACTCTACGGTACAAAGATAGTTTCTCGATACTCTTTGATCGTATCGCTAGTTCTGACACGTGCGCCAAGTAATTGCATTGACAAATTGATCCCGACGAAGCAAACGCCAAAACCGTTTAAGTAGTCTTGGTACGTATCCACGATGAGATTTTGATACCACCCTCATTTTTGCCACGTGCAACAGTATCCAATACTCTAATTTTTCCCAGATGCCCACACTCATTTTTTTGAACTCATCATGTAGGGATTCCGTGCAAGTCCAATTCGCTACCTCAGTGGCTACACTCGCGAGATCAGATGTAAGCTTAGGGCAAAAACTGATGATTCCTGTGAGCGTCCGTCTGTGCGTATTTATGTACAAAGTGAAATGCATTGTGGAGTGGTCCCATGTGGGGTGACTCCTGTGCGACTACGCGATCAGTGATTCCCTCCACATAAATCTTCCACATAAACACCAGCTATGTGTATATATGCCCGGCTTCGGTGATTCGTCATTACAACATATCTATCTGAACTATTTTGGTACAATGCTTTGGTTTACAAGCGCTGAAAGGAAAGTTTACCATTGAGGCATCAAAAATTGGCGTCTCAAACTGTAATAACTCTTGATTTGTACGTACGCTGTAGACTGCTCATTGAGTCCTATGGATTATACGGACATTTCCCTACAGGATTCCCCGATGCTTCCGTTTTTGAAGTCCATGTTGATGGACGCAGTCGAGGATGGCTTACATAAAAGCTACTTCAATTTTCTTTCCTCTCTCCTCAGTTCACATACTTGGGACTGAGCTAGGTGAGATCCGCTTTATTTCTTGGAACGTAGTCTTCACATTTTATATATGTACTTGTATAGGCCGCCAGGTAATTATGAATCATACTAAGTTCACATACTTGCGTGGAACCGAGCACTAGTTATACACCACCGCTTGCTAGTTCATAATTCTAATAGTAACCATCAACTAACGATCGCAACCCTGTGGTGGCTTAGGGACTGGGACTTCCCCTGATGTGATTACACGTATTGTCCTAGGCAGGTGACGTCACCAGCCTAGTATTGTCCACGGGAGAGTTCCCAACGGACAAGCGCCCAACACTGAATGGAAAGGATCTTCATAAGATCATGATCGAATGATGGGTGTTCGTGCATTGCGATGAATACTTGCTCTCATATCACCCCAGTTTACAGCCGCCGTAACAAAAAAAAAAAAACAGCGCATCCCCGGTTTGAGTGGATATATCGCGCGGGCAACAACTGATCCGATTGATGATTTAGGTAAAAATTGAGCGCCCACCGTATCCCAGTGGCACCGACAAAAATATTGGAGATCAGGCCCTTAACCACATGCCCATCACAATGGGCAAACACCGCAAACCTGCGGCCAGGGACCTTATCGTTACAATGTCTAACTCGATGAGCACACAGGATATCTCGACAGCAACACAAGTGCCTGTACACACCATCCAGGATGTTCTCCATAACCCACAAAGGCACCACCGTGAGAGACGCGTGACCGACCACACTCTCTCAGTAATGCACTGCTGAAGTTCCTAGATAGTCTGATTGGTATGAAACCAGACCTCCTAGTCTCTGAGCTACAAGAAGCTGTCGATGAAGAGTTCCATCTTCAGACCAGTGAAAGCACAATTCTCTGTGAAATGGAGCACCGTGGCCCGTATGATACGTGCGCTGTTGAATGGTACACGTGAAGTAGGATAGATCGAGGCTTCTGCAATAGCTGCGAGCTTGAAGACCCCGGCACACGGAGCGCTAAAACGTCTGAGATAATATACTGTGACTTATCTCAAATTTGACCCTACGAGACCCACCTGGCTGTTTATTTTTGACGGAGGCCGTGAGGTTGAAGCCGGGCAAAGATATGACAGAAAAGACTGAGCCCTCCATTCGAGATCAGCAGCGCTCCCTATAAAGGGAAGCCCTTGGGAGGCGGCGAATAAGATATGCGTGCAAGCCCCTCACTCAGCATGCTTCTAAACCAAGAAATAACGTAGTCATAAGGCGGGGGCCCTCGTGGCGCAACTAATAGTGAAGCAAAATCGATCCGCAGACTCGGGCCATCAGGAAAACAACGCCTTCAACCTAGCAAAGAGTAGCCGCACAAGCCTGATTCGTAGTAATGGGCAATGGGGAGGAACCGAGTGAGGAAAATACAGAAAAGGCCAACCCTTCCTAGTCAGGTTGAAAGCTAGGTTCGAAGTAAGTAAGCCTTCATAGCCATGAACAGAGTCCCTCAAAGGGAATCGAAGGGTTAACACCAAGGAAGCCGGAACTCTGGTGAGAACAGTGTCCGAGATAACGCTAAGTAGCAAAGTTTGTTGTTTTCTCCTGTTTGGTTTTTCGGCTCTTTCCTGTCTTCTCATCACTTTCCTCTCGTGTGTTGCTATTTTTTGCGCTTACCCGCCACCATCCCCTGTCTCCACCTCAGTATATTTCGCCCGGATCGCTTGCAAATCCATAGGCTTCGGTTGTCGGGACCGTGGCTGGTCGCACACACTCCATCTGCACCAAACTCCGTCATACACCTCCAATCTTTATCACCGTTTTAAAAAAAAAAAAATCGTTCACTCATGACCGCCCTGTAAAATAGAAAAGGGAGCAAGGAAAGCATATGAGCCTGAGGATGGTGATAAAAGCGGGGGCACGGTACCAGAGCCTTCGGGAACTGCCGTTTTGCAGATAATCAGCACGATAGCGTTGTACTTTGAGCCCTCCCAAGACCAAGGCTATCACGAAGTTTCCCTTGCGTATCCCTACCTCTGCTGCGATGGTTATTCGCACTGGCCCCAGTGCGGTTGCGCTAAACGGTGACATCTACTATCATATTATAGAGCAGCTCGCCGCATCACCATTCAATTCTCTTCTGTCTGTTAGTCTTGTCAGCCGTGCCTTTTATAAGTTCACTACCGTTATCCGGTTTCGGGTCATTCAAATAGGTGGCTCCCAATGGGGCCCAGGGGGTGCGCCGGAGTTTGAACTCCACCTCCTCAAGCGATTAGAAGACAATCCATCACTCCTCTCATACGTCCGCAAAGTAATCATCGATCCTGCATACGTGATTGATGAGGACGGTGAGGAGGTGGAGAGGCGAATTCTAGAAAAGACCCTGCATCTGCTTCCCCGCATGATATATCTGACGGACCTTTGGTTCGTTGTGTTATCTTCTTGTCACTCCTTTTCCAATGCCAAAAACAATTAGCTTTCATATTGTACCTGACATTGAGCGCAACAACACACTTGAAGAAGGACAAATCCTCTCATCCCTTCGGAGACTTTCTATCGACAGTGTTCACACCGATGAATCGTGGCGTCATGGTATCCCATGGGATAGCCTTAAAGAATTACAGTTCACATACTTTTCTGATATCCTCCTTGACGTGGTTGATCAAATGTACTCCCTTCGTTCCATCAAGCTGACGGGTCAAGTTCCCCCTTGGCAAATCATGAGTGAAGACCATTTGGGAGTCAAACGCCGCATTGCTGAGTTCCTTCGCGAGGTCCCTTCTGCCCTGGAAGAGCTCGACCTTGAGGAACTTACTGGAGATATCCCTGTCTCTATCTTTGCCCGGTTTGGCCGCTCGCTCAAAAGGCTCAGGCTCTACAACCGCGGAAATGATGGGAAGGTGGGGTCGCGATCAGTTCTTTCCCCAGAGCAGCTCGATGAGATTTGTACGGGCTGTCCACACCTGGAAGAGCTCCTAATTGACATCAATCGCGATGGTGATTGGGTATGTACGAGGAACATTCATTCTTCGGTTGTTGAACGATTGAAATGGTCAAATTTAAAATTCAGCCACACGAGATCTTAGACAAGGTAGCTCAATTTCCTCGAATAAAAACGGTTACTCTATGCCTCGAGGTTGGGCCCAGTGCATACAAATGTGTCAAGCCTTACCTTAGCCATTACACCAGCATCCAGCTCTACAAATACATAGCCTCGCAACGGACATTCGGTCCTCTGGCTGAACTCCTCGTCACGGTGGATCCCCATGGCTACCGCGCTTATCCAGGTTTCTTCCCCTTCAAGCCAGGACAATACATGAGGACGTACAAAGTCGTGCCATGTCGGCGACTCAAGGATGCTCATGCAAGGGGACTACTTGATGTGCGCTCGTCAGGGATTGAGGGCTGTCACGATGATAAAGGCACCGAGGCCTTCTATGGACCTGTAGGTGGGAATACGGAAGATGACAACGTGATTGCGGCACTTCATGAAGATCGTTGCGAACGGCTTAGTGCAATGTGGCGTTCGAATCGTGTCATCTAGTGGTGAGGCTCCAATATGATGTAAAAATTCGAAATATTGGCTTTAACATACGTACGCCGTGACGACTCATGTTGTTGAGCTTGCTGGTATTCTTGTTACCAAGCTTGTGCTTCGCTTGCTAACAAGCAGAATTGTTTGGTTTTACATATTTCCTCAGTTCACGTGCAACAGAACTGAGGTGAGAAAGTCACTCCCCCTTCTCTTGTCAAAGTGTTGTTCGTTAGCTCCTGTAACATGCTAGGTAAATATAGTTAATGGTGTCCAACTTGTCCAACTTGTAGGACCCAGGATGCCTCAGGTTGTGATGTATAGGCCCTGAGTTAACGGGGTTGAATTCGGCTGACCTGAGCTGTATAGCTACACATCGTATAGTCAATTCAACAACCAACCCCGTTTCTTGTCTGGACGGGAATGACGGGAATGACCTCGCGGTCTACTGCCTACTGGCGTGGCGGCAGCCTTAAATATCTTCGTATCTGAAGAGGCGCATGATGAATGATTAAACCTGCAACAAACACGTTCTAGATCGATTACTGCGTCATGATTTTTGAAGCGTAGCAGCCGCATTGCTGATAAGCCCCCAAAGAGCAAACTTTACAACTCAACTTGTGAGGACCCGTAGAACTGATTTCGGGCCTTGCAATAGCCAGAAGTGAATCCAAACACGGAAATATACGCACCGGAGGACGGCGTCACGACAACGCACGGCACAAAGCCACCGGTTGTACCACACGAGCCGCCCGGATCAGGGAGAAGCAAGGGAGAAACCAGCCCATCCTTCAGCTCTCACAACAACTGGATGCGGTTCGGTGCCTCCTCACTTTCGATTCAAGTTACCGACGGACAGATAATGAGGGTGTACTACAGAGGCAAAGGAAAATAATCGGGGAAAGTGTATAAGACATGGAGATCGGTTTCAAAGGGTAGATAGGCCGAGTCACCATAAGCTTGCGCTTGCGGCGCGATTGCAAGCCACGCCAAGAGAATTTTTGATCCGGTGCCAAGAAAAACCAGAAAGGAATACAATTGTAGCCACACACACTCCCTGAGCTCCGCTCTGGACTGATCCGTATTTCTCAAGATACATCCTCGATCCTATAATTCGGCTCTGTATTGTTGACTCGCTGCAGCCAGCCGCCCGCCCTTTTCTATATATAATATATGTAGCGCAGGCATCAATCCACATGGCCGTCGAAGTTCGCTGTCGTCTGTGACCGGGAAGGAATGGACGAATGAAAAAATGCACTCGGTCTTCGCATTGTTCACCTCCGTCAGGCTAAAAAAAGTCATCATCACCAGTGAGTCTCCCAGAAAAGGATAACCTGCAGAACGGAGAATTAGTAACCCAACCTAACCCTATTCACCCACAAAAAATTGAACATTACCATCCCACGTATACGCCCTTACCTATTTACTCCAGAAAGGAGGCCTCCCACGGCTCCCCTGATCCATTACTACCCACTTCGCCCCATCATTCACTCCGCCCCCACCGACATCGCCCGAGCTTCAACCTCAGGAACTCACGACCTCTGCACCAATGCAAGAGACTTCCCCCCCATTCGATTCCGAAAAGTGCCATTTTCGATCCCTGCTCTGGCAAAATATAGATTCTACGTGTTCGGAGCGCCAACTGCCCACGTGGAACATACTGGTATGAAGGAGGGAATGTCCTTGAAAGTACCCGCACAAAAAGCAAACCTTGTCTTCATAATCATCTGAATGAATTGGAACTAGACTTCGGGATGATGGCGTGCGCAAAGGTAATGATAAGGGAAAACCAGACAACTACGGAGGGCGGCACAGAAATGCTTCAACGATATGACCGGGCACGAGGAAAGCGGCGCCCCCCAAGAATGCGAGGGTTGGGGGCAACAGGTGGGTGGAATGAGACCGGTGTCTCCGAAGCTAGCAGAGGCTGAAGCCAAGACACGGGGCCTGTCAGGAATGCGCCGAGCTTGCCGAGTCGAGTCCGACGCAGTCAAGCCCGCCACTCCAATCAGTCTCACACACTTCGGACTTTCAGCTCCCTTCATTCGTTCGAAAGGAATATGTATTGTTTTGTCGAGATAATAGCCTCGAATCGAAACTTGGAGCCAAAGAGTTGAGCTAGCTTCACTATTTCTCGACCCCACACCCCCCCTCATAATACACCAGGCAATGTGGGCCTGCCGATTGGGTCTTTTGGTTGCATCAACATTCATCACTCATCAAGCCTCGACGTCGTCACTTACGATGATATGCAGAAACATGGACCAGTATATCGGTGATGGGCGATGGGAAGGAAAATGTGCCAGATAAAGAAATGAGTATCCTTCATATGAGATTATAAGTTGCAACTGCGATCTGTTGTGGGTGTAGCGGCTGTAACTACTTATTCATAGTGTCCAATAAAAAAAAATTGAGGTTGGATTTGTCAGCGTTCTCCATGAGCACGTAGCAAAGAAACGCAATGACAGGATGAACCACGGGACTTGGGTGGCTCAACTGTGGACCATTTGTGCCTCGGAATGACGTCCAAGATTGGAAAGAGCGTTGCGAAGGTTTTTGAGTGAACTGGCCAATTGTGGGGTGGATGCTCCTGGGTTGATTTCAACCAGCTGGCGCCAGAGTTTCACGCTTTCTTCGATGAATGGGAGCGCCTCCGAGTGCTGTCCGAGTTGGGAAAGAGCAAAATACAGATTGTTGAGTGACCGGGCCAAATATGGGGTGTATGATCCTGGGTGAACAGCAACCAGCTGGCGGTAGAGGCTGACGCTTTCTTCGATAAATGGGAGCGCCTCCGGGTGCCGTCCGAGATTGGAAAGAGCATCATATAGATTGTTGAGTGACAGGGCCAAATCTGGGGTGTATGATCCTGGGTGAACAGCAACCAGCTGGCGCCAGAGGCTGACACTTTCTTCAATGAATGAGAGCGGATCCGAGTGCTGTCCGAGTTGGGAAAGAGCAAAATATAGATTGTTGAGTGACCCAGCCAAATCTGGGGTGTATGATCCCGGGTGAACAGAAACCAGCTGGCGGCAGAGGCTGACGCTTTCTTCAATGAATGGGAGCGCCTCCGAGTGCCGTCCGAGATTGGAAAGAGCATCATATAGATTGTTGAGTGACCGGGCCAAATCTGGGGTATATGATCCTGGGTGAACAGCAACCAGCTGGCGGTAGAGGCTGACGCTTTCTTCGATAAATGGGAGCGCCTCCGAGTGCCGTCCGAGATTGGAACGAGCATCATATAGATTGTTGAGTGACAGGGCCAAATATGGGGTGTATGATCCTGGGTGAACAGCAACCAGCTGGCGCCAGAGGCTGACACTTTCTTCAATGAATGAGAGCGGATCCGAGTGCTGTCCGAGTCGGGAAAGAGCAAAATATAGATTGTTGAGTGACCCAGCCAAATCTGGGGTGTATGATCCTGGGTAAACAGAAACCAGCTGGCGGTAGAGGCTGACGCTTTCTTCAATGAATGGGAGCGCCTCCGAGTGCCGTCCGAGTTTGGAAAGAGCATCATATAGATTGTTGAGTGACCCAGCCAAATCTGGGGTGTATGATCCTGGGTGAACAGAAACCAGCTGGCGGCAGAGGCTGATGCTTTCTTCAATGAATGGGAGCGCCTCCGAGTGCCGTCCGAGTTTGGAAAGAGCATCACATAGATTGTTGAGTGACCGTGCCAAATCTGGGGTGTATGATCCTGGGTGAACAGAAACCAGCTGGCGGTAGAGGCTGACACTTTCTTCAATGAATGGGAGCGCCTCCGAGTGCTGTCCGAGTTGGGAAAGAGCAAAATATAGATTGTCGAATGACCCAGCCAAATCTGCGGTGTATGATCCCGGGTGAACAGCAGCCAGCTGGTGGTAGAGGCTGACGCTTTCTTCAATGAATGAGAGCGCCTCCGAGTGCCGTCCGAGATTGGAAAGAGCATCATATAGATTGTTGAGTGACAAGGCCAAACTCGGGGTGTATGATCTTGGGTGAACAGAAACCAGCTGGCGCTGGAGGCTGACACTTTCTTCAATGAATGGGAGGGCCTCCGAGTGCCGTCCGAGATTGGAAAGAGCATTAAATAGATTGTTGAGTGACAGGGCCAAATCCGGGGTGTATGATTCTGGGTGAACAGAAACCAGCTGGCGCCGGAGGCTGACACTTTCTTCAATGAATGGGAGCGCCTCCGAGTGCCGTCCAAGATTGGAAAGAGCATTAAATAGATTGTTGAGTGACAGGGCCAAATCCGGGGTGTATGAGCCCGGGTGAACAGCAACTAGCTGGCGGCAGAGGTTGACACTTTCTTCAATGAATGGAAGTGCCTCTGAGTGCCGTCCAAGTTTGGAAAGGGCTGAATAAAGAGCCCCAAGTGATCTGGCTAAATCCAGGGAGGACCCCAAGTCCACCGAAAGAAGGTAACGGCAGAGTACAACGGAATCGTTCGCTGCCTCATATGCCTCCTGGAATCTTGCAAAAAAGTTCAAATTCGATGCAAGTTGGACAAGCACACTGGCCAGTGTGTGGACAGCACCTTTTGACCTGTGGCCAACAGCCAACTGAAAGATCTTAGATAGTCTCATTAGCAACATTGATAAACCACACCTTAGCCCACTCAGGGAGTAACGAGATACTAATGTAGCCCTCCATTCTCACGCAGGCCTCCACCCAGCGAGTTGCTTGCTGACTGAGAAACACGCCAACTAACTCATCGAGCTCCTGTGATGGTTCCTGGACTCCACTGAGGTGATGGACAATATAGCGACATGCATAATGAGAGTGCTCAGATGACTCCGAGGGAATGAGTGGCAGCTCATCTTTTTCAGACAAGTTTTCAATCATTCCTAAGCCCTTTACAAAGCGAAGATCCTGGTTCAGGATCTCAGTGCATCGCAGGGCAACTCTGGCATTCTCCGACCCTACATCTACTAGGATGCAACGAGGGCTGATTGATGGGGGATCAATCCGATCGACGATAAAGTCGCGGAAAGATTGGTGTAAGATGCGAACCGGAAGGTGAGAATCCTCAACTCCTGAGAGTAGAGGAGCAAGTTCAGCCAATGAATATCGAACAGAAAACTTGAGGAAAGGTGACAAAATTGCATCCCAGGCTGTGATGGACAGAGGCTGCTGTGCGACAAAAATTGCACCCATCACGATTGGATAGTCATGGGCAAAATCTTCATCTTCCCAATCGCACTTCTTCAGAATGCTTGTATATAAGCGGTCCATCATTCCCTCGGCAGGGACCTTTGATCGTTCGGCACCAGTGTTGAGCAAGCCCTCTAACGTCCTCATGGGATCCTTGTTGGCTGTCTTCATGTAGCGAAAGATCGTGCTGATCCAAACAAACAAGCCACTTGCGCGTTCCAGGATTTCCCGAACTGTTTTATCCTCATCCTGAAGATTACGCCGTAAATCAGGATGCCAATCCTTCAGCTTTTGCAGCTCGAAACGTATATATGTAGCACAGTCCTGCACATTTGTGTCATCCGAAAGGTCAATAGCGAGACGACCAATAGGGAATTGGGGTGAGAGGGAGCGTTTAACAAGATCAGTATGTCTTGATGTGATAAAGAATTTTATGGAAGATGGTAGCCTGGGCACTTCCTTCCGAAGGATATCGGCAAAGGGCACGAACACTTCTTTGTCACACTCATCTAAAGCATCGATGATAACCACCATGGGACGGTCGGGAGGTGGAGGTTTATGAAGGAGAGGCAAGGCCACAAAATTTTCGAATTGCTTTGCAAGTAGGGCCGTTGAGAGGGAAGGGTCGTTTCGAAGAGCAGAGACGATGAAAGTGCGGTAAACCGGGTCATGGTCTGCCAGAGTTCGAGCTATGCTGCTGAACAGAAAATCAGGCCGCGACCGTTCTCCCGCTTTAAAGAAGAAGTGCAGTAACAGTGCAACGTCCCCTTCACTAGCACATCGTTCTGCTATCGTGAGTGCAATCGAAGTCTTTCCGGCACCAGCCACAGCAGTCAATAGCATTAGCCGGTTCTCACACTCTCCAGTGTTGCGGCACCATGACATGATACGCTCTGTGAGATCAATCCTAGTTCCTTCTAGGCACGCCTGAGTGAAATCATCCTGGGCGATATGAGGGTACCGGAGACTATCAAGGATTTTGTCATCCTGTAGACGACGTTCTATGGCCGCTAATTTTGCACCACCTATTAGATTCGCCTTAAGCTGCATCGACCGGAAATGAGGATGGTTATGGAACGTATACATAAGGAAAGCTACCTGAAACGACGCCAATGCTTTGTCAAAGTCTTTCTTTAGGCCATCAATTTTTCCTGGGTCTCTGAGGTAGGACACTACGTTTAGGACAGCCGGTCGTTTCTCTACTTTTTTCAGTCTTCGTTCGATTTCGGACTTAATCTTCTGTAGCGCCCTGAGACTTCATGTGAGTAACGATCCCAAGACCACCAAAAACAAAAACAACTTACCTATCAAGCTCTGTGACACTCTCCACCCACGGTTTTGCCTCTTCCGCTGACGCATCATAAGATTTCATGGCTGAAACCACCTCGGCTACGGTGTCGACCACGTATTTCCCAAAATCCGTCCATTCCTTCTTGTTGTCCTTGAACTTCTACATGGTGCAAACTAGAGTGAACTTTCGTTCATGGCCAGGCAAAAAATTTGCCAACCTTAACCTCGTCGAGGATGGAGAGTGCACCACCAGTCGCCATCTTTAGAGGGGACACCAATCAGCCGTAGCATTGACGACCTTGAGAATTGGGACCGCGATGTCAACCCCCTCCACGAGGAGATCATCGATCTTTTGCCTGAGAGCTTGAGCATTTTGCCGCACCGACATGGTCGATAGCGGACAAGGTGATGGAGGAGAGGAAGCTTTGGGCATGCAACGCACGTGTGAGCCCCTATACACTCAGAGCCACGAGGCCTTCCGTCTGATTATGGAAGGATGAGGAAGAGCATAGCATATCTAATCCAAAATCAGCGGCGAATTCTATGAAATCCGCGCGGTGACATGACTCGGAGTGGGACGGACGATGACATCAAGTCCTGGCTTATTTATTGCGAGAGAAGAGCTGCAACAGGACGAGTATTGACCTGGACGCTTCTGGGACATCATGACAGCTCGCGGATCGCTTCACACCGGGGCCGGCGGTAAGCGTAGGTGTGGCACGCACCCCACGCAGAGGCTGGAATCCTGCCGGCGTCTCGTCACGGTCTTATCTGGCACGGAGGGGCAATCAGATTCTATACACGGTTTCTGGATACAAGGAAGTGACCGTCGGCTGTGCGTCAAAACCTATCGGAGAGGGAGAGCTTATGATTTTCCAGCTATCATTATGTAAAAACTGTTCTCTGCAACCTTTTCGCGCCTCGCCGACAGCGGCCTGAAACTCTACAAGGTCCATGACCCCACTGCGCATCACTCTCAAGCGTCTTGCGGGTATGTAACAACCAGACTCGTACCCAATCGTTTTCGCTCCGTGGACGCGCGCGTCTGTGTAACAACCCTAATTGCTCAATTCACTTCTTTGTGTCCTCGTCCTTCAGCATTCCCCGATCACTGTCCTCCGCAGAATTGTTAATCTCCAAGATTCGTGCCCGTGTGTCTCCATCGCCTTGCAATCTCGAATTTCCTCCATTCTGCACGCTCAGTTTCCCTTTCCTTCTAGCCTTCCGGCTAACCTGTAAGGTTTGGGGCTGCCCTCTGTTTCCGATTTCAATTCTTGTTTGGCGTTAGCAGACCTTCTCCGTGATTTAAATCATCATATTCCCATTTTCCGTAAAATGTTCCTCATCTCTTTAGCAGACTGGCAATCCATTTTACCTTGTGTTTCGCCTTTTGAGTCCTGTGGGCTGTCATCTAATTTTCTTCGCTACCAGCGTTCAACTCCCCTTTTCTGTTGTTCTTGCTCATGACAGCCTCCGTTCTTTGGGCCTCCAGATTCAGAATCTCGATCAATCCGACATCTTTTCCGGCCTCGTGTCTTGTCCTACTTGCAACTCGGGCATGTGCTTCTCCCCACTCAACCATTTTTCATTGTATCGAGGTACAACACACGCTTTCCTGAATGCCTAGGGTGGAGCCACTTACCAGTTGAAGGTAGCCACGCCCCCTCTTTTTCACTCACCTTGCCAGATCCTTTCCACAGTTTTATAACCATTGGGTGGTGGTCTCCTGGCTTCGATCATCGTCCCCTTTGGATTTTGTCTCTCTGGACCTATTTCCTGTGCACTCCCTCGCGCTATCCGGCAACGGCTTGTCCCCGTGGATTTTCTGCATGTCAAGGCTCACTCCAGCGGTTCCGATGATTCATCCATCTAGAACTGGAGGGCAGACTCCGCAGCCTCCCTGGGTCACTCTCGGTCCTCTTTGGTGCCTTTGGCTCCGATCCCCGCCTTCTTCATGGGCACATTCTCCCTTTGGTGTCCACTGGTTAGTTTCATTGAGAACAGTGTGTTGTCTTTTCTGTCTTCGTGGCATGCCGAGAACCCAGCAAAGCACTTATTCTGGAACTCGACCCAGCGAATGCCTTGTTTGATGACTATGCCATGTCCAACATTTCCGTATGAGCGCGTATTCGGCGTGTGCGTTATATGTCCGCACCTCCCTAATGTCTGCACTATGGAATAAGTTTTCCTCATTTGGAAATTTTTATTTTCTGTGCTCAACCGAAATCTCGAGGAAAATGGACATGAACGTGAGAGAAACAATTCCCGGAAAGCCGAGCGATACGAGGATGAGTTTAAAATATCGATCAAACAGTCACTGCGGCTGTACCATATTTGATTACTAGGATTCCGGTGCGATCAAGGTCGAAATCGCTATCAAGTTTCTTCGCTGCCTTCCTCCCCGCAATTGCATTCCCGATCATACACTCCAGCGCCGCGTTCAACGTAGAAAGGTCGATCTGGTATGCTGGGTCCAAGAGCGTCGAAACGTACTCCACGACCTCAGCAAGGTCTTGCATCTCCAGTTCGCCAAGGTCCTTCCCGTGCCAAGCCAAGAGCGGAGATGAGTCGACCACTGGAATTGCTATTCCAGGCACTCCATTCATGATGTGGAACCACATCTTGCACTGATCGGGCCTTCGACCTTGGGACCAAAGGCCTCTGAAAGGTGATATTCCAGCGATGCACACGAGCGCGCGAGACGTTGAAGGGGTCTTGGGAGGTTGAAATGTGGGCGACGGATTTACAAAAGAGATGAGGCGTCCGAATATGGATTTGAAAAAGCCGACGAGTTGAAAGGCTAGGATCTGATCAGCAGCGATGATGGGCTCGCGGAGTTGAACGAAGGAAATCTGGCGAGAAGAAACGTGAGATGTGTTCTCTCCGAAGGGAGTGCAGTGAATTATACCTCATTTATTCGTGACACCAAAGGTTGACGATGAGTGGAATACACGTAAGGGCAAAACCAACCCGGACCCGTGGAAACAATGCCCTCAGCCAGGGTCAACTTGCGGAAAGATGGCATACGAACAGGCTCCAGCGTCGCATGTTTTTCGAACAACTTGTGACGCACGCTGAGTTGGAACTTATGGACTGCCGTCGTCTCGAGTCCCCAGAAACCATCAGTGCTGGGGCTGGTAACATGCCATTCAATGGATGCATTCTGACGGGCTTTTCCATGTGCCTCGCTGGCGTGAGCCTCGAGTGCATCTAAACCAAGATGCACAATCATGTGTTCTCCGTGAGTTGCCAGGAAGCCAGCTGGATTTACATGTGCAATGCCCCCGATTACCCCATCGACTGGGAGCACATCTGAGATACCAGCGGCAAGACCAAGCAATAGGACGTCTCGCCCTCTAACATTCAACGGTTCGATAGGATTATTGTCCCCTTTCCATCCCAAAAAAATATTGTCAGGCGGCGAAGGACGGCGAGCACAGGACTTAGCACACCCCAATGGGAGAAATTCATCGGAAGTTGTACGGTAGCCACCGTCCCTCGGATTGTGGCAGTTACGGCTTTGACGGGAAGCATGTTGCCTCCAAGGCGTTTGAGGACGTTCGATTTCTGCTCCGACATCCTGGGGGAGTGTAAAGGGAGGGATGATTGACGCCTATGGTTGCCACCCGATTAAGTACCAGGAAATCAGTATATTTCACAGCCTCACACGATAGGGACCCTGACGTGGTACACATGTCGTCCAGGGGAGATCAGTTCCCGTGGGAGCCAACAAACAAGCGCCCAACACGCTAGATCTTCATAAGATCATGATCGAATGGCGCTTTTGCGTATTTGTGAATACTTGCGCCCTCATGGTCAGTTTAAGCCGGGCAAAGAGGTGGACAATAAGATATGTGCGCACGTCCCTTACCCAGCATGCTTCTAAACGAAGAATCATAAGGCGGGGCTCTCGTGGCGACACCAATAGTATATTGAGACAGAAGCAAAATCGATCCGCAGGCCCAAGTCATCAAGAAAACAAAGCCTGATTCGTAATGGGAAGGGACAATACATAAATAATCAAAAAAGGCCAACCATTCCTGGTTAAGTTGAAAGCTAGGTTCGAAACAATCCTTTATAGCCGTGAACGGAGTCCCTCAATGGAAATCGAAGGCTTACATAACCCATGATAACCCGTATCTGATAACGCTAGCAGGTTTGTCTCCTGTTTGGCTCTTTTATCACTTCTTCTTGTGTGTTGCTATTGTCTGTGTTACCCGCCTGTCTCCACCTCAGTATATTTTACCCGGATTACTTAGAGGCTTCGGCGGTTATTGGGGCCGTCGCTGGTCGCACACAACACTTCTGCACCAAACTCCGTCATACACCTCCAATCCTTATCTCCGTTTTTTTGAACCGTTCACTCATGATCGATCGCCTTGTAAAATAGAAAAGGGGAGCAAGGAAGGCAACACGAGCCTGAGGATTGTGATAAACGCCGCGACAGACCACCAGAACCTTCGGGAACTGCCGTTTCGCAGATAAAGACTGGACGCCACGATTGATAGCGTTGTACTTTCAGCCTCCCAAGCTCAAAGTCCAGACCCAAGGCTATCGCCAAGCTTCCACTACCTCTGCTGCGATGCACAACTCGGTTAAGCGCACTGGCCCCAGTGCGGTTGCGCTAAACGGAGACATCTACTGTCACATTATAGAGCAGCTCGCCGCATCGCCATTCAATTCTCTTCTGTCTGTTAGTCTTGTCAGCCGTGACTTTTATAGGTTCACTACCGTTATCCGGTTTCGGGTCATTCAAATATGTGGCTGCCAATGGGGCAGGGGAGCGCCGGAGTTTGAACTCCACCTCCTCAAGCGATTAGAAGACAACCCATCACTCCTCTCATACGTCCGAAAAGTAATCATTGATCCTTCCTACGTGATTGGGGAGGACGCTGAGGAGGTGGAGAGGCGAATTCTAGAAAAGACCCTGGATCTGCTTCCCCGCATGATATATCTGACGGACCTTCGGTTCGTTGTGTTATCTTCTTGTCATTCCTTTTCTAATGCCAAAACAATTAGCTGTCATATTGTACCTGGCATGGTGCGCAAACGCACACTTGGGGAAGGACAAATCCTCTCCTCCCTTCGGAGACTTTCTGTCAACAGTATTCACATCGAGGAATCGTGGCGTCATGGTATCCCATGGAATAGCCTCATAGAATTACAGTTCGCATACTTTTCTGACATCCTCCTTGACGTGGTTGATCAAATGCACTCCCTTCGTTCCATCAAGCTGATGGGTCGAGCTCCCCCTTTGAGTAAAGACCATTTGGGAGTCAAACGCCGCATTGCTGAATTCCTTCGCGAGGTTCCTTCTGCCCTGGAGGAGCTCGACCTTGAGGAACTTACTGGAGATATCCCTGTCTCTATCTTTGCCCGGTTTGGCCGCTCGCTCAAAAGGCTCAGGCTCTACAACCGCGGAAATGTGTGGTCGCGATCAGTTCTTTCCCCAGAGCAGCTCGATGAAATTTGTGCGGGCTGTCCACACCTGGAAGAGCTCCTAATTGACATCAATCGCGATGGAGATTGGGTATGTGCGAGAAACATTCATTCTCCGGTTGTGAACGATTGAAATGGTCAAATTTAAATTCAGCCACACGAGATCTTAGACAAGGTGGCTCAATTTCCTCGAATAAAAACGGTTACTCTATGCCTCGAGGTTGGGCCCAGTGCATACAAATGTGTCAAGCCTTACCTTAGCCATTACACCAGCATCCAGCTCTACAAATACATAGCCTCGCAACGGACATGCGGTCCTCTGGCTGAACTCCTCGTCACGGTGGATCCCCATGGCTACCGCGCTTGTCCAGGTTTCAAGTCAGGACAATACATGAGGACGTACAAAGTCGTGCCATGTCGGCGACTCAAGGATGCTCATGCAAGGGGTCTACTTGATGTGCGCTCGTCAGGGATTAAGGGCTATCAGGATGATGAAGGCACCGAGGCCTTCTATGGACCTGTAGGTGGGAATACGGAAGATGACAACGTGATTGCGGCACTTCATGAAGAACATTGCAAATGGCTTAGCAGAATACAGCTTTCGAATCGCGTCATCTAGTGGTGAGGCTCCAATATGATATGAAGTTCGAAATCTTGGCTTTAACATATGCTGTGACGACTCATGTTGTTGAGCTTGCGGCATTAAACGTCTATTCTTGGTATTCTTGTGCTTCACCTGCTTATAAGCAGAATTGTTTGGTTTTAGATCTTTCCTCAGTTTGCGTACAACAGAACTGAGGAGAGAAAGCCGCTCCCCCTTCTCTTGTCGAAGTGTTCTTTGTTGGAACCTGTAGCCTGGCGTAACATGCTAGGTAAATATAATTATAGTGCATAATGGTGTCCAACTTGTCCAACTTCCAGGAGCCAGGATACCTCGGGTTGTGATGTATAGGCCCTACGCGCCGACCTTGTTAATGGTTTCACTGGCGTACCGTCTCTGTCCGTCTTTTTAGGCATTTATAACCGAATTAATGGGGTTCGGCGCCGCTCTTTAGTTTGACCTGAACTATGTACACATCGTGTAGTTGGCTGAATGTTGTTGTGATTGGAACTACTGCATGTCCCCACCGTTCCTAACACTCGACTATTCACCATCAAAACATTAGTCAATTCCACAACCACCCCCCTCTGTATTGTTTCTTGTACGGGAATGACGGGAATGACCTCGCGGTCTACTTTAGTAGAGGCTGGGATCCTGCCTACAGGCGCGGCGGCAGCCTTAAATATCTTCGTATCTGCACGATGAATGTTTGAACCTGCAACAAACACGTTCTAAATTACTGTACACCTGATGTAGATGGGTACAATATCATCCGCCACCGCTCAACGACAACGTAACCTTGCACGACACCCACCCTGCTCCTTCAACCCCTTCTAGTTCCCCATCAGGACTGTTTAATCAAACGTCCGCTGCCGCTTACTCATACGCTGAAGTATAAACCCTAGCTAATCCATAACTTTACACATGTTATCCACCGTACTTCACGGACTGGCTCCAATTCACCCTCCCCCCCTCCAGTTTCTCATTAGGATTGTTCACTTACACGCTAAGTAACAAACCTCGCTAACCTGACTTTCCCTTCGATCAGTCTCAGTCATCTATTCCTTTCTGGTTTTTCTTGGCACCGGATCAAAAATTCTCTTGGCATGGCTTGAGGACTAGCGATTGCACCGCAAGCCTATGGTGACTCAGCCTATCTATCCTTTGAAACCGATCTCCATGTCTTATACGTTGTTTTCCTTTGCCTTCGTAGTACACCCTCTCATTATCTGTCTGTTGGTGACTTGAATCAAAAATGAGGAGGCACCGAACCGCATCCGGTTGTTGTGAGAGCGGAAGGATGGGATGATTTCTTCCGTGCTTCGGTTGGCTCGTGTGGTACAACCGGTGGGCTTCGTGCCGTGCGTTGTCGTGACGTCTTCCTGTCAATTTGGATTTCTTTCGCGTGTGCATATATTTTCGTGTTGGATTCACTCTGACTATATATTGCAAGGCCCGCAATCAGTTAATTCTCGCAAGATGAGTTGTAAGGTTTACTTTTTGGATTTATAAGCAATGCGGCTGCGTTGTACAATCTCGTGGCCCTGAGCTCCGCTCCTGCCCGCTGCAATGAGTCAGAGTGAGTCCCTTTCTCACAGTGCTGCGGGAGGGCATAGTCAAATAGCACCAACTTAGGCATAAGCGACGCGATGTCAGTAGCCCACAATGCCGCAGTACGACTATGCTTGCTGACTACAAGAACGATTATTAGTCATTTGCTACGTTCTTGCAGGGTCACTGCGCTCTACGCTACATCTCCATGAAATATGGCCCAAATCCGTTCCCCACAGGACCGCTACCCCACTTCCAAAGTGCACGGGAAGCGTACAGAGAAGGGTTTCTAATTAACTATGATGCACAGGATACCTGGCTCCCAGACCAAGCTGAGGCATCCCTTGCGCGATTTAGAGCTCTGGAACATGCATTGGCTGAAACAGCGACAAGACGCCGTGACGCGTTTGTGAGATATCAAATCGGACGCGTCTTCAACTGGGCCAGGGAAGTTCGCCATGGCTTGGTGCAGGATGTTCTTGGGTTGGGGGAACAACTCCGTCCCCAAGATATCACTGGAGAAAATCCGATGGATGCCATACAGAGGATACCGGGCCTTTTAGAGGCGCTTTGGATTGTGGCGATGGGGATATTATTATCGACGTTTTATTTTCAGGAAGCTCAGCAATCCCGCCCTGAGGAGAAAGCAGTACACCATGGATCGTCACTGGCGGGGTTAAGAGGGTTCCAAGAATGGGTGGTTGGTGTATTACACCGAAAAATGAGATGGAAAGTATTGATCTCGGGGGGTTGGAATGGAATCCGATAGCGGCTCAAGACGAGCAAGTAGCTTAGAGTGCGCGCGCAGTACCATCAACCTCGAGCCATTCACGGCTCGGCAATAGAGACATCAGCGAAGGTTCCACAAGTCAGCATTCATGCAGAACACCACGACACCGTCCTGGAGAAGGAGTGGAGAAGGAGCAAAGGATTCTTTGTCCAGCACGATGCGTGGGAACTAAAAGAGACGCCGGATTACGTAAGCTTCCACCAACATCTCAAACCCACCATCGTTTCGCGTTCCTCAAGCTCTCGAACTTAAGTCTCCGTTTCTTTCTTTTCCCTTTTCTCCCATCTGTTGAAGCTGTCGTTGTGCGCTATGGCGCCTTTTGAGCCTTCATCAATCGAGGCATCAACATCCACGTTAGATGCTGATCGAGCTAAGCACTTCTCCTTCAAAAATATCTCCATCGAAGACGTTCTGGAAGACCTTTCGAGGCGCGTCTAGCTTTTTTTATCTCTCCTAGTACTTATCTTACGCTCAATCTGCCTCCCGTACCAATTTCAGTCGGTTTATCCTCAATCTTCCAGAAGAGGAGCTCGTGTCAGTTGAGCGGATATGCTTTCAGGTCGAGCAGGCGTGAATATCTTTGCTTCACCATAGTCACAATCCCAATTTCTCACTGATCCATATCTACAGCCATTGGTACTACGAGGATTACATCCGCGATGAAGAGCCTAGCCTCCCTTCTCTCCCCCTCAAGACTTTCTCTGGGATGCTCTTTCAATCATGTCCCTTGCTAGTTCATTGGAGTCCTGCTCATGACCAAGCCTTTCAGGATTTCATGGCATATAAGACTACGGTCCCTGTGTGTGGTGCCATCATGATAGATCCGTCATGGACGAAGGTAAGATGGGTGCCGAGAGATCAACTTCCCCCATGTTTATTCAATCTCCTTTACCAGTGTGTATTGGTGAAAGGGTGGAAGTCCAGCGCGGCTTGGAGCTTTCCTCGGGGAAAGATCAATCTTGATGAACCTGAACACGAGTGTGCTGCTCGTGAAGTAATGGAAGAAACTGGTTACGATATCTCGGACAAGGTCAACCTTGATGCTGTCATTCGGGTAACCGTAAAAGACCAGCGCACATCCTTGTTTGTGATTCCCAATGTCTCCGAGGACACAGTGTTTGAGACCAAAACTCGAAAGGAGATCAGTGTATGTGTCCCTGAGTTTCGGCCATGGTATCCCTTCTTAACTGGTAGCCGCAGAAAATTCAATGGTTCAATCTATCTGATTTACCTGCATGGAAAAAGAATACAAAGAGTCCAACATCCTTCAAATTCTATGCAATCTCCTCTTTCGTTGGGTGAGTCACTCTGATTCGTCTGTACTCACTCGGCTGGTTACTGATACGAGATTTTACAGACCTCTTAAGTCAGTTATCAAGCGATTAAGAGCTGCCGAGGCGGCAAAACATCCACCATCCCAAGCACTTAGTGACCAGTCCTATTACGTAGCCCCTACTTACCACCGGTTGAATGACCCCGCAATCGTTTCTGCTACACTTCACAATCCTGAAAGTGGTCACCTGTCCCGTCTCTTTGGTTCATTGAATATGACCGCTCCTGCTAATTCTCCGTCTCCGGTCACCGCATCATCTACACAAGGCGCCCTTCCAACACCTCAGACGACCCCATCCATGGTACATGCTGCCAGAAAATATTTAAAACCCGCTTCGTCAAGGCCGCTGTTTGAAGAACATGTCAAAGGCTCGTTTTCCTCACCTACGCCGCCAAATTCGGAGATTGATGATAACCCAAATGAGTGTTCACGTCCGCCAAGTGCCAAACCAAAGCTCAAATTCGATTTCATCTCCCCGTTTGATGCATTTGGCTCCACAAAGGATGCGAATGAATTGCCTGCTCAACCCGCCGCGCCCCCTACTCCGGGTACTGTAGGAACAAAGCCACTAATGTCTCCGACTTTGACCTCGACAGCCTCCACATCACAACATTCACCCTCGGCCCTTCGCTCTAATGACTCCTCGACGCTTGAGCACTTTGCTCCGCCTTCGGTGGAGGCGAGACGAATTTCAAATGCCAGGAAAGCATTGGCATCTTTGGTGACCAACTCAGTGTCCAGCGGGGCAAAATCGACTACGAATGCGTCTCCTGACCCTCATTCAAATCGCCAGGCACAGCGTATTGCGTTATTACAGTCTCTCAGCACACAGTTATTGCCAAAGTCGTCCTCTCCGCATCCTTCTGCTTCCAGCCAACCTCGCATCGAGGATTCGCCATTCGTCGTCAATCCTGCTCGAGCTCCCACCATTTCACCCTCTCAGCTATTTACCCCACGAGCGCCGCAATTGCACCCATCTCCACTACACATGGGCGCTACCCTGCCTCGCCACATTACCAGCTTCCCAATCTATCCGATTCTGGCGCAGCCTCGAGAACCAGCCATTCCGTTGCAGCCAAGCCTTGACCCCGTACCCAACAACTATAGAATGATTAGTGGAACTAAACCTTTGATGCCTTTCCCTATCCCTGGTATCCCACCACCGAATTCACACGGCAACGTCGCACCAAGGAATGATATATTGAATTTGTTGAATGGACCACAAGTGAGGTCTACCCCGTTCAAGCTTTCCCCCTTCACAATACCACCCTTTACTTACCTCCAGCAGAGCATGTAGAGCATGTACATACGATGTTCCAAGAGTAACAGGGCCCAGAACTGGCTTCGTTTATCGAGCCTGAGCCAAGCCATGATACGCAGAATCATTCATTTGACAGGATGACTCTGAGTTGCGATAAACCCGACTAATCCCAGGGACTTCGAGTGCCTCAGACAATGACTGAAATGACTGAAGAGCGCTGTTCAACGGGAGAGCAAGAAGCTTTTGGAGCCAGTATATTTGAAAGCCATTGGAAATTCAAAATTTAAGAATACGTTGTTCAATGGTCTTGGTATAGAACAATGTCCGATACTTGTCTCGTCATGATCACCAATCCAGGCCAGTGATTATACATGTACTATGTAATGGAAAAAAGCAAGCGAAATGATCTAGTAGGGGACTTCATGAAACAGTCTGGAGACGCTCTCGCCGTAGTGGCTACGTCGAATGACCTCACCCAAGACCGAAGCGATGTCGATGACTTCAATTTTGTTGCAAGCGCGTTGGTTATCACATTGTGGTATGGTGTTTGTCACCACCAGTTTTTCGAGACCTTTTGTTGCCTCAATCTTCTTGAGTGCGTCACCGGACAGGATTCCATGTGTTACAATAGCGATGACTCGTGAAGCTTTACCCTCGACGAGATAGTGTGCCGCGAGGCATATGGTACCACATGTATCCGCCATATCATCGACAAGGATCGCAATCTTTCCCTCGCATTGTCCGACGAGCACCATACGCGAGACTTCGTTAGCCTTCTTCCGCTCCTTATGAAATATGGCGAAATCTACCCCGAGCCGATCGGCGATTGAAGTGGCTCTAGCAGAAGCACGCATGGGCTTAACCAATAACGGCAACCCAGTAAGGCATATACGCACCGTTTTGCACCTCCAGCATCTGGAGAGACAATGACTACATCTTTGATATTGAAGTTTTGTCGGATATAGTGGAGAACGGAGGGTTCGGCGTATAACTATGCCAACAATGAGAGATATGATGTTCAAACACCGATTGCTTACACTATCAATCACGATCGTCAGCTCTACGGCAGGAAGGGGAATTGGGAGGAAATGACACAGACTTGTCGACAGGGACATCAAAAAAGCCCTGAATCTGCGATGCATGCAAGTCCATAGTCTAAACCAGAACATGGTCAAAGCGCACTGAAAAGCCACAAGCATTGCATAGCATACAATGACGTGGTCGCAACCGCTGTTCTGCAGCATATTTGCAACAAGCTTTGCCGTTATTGGAGCACGACTTTTGTCCTTTTTGTCTTGACGAGCATAGGGAAAGAGTGGAATAACGGCAGTGATCCTTTTAGCACTCGAAATCTTGCAAGCATGAATCATGATGCACAGCTCCATGAGGGAAACGTTCACAGAGAGTCCAGGCGGTCCACAACCAGTGTTAACGATGTATACGTCAGCCTCGCGAACAGACTCTCCGAGACGGACTGAGGTTTCTCCGGCCCCATTGCGAGTGACCAGTGCTTTCGACAGCGGTAGACCAATTCTGGCGATTGTAATGGGGTCAATCATCAGGCGGGAAAAGCCACAGAAGTGAAGCTCCGCGCACCTGTGAGCGATAAGCTCTGCAATCTCAGGATGGCTGGTGCCTTGAACAATTTTTTTTTCAAGATGAGACCCAAGCGCTTATCAACGGTCTGGAGCTAACCAACCAGAAAACACTTTGATGCTACTGCCCCCTAGCATAGTGGCAGGCAAGAAACGAGTTGTGGTTTGTGGATGGCGATCACGAACAGAGGTCCATGCGTTTAAGTATGTATTATATGAGGGTCTGTGAGAGACCTTGAATCGGCGAAGGCCGATAGACGAGCTTAGAGATCGTGAACTTAACTCAAGAGATCACTAGACCCAAAAGACTCGATTTACACTAAAGAGGGAGGTGTAAATTACAAGATCGCTCTCCTACTAGCTAGGGGTCTTTTATCTGTCGCTTTGTTACATAAGCCGCTCGCTTATAGGGTCGAATACTTCCCCACGAACTTACCATAAACAGAAAGCATTCAATTGCTACAAACGTGCAAGGATGATGCGAAAGGGCAACCTCATCTGTAGAGGGTGGTATCCTGCCTATGCTTTCGACCACCTGCTCTGACCCGTTAAAGAGAGGCTGGTCACTTATTGCTCTGAGCTTGGATCGAAGCCTTCTATCTGATTATGGAAGGATGAGGAAGGCGCATAGCATATACATTGGTCGACAGCATACGGACACCTAATCCAATATCAGCGGCGAATTGCACGGTGGCACGACTCGGAGTGGGACGGACGATGACATTAAGTCATGGCTGATCTATTGCGAGAGAAGAGCTGCAACAGGACTCTATGAATTGACTGGACGCTGGAACATCGATCGCTTCATACCGAGAGCCGGCGGTAAGCGCCGGCGTGGCGGGCTGTCATCCAATTTTCTTCGCTACCGGCGTTCAACTCCCCTTTTCTGTTGTTCTTGCCTCCGTTCTTTGGGCCTCCAGATTCAGAATTTCGATCAATCCGACATCTTTTCCGGCCTCGTATCTTGTCCTACCTCGCAACTCAGCCATGCTCCCCACTCAGCCACCGTTCGTTGTTATTGAGGTGCAACACATGCTTTCCTGAATGCCCGGGGAGGGTGGAGCCACTTACAAGTCGAAGGTGGCTACGCCCCCTCTTTTTCACTCACCTCGCCGGATCCTTTCGAGTTTCCCTCCGCGGTTTTATGATCATTGGGTGGTGGCCTCCTGGCTTTAATCACTGTCCCCTTTGGATTTGGTCTCTGGACCACTCTCGTGCACTCCCTCGCGCTATCCGGCAACGGCTTGGATTCTTGGCATGTCAAGGCTCACTCCAGCGGTTCATCCGTCTGGAACTGAAGGGCAGACTCCGCAGCCTCCCTAGCTCACTCTCGGCCCCTTTGGCCCCTCTGGCTTCGATCCCTGCCTTCTTCATAGACACGTTCTCCTTTTGGTGTCCACTAGTTTCATTGAGAACAATGTGTTGTTGAAGTGGCATTCCGATGCCCTTGTGTTGCGGTTATTGTTCCCTTTATGGGAAGTCTTGTTGTCCTGACGTTTGAGCCTTTGTTCATTTGCGTCACACAGAAATGTATATAAGTATGATGTGTGAGCTGAGTGCGATATCTAATGACACAGTGATATCGCACTCTGAGTGTCCGGCGCGATTGTAACATGTGTTGTCTTTTCTGTTCTCTTGGCATGCCGAGAATACAGTGAAGTACTTATTCTGGAACTCGACGCAGCGGATGCCTGGTTTGATGACTATGTCATGTCCAACAGTTCCGTATGAGCGCGTATTGGGCGTGTGCACTATACGCCCGCACCTCCCTAATGTCTGCACTATGGAATAAGTTTATCTTCATTTGGATGTTTTCGTTTTCTGTGCTCAACCGAAATCTCGAGGAAAATATCAACGTCGGAAGAGTAGCAGGCACTTGCCACGTCAGACGGCATTCACTAGTTATTTCGCCAGTTATTTTTCTCTTGCTCAGCTGGCACTTTTGATCGCGCAAAAGTCTCTCCCAATTCTCTGGATTGTAACTCTATAGTCATCCAAACTCCATCGTAATTCCTCCCTGAAATAAACCACCTGTCCAGCGGTACCCTGCCTTAGACGCGAAGGATTCACTGCGAGCCAATACGTAAGCATGTCTGAACAGATCGCTTCGGGATGATGAAGTCCCAAAACATAACTAACGCACAGACCCGACCACGTCAACCTGCAATCATATGCTGACCGGCTCATCCCTGCGGACCTGTGATGTGTTGCCGGTGTATTGGGAACCCGATTTCGGCGGCAACTGTCCAATTCTACATACTACATAGTTGAACTGCCTTCGGCTGGTTGCGATAAGCGCAACTGAAAATTGAAATGAGAAAAAGAGTGGGACCACAGATACATACTAGGAACATAAAACCATGTAGAGCATGTTCTCCCCTGCCTTGCGTAAATCAATTTTCCCTGCTAAATCTTCTGGGGCATTGCGCTCTTGTGTGTTGTCACTTGTTAGTTGCTCGCACTGAAGTTGTCTGGCTGAGCGCTGCCTTCTCGATCTTGTTCTGTCCGAGTTGTCGTTGACGTGCACGCCAGGGTTAAAGACAATATTAATGTAGAATGGACATTACTGTGCCACAGTCTCTGTTTACAGTGAGGGTGAGGCACGGACAGGGCACCATATTCCACTGCCGGAATGCCATACATCGGAACGATGGTCAAAGTCCGCAGCGCTCAAGAGTGATTCTTGGCCGTTGTGTGCATAGATGCTGCCTAAGTGAGGCGAGTGAAGACAATGTGAAAGTTGCTGGGCAATCTGAATGTCGCGAAACCAACCAATGAGAGTGTGAAGTCAAAACTCAATGAGAAATCGAGCGGCATCGAAGAGTCGGACAAAGGGACGACAGTTTCATTCTTAACAGTCCTCAGTCCTCAAGCAGCATGCGAACTAATGAGTCAGTACCGATACGTAAAGAGATGGCATTGAGGAATGAAGCATTAAAGTGGATGGTGATGAGTCACTGTTACTCGAGTCGGTGACAGGTATTACGCTTTTATATTGATTATGTGAGAATCCGTTCCTTAATGCGATTTGAAATGTTGGAAGGGGTGCCCAGCCTCATCTGCAGAGGGTGGTATCCTGCCTATGCAAACGCAGTTTTCCCTCGACCTCCTGCTCTGACCCGTTAAAAAGAGGCTGGTCGCCTACTGCTCTGAGCTTGGATCGAACTGTGCCAATCACGCAAAGAATGCCGTCTTTCCAGTCACAAAATGTAAAAGGGTTCACTGGATCTCTTGTAACTACCTTGATTATCCGCCAAGCTTGTCTCTTCGAGCTCTTCCTAGGTTTAGGGGTCGACAAGGTCTCGGCTCAAGAGGTGCGTGCCTCTGGGAGGCGGCTGTTTTTTTAAGCCTTTGAGGAAAGCTAAGCGCGTGGACCCCCTGGGATTGTTGGGTGCCCCGTAGGCCAATGTGACTTGTCCCCATGACTTTCAGTGGGTGAATAACATAGAGGCCTGCATCGTTCGCTGAGTTGCGCAACTGATCCTCTTTCCTATTTCTTTAGGCTTTCAATTCCCAAGGGTAAGCCGATGGTGGCACGTATCAGCTGCAGCGCTTACGATTCAATGACTAGAAAATCTCCTTGCAAAGTCGGCTCGGAACTTATTGCAGTAGGTGCTGGAGGTGGGGTTTCCGTTACATAATACACATCATTTTTCTGCGCTGACAAGAGCTTTGATGACTTCATCAGGGAAATGGCTCGTGGGTCCGCTCCCTCCGGGAGGGGAATACATCGGTATGCGCAAATTCCGATTTACGTAGCCTTGAGCTCACTGAGGGACAAAGGCCCGTCGCTAAGTTCATCGGGTTACTTCCCAAATGCTTGTGTGTGCTCCGGCGCCGGCAGTGGCTTGGATTCTAAAACTCACCCATAGGCCTGTGTTCTTCCGTGGTATACCAGCTGATGGCAGCTTGTGGAGCATGTCAGAACCGCTCATACACGTCGTATGTGGATCGTGTTTACTTACTCTTCCATGTCTAACAGGTAATATAGGTATCCCCTCTGGGGACATTATTGCGCTGGCATTGCGAATGCAGAGGGTGAATACCAACCATCGCTGATACCCACCGGAACCCTTATACCTCGATGGGCCTACATGAAGCCCTCCGACTTTGCTGGACTGTCAGTTCGCTATATACTTCTGATCAGAATTCACATCCTGATAGCTCGCTTTCCCCGTGATCCTTAGCTTCAACTTGGATGCAGCGAAGACAATCAGTGGTGCGTTTTCATTCTCGGAACACTCATCGCGTATTCACGGGATCGTTTGACTTGACTATTAGATAGACCCGAAAGCTCTCGAGTGTTTTTACTCAGTAGCACCGCATCAAGCACTTCCACAGCTTCCAATGGTGCACATGGGAGCAGGGGCTCGAACATCGGTGTGACTGTCGGAGGCGTAATTGGAGGTGTGATTGCCCTTGGCCTGGTTGCAGTTGTTGCGATGTGGATCTTCAAAAGGATGAGTTCAGACGGAAGCCCTGCTGTCCACTCGCAGGGACGTTCCGTGTTGCCCGTGGTAATGGAGACAAACCACGGGCATGCTCCTCTGTCGCCTGGATCCCCGGTCTCACGATATTCAGCCCAAGGACATGATGATTGACATGCGGCTCGTCACCCTCCTCGCGGTTCCTGTGGAGGCAGACCACTCTGGGTTGTAGCTTGTGTTTTGGTTGAGGATTTGGGTCTAGCAGGAAAGGAAGGTGGATTTGTTATTGAAGCAATGGCACGTAGTCGATAAACTTACACCTTCCAATGCATGAGTCAATGTCCATCTCAAAATCCACCCCCGTGCGCGGCAGGCGTCACTCATGTAATGTCCTTCATGTCGTTTTGGGGGGCACCCTCCACGACTGTTAGGAATTCTGTTCTCTGCCATTGCGAGTTTCCGCATACGCACAAAACCCATGGTAAGGTATTATATAGTGCAGCTATCCCAGCAGAGCTCCCCCACTAAACCCGACCAAAACATTCGGGTAGTTGCCCCTTGGACTTAGGTCCGTCGACTTCAACTCAGATTGTGGCGGCCCGGGATGAGGGAGTCAAAAGTGGGGGGAGGATTTTTCAGTAGCCTGTAGGAGCGTTCGAAACCTGGCTTTGGGGTTGACCAAATCGGATGTTAGATTGCTGTTGCCTAACCGCAGGATTCCGGTTAAAGCCGTGCCTGATTCATGGCGGGTGCGTCAACTGATGGAGGAGTTCACTCTGAGTGTTGCACATAACCCACGGGCTCGTCAAACAACTCAAACGGTTTTGTACTTCTCGATCGCCCGTTCAGGGGAACAAGGGGCTTGTGAGCCCGAAAGAAGCTGGGAAATTCAAGGCAACATTTGGGAGAGGGAGTTTGTTGGTGGTTCTGCGCACGGATTGAGCTGCCCCTACTGAATTCATGGCGAGACACTGTAAAACGAGAACGATAACCAGAATGTGCTTCAAAAAAAAAGCTACCACTGCATGTCTGTCGCCTGTGTTGCATTCGTGCGGTTGCAAGAGTGTGTGACCGTGCGGCTGTTCCCACGATGGCCATCCAATTCAGCCGAGTCTTCTTGCAACGTCACAGTCGTCAGTCAATATGTGTAATCTCTCCCTCTGCATCACCTCTAGGAAACTTTCTCCTGCCCTAGTGGAATCGCCAGAGTTTCCTCTAGCAGCGATATAAAGCGTATCAGGGCTGCGGCCACTTTTGTCGCCAAAAAAAACTTGCCGCTCGTAGTAACTGGGTAACTTGCGGTGCTTAGCGGTGCCTTTACCAAAAAAAGCCGAAATCGCATATTTCATACCTGCCCTTGAGCCTCTTATATCCCAATACCCGTGTTGAAGGTCTCCAAACCTATCATTCCTCTTCCTCTTCCTAGCAATTCCCCAGTCATATCGAGCTTGTTGTAGCTGACATGAGCACTAATATGGATGTCGAGGTGAATCTTGCCGATCGAGCCTTTCCAGTCTGGAAAAATCCAACATGGTTGGCCTGAGGATAGTTTGCTGATCTTTTGGTCTACATACTGTGTGTTTCGTAGTCTCAAACATTAGCAGAGAAAGCTAATACGTCGCATATACTGGAGTGGAAGAACTTATCACTATCAGTCAATGCCCCTGCCATCAACGGGACCGACAAAAAAGCCCTCAAGATGATCTTGTCTCCACAAAGCGGCTCTTTGAAGTCGGGAAAATTGTTGGCCGGTGGGTTTCCTTGTTGAACCAAGTAAGAGAGACCACTCATTCATCGGCAATCATAGTGATGGGTCCCTCTGGGGCAGGGAAGTCTACGTTTCTGGATCTCATCAGCCAACGTGTCCAGCCTTCAGATCAGAATGCCTCGGTAAGCTGAGGAGTTCACACATGTGCGATTCATTGGTCAATGATGACGTTCATTTTCAGATTTTATTCGATGGGACTGCCGATTTTAAAATGAGAGATATAGGTTCATACGTGGAGCAGGAAGATGCTCTCATAGGTGTTCTCACTGTCCATGAGACGGTGGACTATGCAGCCCGGCTAAGGTGGGCCGCCGTTCATCCGTCCGATAGTGCATCGCGTTCTAATCACTCAATCCACAAACTTCTTCATACCAGTCTTCCCCCTTCAGCGCCCAGACCCGCCATATCACAATTGGTCTCAGACACATTAACTTCGCTAGGTTTAACTTCAGTACGAAATAACCGAATCGGGACCCCCATTCAGCGAGGTATCTCGGGTGGCGAAAAGCGTAGAGTTACGATCGCATGCAGCGTTGTATCACGTCCCAAAGTATTGGTGCTGGACGAGCCTACCAGTGGGCTGGATAGTACGGGTGGTTGGGGTGTAGTTCAGTCAAGTTGAGTATGCATTCCAGTTTGAAATAAAAACTATATCATTTCGGTCTTTGAGTACGTATAACTTTCTGACGAACCGTTCGTCCCAATAGTGAAGAAGCTGGCTCGGAAAACGAATACGATCGTTATTGCGACCATTCATCAACCGAACTGGGAGACATTTTCGCTATTTGACGAAGTCCTATTTCTCGCAAGAGGAAAGTGCGTTTACCACGGTCCGATAAGTGAGTTGTTATCCCCTACCTCCCCCCCGGCGCAATTATACACACTCATTGGAAACAAGGCGGAGTTATTCCATACTTCTCCCAAGTTGGCCATCCTTGTCCGCCACACTCAAATCCCGCAGACCACGTTATCAGTCTCATTAATGTCGACTTCTCACACTCAGTCACCACCACAAGTCCACCCTCAGGACAGGAGATTGAAGTTCGTCCTACTCCAGACGTTCCCCTTACCCAACCTGGTGCTTTGTCACAGGAAGATCATGAGAGACGGGTGCAGTATCTTGCAGATTCTTGGTCTGAGAGAGGAGCTGCATTCATTGCTTCTTTGCCTACTCCGGCGGAAGGAGAGCACGGAAATGCCACAGGGGAAACCGTTGGTAGCGAGGAACCTCAACTTCCGGAACGCGTCCTACCAATGGCGTTATCAATTCGTGTGGGGAGTGGGGGAAGGGGTCTTGGGAATGCACTGAATTTGTCGGTATATCGGACGGGGATTCTCATGGAGAGGAGCGTGCTTAATTATAGGCGGAATTTGCTGGCGTATGGAATTCGTGTTGGAATGTATGGTACGCGTCATCGCTCTCTCCTTCGAAACGGGTAGTTTTGACATGGGATTACTTTGGTTCACCAAGCCGGTATAGGTTTGCTTCTGGCTACTATTTGGATCAATCTTGGCACGAAGGACACTAAGATTAATGATAGGCTTTCGGTATGTATCCCGTTGTCAACTAGGTTCTCTCAACCTTATCATCACAAACATTAGGTCCATTTCTTCTCCGTTGCATTCCTTGGTTTCATGAGGTGAATTTAATTTACTCACTGTCCGCTTGACTTTTTAATTCTTGTTATTTTTTTGGCACCCCATCCCCACAGTGTGGCGGGCATTCCATCTTTCCTTGAAGAGCGAGCCGTGTTTGTTCGAGAGTGAGTTCCCCTCGGGAGTTGAAGGGATATGGGACTTGATCATTCCATTTCTAGGAGGAACAATGGGCTTTACGGTCCAGGCGCATACGTCATTGCCAATTCACTCGTGACAATACCATTTCTCTTCAGTTGTTCGGTTCTTTTTGCTGTCATCTGGTTAGCACACCACGCCCAAACTCTCTGCGAGACAATGCTGATTTTATGTTTTGATGACAAAGTTACTGGGCCATCGGCTTGCGTCCGGGAGCGACCGCTTTCTTCCGTTTCTTATCGTTTCTCTTCCTGGGAGTTTACAATGCCGAGGCACAGTCCGTTTTCGTTGCTGCTGTCATCCCTATATTCGTGGCGGCGCTGGCTATCGCGTCATTCATGAATGGGTTTTGGATGGTGGGTTCTTTCAACTTTGAAGGCAACAAAGTTTCTGATTGCGATTCAGTGCGTCCAAGGGTATTTCATCCGTGCTGTCAGCTTGCCGAGGTTCTGGTATTATTGGGCACATTGGATTGATTATCAGGTTTGTTCTTGGCTGATTTGCTCGCCTGGGGTGTAGGGATCTGAAAGGGGATCTTTTTTAAAATAGACATTCGCGTTTAACCTGCTAGTGCGGAATGATTTGACGGGACTGGTCTTCCAATGCACAAGACTTGACAACGGAGGATGTCAATGCTCATATCCTAGTTCACTCGTTGCCTCTGGGCAGTGCGCACTGACTGGCGAGGATGTTTTGGATGTAAGTTGTGGATTTCATTCTCTCCCTCCCATTGGGCGCTCGAAACGTTGATCATGACTTTTTTGTTTTTCAGAACCTTGGTATTGGAGGATTCAGTATTGGGTTGTACGCGGGGATTATGATTCTGATCGCGGTCATTTATCGCGTGTTGTTCTATGTCGCGTTGTTACTACGGAAGCGATGACATACGACACCTTTCTCAGCGATTACATACTATAAGTAAGGTGAACAGTGGATGTCGCGGCTGTTGCACCCTACGTGCCTGATCAACAAAAACGGACTTTTCGTTCTGCAGATCCATATACATATGTATGTAATTTGATATTTGATGCACGCTTGTCTTCATGCAGAAGTGGCTCAAGGGAGATGTAGCGTGTCGGCTTGCGCCGAGACTTCTGAATTGAGGACACGACCCAGTGCAACGATAAAGAACTCTGACGCAAGGTTCCCCTCAAACTGAATGGCCAAGCTTTCGGCGCGCAAGCACCGAAATGAATAGATACTCTTGGAATCACGATCGAAATGTCTGAGCATGTGTTGGATGACATGAAGACGCTCATTAAGTTTTCTTTCTCCCACCACGTACGAGGGCACCCATCCAGAAGCTGGACTTGGTATATCCAACCACTAAATTAAGAATGCCAAGGAAACTTGGTTATTCGACTTCGATTGGTGAGACGAGCCCTCCCACTCCAAATGAACAAACGTGGAGATATCACTTACTTAGGAGAAGCGTATCAATTTATAGATAGACTATTTATCATGTCCATTTCATTGGGGCCTTCTCCCACGACGCAAATGCTGTTCCCCTGGTTTTGTTGCACGGATGGCCTGCAGGTACGTAACATTGCCTATGTGTGTTGCTGGGTATTATTTAAAGCAGGTCTTTAGGATCGATCATCGATTTCCTTGACATCATTCCTATCCTTCAGCAACCGAAATACCTGTCATTCCATATCATTGCGCCTTCCCTCCCCGGTTATGGCTGGACGTCTGGCCCACCCCCGCACGTCGACCTCAACGTTTCAGGAACGGCGAGAATTGTAGACAAATTGGTGACTGGAATAGGCTTTCAGGACTACGTTATTCAAGGTGGAGATATGGTACACCCGAAGAGCCCGCCTTCCCACGCTATGTCGTTCAGCTGGCCTTTGGTCACGAGTTCAAACCGAGTTCCATATTGCTGGACTTTCCTTCGCGCCATCCTGACGATCCCCCCTGAGTCTGTGCTATTGCAGCATGGGTGGCTTGGTGGCTATACTGAGGCCCAACTGGCTTTGGCTCCACGTGAGTGTGGGAGCCAGCCACAATCTGACTTGAACGACCGACCCACTACAAAATGGGCGAACGCACTCCGCATTCCTGACCGCTTGTGAAAATCACGTTCAACCGAAGTTTGAGGTTCGGGTTTGGGTTCCATGGCAGTTACCGTGTTTTGGTTCTCGATTCAGTCGGGACATCCCAAATGTAAGGCCGGTCCGTGAAAACTACAGAATGCACCATCCAGGACACTCCAAGCAATGCTATCGAAGCTATATAACCCCAACTGACCCCCCCCAAAGCTGACATCCATCTTGGAACCCGGAAGATTATCCAACGAAATGGCTTTCAAAGGACCTCTTCAACCTCAACCATTCACGATCGAAGCGCCTGAGCAAGTGTTGGATGACATGAAGACGCTCATTAGACTTGGACGTCTGGCTCCAACTACGTACGAGGGCACGCATCCGGAAGCCGGACTTGGTATATACGATGAGTGGACAAAGAACGCGAGGGAAATTTGGCTGACTAATTTTGATTGGTGAGATGATCCTCCCCCCATTCCAGGATGCCAAACATGGGCATATAACTCACGCACGGGTGCAGGCGGGCTCACGAGAAGCGCATAAATGCTTTTCCCAACTGGAAGGTCGACGTTACGGACGATGATGGAACTATTTATAACATTCATTTCATTGGTGTCTTGTCCAACGATGCCAATGCTGTTCCCCTGGTTTTGTTGCACGGGTGGCCAGGTAGGTACAGTGTTACTTGATATATGTTGCGTGTTACTGGCTGTGTATTAAAGCAGTTTTTTAGGATCGATCATTGAATTCCTTGACGTCATTGCTATCCTTCAGCAGTCAAAGTCTCCGTCATTTCACATTATTGCGCCTTCCCTTCCTGGTTATGGCTGGACGTCCGGCCCACCCCCGCACGTCAACCTCAACGTTTCAGGAGTGGCGAGAATTGTAGACAAATTCGTGACTGGGCTAGGCTTTCGGGACTACGTTGTTCAAGGTGGAGATATTGGCTCTCATGTTGCACGCGTCATTGGATCGAAAGCCCAAAATTGCAGAGGTAATTATTTGATACCATGACACACATATTTCACGCTCATTCATATGGTGTCGCTTAACGTGTCAAACTAGCGGTTCACAGTGAGTTTGGATTCGATCTCTCGCCGATTGGGATAAACTATTGATCCCGTTTCTCAGTCAACATGTTCGTTTCTAGGGGAGAACCCGCAACGAAACCACCTCTCCCGCGTGCACACGAGGAGAGACTTAAAAGCACACGGGGATTTATGACGGCAGGTTACGGGTATGGAATTCAGCAGGGTACTCGGCCCAGCACCATTGGTCATGTATTGAGTAGCAATCCTCTCGCTTTGTTGGCTTGGTAAGTGTTCTCGTCGGCGTTCCCACTGGGGGCTACTGATCGGGGAGTATGGTACCCTAGGATTGGCGAAAAAGTCATCGCATGGACCGATTCGACTCCAACGTTAGATACCATCCTTGCGATGGTGACAGTCTACTGGGTAACGAATAGCGCTTCGACTAGTCTCTACCCATACAGGGCTGTCAGTTTTTATTCATATCTACTGCAATTGAATGATAATCCTATCTGACATTTCTCCAAAATAGTTGGCAGCTGACGACCCCCCACCTTATATCAGCATCAAGAAGCCCCTCGGATACTCCATCTTCCCAAAGGAGATTCTATCCTACCCTCCAGGCTGGCTGGGTCACAATTCAAACCTCGTGTTTGTGCGGGAACATCAAAAGGTGAATCCGGCAAATGATGTAAACATCCTTTTCAGACATCCAACTAACTTAAACTTGAATGCTTTATCCGCTTGGAGGGAGGACACTTTGCGGCCCTTGAGTGCCCTAACGAGCTTGCGCAAGATATTATCGAATTCGTGTCCGCACTACCCAAATTTGAAAAGTCCCCTTACCCAGCGTTGTGAAAGGGGCAGGATACCAGCCTCCGCGGCATCTCGACAAAACCAACAACAATAAATAGCCATGAATGTAGCACCTCCTGTATATGTACATCAGTCATAAATCAAGTTGCAGTCATGCAAGAACTATTTGGGGATGAGACGAAGCCTTTTCGGAGATTTCCGAAAGAAGGTTGCACGCTTGTGCCATTATGCGCTGTTCACGCAGGTGGGATCCCCACGCTGACAACATGACGCAATACGCCCGGTAACAATCATGCGCAGTGTTTACAAGTGTTTACATGATTGTGGCCTCACACAATTGTTTCCCACGGAGCCACGGGGTTGTATTATGGCGGAAGTTGGCAGAATTCATTTGTCTCAATTGTCCCACACCGAGCCTGCCAAGATGACGTTCCAAAATTGTCAAGTGTCACTCCCTCAGTTCGGTCAGAGGTTACACCCGTCTTACCACTCCCGCTGTGGCGGGATTATGGCATACCTTACAGATCGCCGATTATGCGCAAAGAGGAACAATTTTACGCATAATGCTTAACCACGAGACATCCGTGCTCCGACCCGCCACATGTGGCGTGAATCCATCCGCGTCGTCCAACTCACCGAGACTCTAATAAGCTTTTCCGTCGAGTTTGATAGGTTATAAATATGGCTCTTTGGGAGGTTCCTTCTTGCTCCCCAACAAGTTGTCTTTCCATCTTGATCCCCGCCTACACTTAAACAACTTTTCCTTCACAATTTCCATCCATTGGCTATAAACGATGAAGTTCTCGGCAGCAGCAACTATTCTCGCTGTGATATCCACCACCACAACGGCCCTGGCTGCTCGTCTTCCTCTTCCTATCAAGACGTCGAGTGGTCCAGTCAAGCCCAACTCGTACATAGTGTATGTCAACCCTACAGGTCTCTCCGATTTGAAAGCTTAGCTAACTCGTTGATTAGCGTGTTGAAACCTGGCACAAACATGGAAGCTCATATCAAGGAACTCACTGAACTAGCCACTCGGAGCCCTGGGTCAGAACTATCAATCACTCACCAGTATGATGAAAGTTAGTATCGGAGAATCTTTCCCCTTGAAAAAAAATCTCATTATATCGTTATTTTAGGGGTTCTGCACGCTTACTCTGTACAAGCAATTGGTCCACCTCTTAATCGCATCCTCATTTCCCCCGACGTTGACTACGTTGAGGCTGATGGCATAGCTTCCATTAAATATGATGTCCACGAGGAGAATGAGGTAGAGCGCGAGGATGCTCCTTCTGAATTGACGGACGGTTTGGCTGAATTCGGGGGCCGCGCTGCGGGTGGGGCTGGTGTCGTTGTTTACGGGATAGATACCGGAATATACACTGCACACTCCTGCTTCGGTGGACGTGCTTCTTGGGGTGCCGTGCGTTTGCTCCCTTACTCGTTCCATCATATATGTTCACTCATCTCTGTTTGTCATTTTGCAGACCTTTGGCGGTTACGCCAGCAGGGATGGTAACGGCCATGGTACACACACCGCTGGGACAGCCGTCGGAACTACATATGGTGTGGCGACTTCGGCACGAATTGTCGCGATCAAGGTTCTCTCCGATCAGGGTAGTGGGTCCTACTCCGACATCATCTCAGGCGTCAACTTCGCTTATAACCAATTCCGAACGACTCGTGCTCCTTCCATCGCTACGATGTCCCTTGGCGGACCTTTGTCCACTGCGCTTAACAGTGCCGTCAATAATGCCATCGCCGGTGGATTGCACTTCACAATCGCTGCAGGTAACAGCGCGGTGGACGCAAGGAACACAAGTCCTGCATCTGTTATCGAAGCTAACACCATTGGCGCTATCGACGGCAGTACGAACAGGATAGCGTCCTTCTCCAACTACGGATCCATCATCGACGTTTTCGCCCCTGGTGTTAACATTTTGAGTGCTTGGATCGGTAGCACGACTGCCACAGCCAGGTTGAGCGGCACTAGCATGGCAACTCCATACGTTGCGGGTGTGCTTGCCCTTGCTCTAAGTGAATATGGTCAAGTGTCTCCGGCTGGCCTAAGTAATGCCTTGAAGACGCATGCCAGGCCAGTAGTCACGGGTCAGCCAGCGGGAACGACGAATTTGAGGGCATATTTTTGGTGATTTCCGATTCCATCTGAATGGACGTACATGCTGCCTGGTCTATTTTATCTTTACGTTTGCTTTGACATGTCTTTTCTAGTTACTTATGTCCAATAATTAGCACGCTTGCTTTGTTATGCATTCTCCTTCCTTGCTTCAGGTTTCGGCAACATAACTTGAAATCCGATGATCGTCTCAAAATTTTGCAATTTGTGAAAGCGGGAATTACTTGCTTTCTTTGAGCGGCTGGAGGTAAACCTGGTTGGCTTGAAGATTTACGCAGATGCACGAAAACGTATTCGCTCCGTGGATACTCATGAAACAAGTTGATTCGGACAGCGCTGGGCTGTCGGATTTATAAACCACGAAACAGTTCACCCTCGCGTGGACCGACGGACTTGTACCCAGTCCCACCCGCCGATGCTAGGAGAATAGCCAGAGGGGGAAGGGTGCGAGCCTGGTTGACCGATGAAACTAACTCAAAACAAATGTAAATCAAAAACTGCTCTCTCGCCATCATGCTGGTTTGAATACTGATTGTCCGCATTTACCAGTCATTCCATAGGTCTGGTGTTCCGCGCAGACGTTTAGCGTTAGGTCAGATACCTTCGGTAAGTGGGTTCCCGGTCATTTGCAATTCGGTGCTGGGTTTCACGTTCATGAGCTTGTCACCGTCTTTTCTCCCCTCGTTTAGATCTTGTTTGTTACCCCTCGGTCATGTGACAACGCGACAGCGTGCTCCCTGATGTAGCCTACAGCGAGTTTATAAGTAGGTATCATGAGGATGGGGATGTCGGGTAACAGTGGTAGGTCCCATGGCTTCTCTCGTGCTCTCCTCTATGCATGATACACTCGGTATTATTTGATATCCGGGACTACTTCGTTGATCTCTCTGTTTTCTGTCTGCTCTCCCTTTTCCTCGCTACCCTATCTCCTATCCGTCTTGTTGTGTATCTTGCCAATTTTGTGTATCTTTCTCGTTGCCCCTTTCATGTTTATACCCGGCTCACGTTATACCCGGCCCGACAATCGAGGTCAGTTTCATGTGGCTCGGGAAATCTCCATCGGAAGAGGTTCCACTTTAGCCCCTTAGGATGACGACATTCAGTGCCAAGTTACTTAACCCTCCCCCCTTAGCCGTCTTGGGACCTAAACCATCACTCAAAGAAATGGCTTTCAAAGGACCTTTGCAGCCCCAACCATTCACGATCGAAACGCCTCAGCAGGTGTTGGATGACATGAAGACGCTCATTAAGCTTGGGCGTCTGGCTCCAGCCACGTACGAGGGTACCCATCCAGAAGGCGGATTTGGTATATCCGACAAGTGGATTAAGGAGGCTAGGGAATTTTGGTTATCTGGCTTTGATTGGTGAGATAGTCCTCGTGCATGAAGGCTTTGGCATAAATCTCAAAGTATCACCTACGCAGGCGGGCACATGAAAAGCGCATTAATTCTTTTCCTAACTGGAGGGCCGATGTTACGGACGACGATGGAACTATTTATAATGTTCATTTCATTGGGGTCTTGTCTGACGATCCCAATGCTGTTCCCCTCGTTTTGTTGCACGGGTGGCCGGGTAAGTGAAGTCCCATTTCGTCTGCATATTGTCATGTATTTAAAGGGATATTCAGGGTCGGTCCTCGAATTCCTTGAGATCATTCCTATCCTTCAGGAATCAACGTCCCCGCCATTCCATATTATTGCGCCTTCCCTCCCTGGGTATGGCTGGACGTCCGGCCCGCCCCCACACGTCAATTTCAATATTTCAGGAATAGCCCGAATCATAGACAAATTGGTGACTGGGCTTGGCTTCCGAGACTATGTTGTTCAAGGCGGAGACATTGGCTCTCATGTTGCACGCGCCCTCGGAGCAGGGGCCCCAAATTGCAGAGGTAATTCTCACACACATGTTTCATGTTCACTCATTGATGTCTCCGAATGCGTCACTAGCTGCTCACAGTGAGTCGAGTTCGTTCTCTCCAATGGAGATGGGATACTGATCCCGTTGTGCAGTCAACATGTTTTTCGCTAAGGAGGCTCCTGCAGAAGGACTTCCCCTTACGTCTGCAGACCAAGAGAGACTTAAAAACATACTAAAGTTCAAGACAACAGGCTTTGCGTATGCATACGAGCATGCCACTCGGCCTAGCACCATTGGCCATGTTTTGAGCAGCAATCCTATCGCTTTGTTGGCTTGGTAAGTGCTCTCGTCGGGGCACTAGCATCTACTCAACCAGCTGATCGGAAAATTTGGTACTCTAGGATCGGCGAAAAATTCCTAGCATGGACCGATCCCGAGTCGACTCCATTGTTGGACACCATTCTTGCGATGGTGACAGTATACTGGGTAACGAATAGCGCTTCAACTAGTCTCTATCCATACAGAGCTGTCAGTTCGAAACATCTAGATAATAATCTTAACTGACACTCCTCAAAATAGACGGCAAGGGACGACCCCCACCCATATCTCACCATTAAAAAGCCTTTCGGATACTCCATCCTCCCCAAGGAGATTCTACCCTACCCTTCAAGCTGGGTGGGTTACAAATCGAATCTTGTGTTTGTGCGGGAACATAAAAAGGTGAATCTTAGGACTCAACAAAATCCTCTTTCAGCTATTCAACTAATTGACTGAACACTTTGAGGGAGGACACTTTGCGGCCCTTGAATGCCCTCGTGAATTTGCGGAGGATATTATTGAGTTTGTGTCCACACTGCACAAATTTGAAACTTCCCCCGAGTCAGGCTCAGACTGATTGCAGGGCACGGCTCGAGCATCTCGACATGACCGATAACGAATGGTTGGAGGATGAATATAACGTTTTTTGTATATGTATACTAGTTGTAAATCAAAGTCGCAGTGATGGGGAAACTAGTGTCGATGACCTGAATACCCTGCGGGCCACGACATCACGAGGCACACCGTAGCGTAACATGAGAGGGGGACTTTCTATACATGATGTGAGGGTAATGTGGTTGGTGTCTGGTGTCAATGATACTCGGGTTCTAGCTGTGTGTTTGTTTTTTGGTACGGTGTGTACTGATAGATGCTCGAAATCCCTGTCACACTCGCTATTCCCCTCCTTAACCCTAATATTCGATTATCGGCTGATTTCCATTTATCTTTGTCCAATACCCTAACATCGATAGGCATGTTTATAGTTATCAGGACGTCTCGGATTTTCCCACAGTCCGGCCATGTTGGTAGCAAGCCGCTTCACCATTGAAATAGGCTGTTTAGGCCCTATCTGAAGCATAAAAAACCACCCCTTGATAGGGTGGGATAACTGCATAATGAAGAAGCGACTAATATAGAATATTTCATCACTTTCAGCATCAGAATTTGACTAATTTCAGACCTCTGCTCTGCAGATAATACACTCGGTTGGTATTATTTGATATCCGGTACTACTTCCTTGATCTTTTCTGTTTGCTCCCTCCCACCCTATCTCCTATCCGTCAGGTTGTGTATCTTGTCAAATTTCTATGCACCCGGCCCAACAATCGCTCGGTCTCTCAAGAAATCTCATTGAAAGAGGATCCACTTTACCATTCCTAGTGCCACTCGTCCAAGTTATATAACCCCCCCTTGATCCCCAACCGTCTTGGATCCTAAACAATCACTCAAAGAAATGGCTTTCAAAGGACCTTTACAGCCTCGACCATTCACGATCGAAACGCCTCAGCAGGTGTTGGATGACATGAAGACACTCATTAGGCTTGGGCGTCTGGCTCCAGCCACGCACGAGGGTACCCATCCAGAAGGCGAATTTGGTATATCCGACGAGTGGATTAAGAATGCTAGGGAATTTTGGTTGTCTGACTTTGATTGGTGAGATGGTCCTCGCCGCTTTTCCCACGATGGCATGAATCTCAAAGCATCGCCTACGCAGGCGGGCACATGAAAAGCGCATTAATTCGTTTCCTAACTGGAGGGCCGATGTTACGGGCGATGATGGGTCTATTTATAATGTTCATTTCATTGGGGTTTTGTCCGACGATGCCAATGCTGTTCCCCTCATTTTGTTGCACGGGTGGCCAGGTAAGTGCCATTGCCATTTCGTCTGCATATCGCTATGTATTAAAAGGGATATTCAGGATCGGTCCTCGAATTCCTTGACATTATTCCTATCCTTCAGGAATCGACCTCCTCGCCATTCCATATTATTGTGCCTTCCCTCCCTGGTTTTGGCTGGACGTCCGGCCCGCCCCTACACGTCAACTTCAATATTGCGGGAATAGCCCGAATCATAGACAAATTGGTGACTGGGCTCGGCTTCCGAGACTATGTTGTTCAAGGCGGAGACATTGGCTCTCAGGTTGCACGCATCCTCGGAGCAGGGGCCCCAAATTGCAGAGGTAATTTCTGTCATTCACATGTTTCATGTTCGCTGGCTTAATGTCCCCTAATGCGTCACTAGCTGCTCACGGTGGGTTGAGTTCGTTCACTCCAACGAGGATGGGATACTGATCCCGTTGTGCATCAGTCAACATGTTTTTCGCGAAGGAGGCTCCTGCAGAAGGACTACCTCTTACACCTGCAGACGAAGTGAGACTTAAAAACATACTAAAGTTCCACACAACAGGCTTTGCGTATGCAAACGAGCATGCGACTCGGCCTAGCACCATTGGCCATGTTTTGAGCAGCAATCCCATCGCTTTGTTGGCTTGGTAAGTGCTCTCGCCGGGGCACCCAGTATCTACTTGGCCAGCTGATCGGGGAATTTGGTACTCTAGGATCGGCGAAAAACTCATAGCATGGACCGATTCGACTCCGTCGTTGGATACCATTCTTGCGATGGTGACGGTATACTGGGTAACGAATAGCGCTTCGACTAGTCTCTACCCATACAGAGATGTCAGTTCGAAACATCTGACACAACTCCGATGATAATTTTAGCTGACACTCCCCAAACAGGCGACAAGGCAGGAGCCATCTCTCAGCATTAAAAAGCCTTTCGGATACTCCATCCTCCCTAAGGAGGTTCTACCCTACCCTCCAAGTTGGGTTGGTTACAAATCGAATCTTGTGTTTGTGCGGGAACATAAAAAGGTGAATCTTAGCATCAACAAAAATCCTCTTTCAGCCATTCAAACTGACTGAACTTGATTAAACACTTTGAGGGAGGACACTTTGCGGCCCTTGAATGCCCTCGCGAGCTCGCGGGGGACATTATCGAGTTTGTGTCCACACTGCACAAATTTGAAACTTCCCCCGAGTCAGGCTCGGCCTGATTGCAGGGTACGACCCGGGCATCTCTACACGAACCAATAACGAATGGTTGGAAAATGAATGTTATGTATACTAGTTGTAAAATCAAGTCGCAGTGATTGCGATGACGGTTCTGTACACAATGGAATAGATTCGGCCAACTCCGCGTCATCCTCTTGTTTCAACCGAGCAGAACTCGGTCAGTTCTCGATCAAGAACCATGACACCTTTATGTTATGGGGAAGTTTGTCTGACTAATCAAGTGCTTTACCAAGCTGCATCATCCGGCATACTCCAGCAGTACTGTTAAAATCCAACCTGATCTTTACGGCTGACAGCAACTCGGGCAATCGAAATGACTTTCAAAGGACCTCTTCAACCTCAACCATTCACGATCGAAACCCCTGAGCATGTGTTGGATGGCATGAAGACACTCATTAGGCTAGGACGCCTTGCTCCAACCACGTACGAAGGCACTCATCCAGAAGCCGGACTTGGTATATCCGATGAATGGATTAAGAATGCGAAGGAAGCTTGGCTATCTGACTTTGACTGGTGAGATGATCCTCACGGCTCCTCCAGCCAGGATGGCATCAATCTCAAAGTATCCCTTTACGCAGGCGAGCCCATGAGAAGCGCATAAATTCTTTTCCTAACTGGAAAGTCGACGTTACGGACGATGATGGATCCATTTATAATGTTCATTTCATTGGTGTCTTGTCTGACGATGTCGATGCTGTTCCCCTGATTTTGCTGCACGGGTGGCCAGGCGCGTGCAATGCTATTTTATCTGCACCTCGCTGCATACTGAAGAGCATGTTTAGGATCGATCATCGAATTCCTTGACATCATTCCTCTCCTTCAGCAATCGAAATCCCCGTCATTCCACATTATTGTGCCTTCTCTTCCCGGTTATGGCTGGACGTCAGGTCCACCCGCACACGTCAATTTCAATATGACAGGAATCGCAAGGATCGTAGACAAATTGGTGACTGGGCTCGGCTTCCGAAACTATGTTGTTCAAGGCGGAGATATTAGCTCTCATGTTGTACGCGTTATTGCATCAAAAGCCCTACATTGTAGAGGTAATTGTGTCATACGATCGTACACATATTTTGAGTGTTTACTCATTTGGTGTCACTTAATGCATCACTAGCTGTTCATGGTGCGTTGAGACTGTTCTCTCGATTGAGATAGCGTATTGATCCCGCTGCGCAGTCAACGCGTTTTATGCCAAAGAAGCACCCGCAAGGGGACTACCTCTTACGCCTGCAGATGAAGAGAGGCTCAAAAACACACGGAACTTCTTTGAAACAGGTTCTGCGTATGCATTCGAGCATGCCACTCGGCCTAGCACCATTGGTCATGTATTGAGCAGCAATCCTATCGCTTTGTTAGCTTGGTAAGTATTCTCATTCGGGGGGTTACCCGGCGTCCCTTCTGATTCGGGGAGTAATGGCACTCTTTAGGATTGGCGAAAAGGTCATAGCTGGGACCGATTCAACTCCATCGTTGGATACTATTCTTGCATTGACGACGGTTTACTGGGTAACGAATAGTGCTTCGACTAGTCTCTACCCGTACAGGACCGTCAGTTTGAAATATCTGTTGCGCGATTGGATGTCCTGACGCTTCCCATAAAATAATAACCCAAAGGACGACTCACCATATATCAGCGTTAAAAAGCCCCTCGGATATTCCATCTTTCCCAAGGAGGTTTTGTCCCCCCCTCCAAGCTGGGTTGGTTACAATACGAACCTTGTGTTTGTGCGGGAACATCAAAAGGTGATTTTCTCGCACTTGACGAAAAACCATTCAACTGACTGAATGCAGGGCGGACACTTTGCGGCCCTTGAGTGCCCTCACGAGCTTGCGAAAGATATTATCGAATTCGTGTCCACGCTGCACAAATTTGAAGAGTCCTCGAGCGCGAACTTATGAATGGTGACAAGACCAACAATAAATAGTTCAGGAAATCGTAGATGTAGCATTTCTTGTATGTACATCAGTTGTAAATCAAGTCGCAGGAACTGTCGAACGACAGTGCGAGGGGCGAGATTGTGGGGACTTCAAAATCAGAAGCCAAGATAGTCGGTCACATTTCAATGTATGCTTGGTTCGCAAAAAAAAACTTGTCTCCCTTTCACAGTCATCGCGGGCGTAAGCCCTTCCTCACACAACTTGTGTTGCAACCCACTCAAGTCCGAACTTCGGTGCTTCGACTCACGAAAAGCAGCGCCCCTGGTTGGTGGCCTCATGTCTTCCCCGCCTGATTCGAAGTAGTGAATGAAACCGCTTGATTTACATTATTCCACGCTGGATGAAGTTACAGGTTACACAGGTGGTCGCCTCATCAGTCGCTTATGGCAATGACCACCCTACAAAATTGACATAGTAGAAGCCCTAGAATGGAGCAAGGAGCTCCTCGCTAAGTCGCCACAACCTTTCGGCATTCTCCTATAGACACGGAGATCAGCAGACGAAATTTCAACAGGGACAACCAAAAAAACGAACGTACATCTGTTATCACCGGAGCGACGTCCTTGCTAGCAGCGGGCTGGTTATCTAGTAGGAAGGCCCCACTATGTGGCAGGAGTGAGGGGTCTAAGGCGGCTACGACTTCACTGAACCATTCCAAACAAATGACATCACAATCCGCTCACGAGGACAAAGGACAAAGATGACTTACGTTCCAGCTCCCTCAGCCATGGTCCTCCAGTGTGGATGTTCCCTTTTGGTACCATCCTCATTCAAAAACCCCAAGGCCACTCGTTCATCCAAAGGCATAGACAAATTCATGTTCGTCTCCACTATGCCAGGGGACAAAGAGTACGCGACAATGTTGTCCGTTGCAAACTTCCTCGCAATCCCACGAGCATGAAGGATGTTTGCTGTTTTGCTTAGCATATAACCTTCAGCCTTTGTGTATTCTTCCGGTCGTTTGATGAATGCAGGATCGTCCCATCGGAAGCCGCCAGGAGCTTGTGTGAAGCTGTAGACAAAACTGGAGACCACGACAACACGGGCCGGATATTCTGGTGTCGCGGCCTCGCGTAGACGTGGCAAGAGGAGGTTGGTAAGTAGAAAATGGCCGAGGTGATCTCCTCCGAACTGAGCCTCGAACCCTTCTTTGGAGCGGTGGAGGGTCTCGAACAGTGCCGTTGCAGCGTTGTTTATCAGTATCTACAAAGGAACCTGGTTTTAGGTCGCACTGCCTTACGGACCGACGAGATTCTCTGAGCACTTACATGAATAGGTTCCGTGATTTCTAAAGCGCCACTGCGAATGGACTCCACAGATGTCAAATCAGCTACTATCGGGATGATGTTCGCTGACGGCACATCTTTCTTGATGGAAGTAACGCTCTCGTTGATACTATGTAAAATTAATTCGTATCTCGAGAACGGAATTCCACTATGGAGGGAAGCATACCGATCCTTGTTACGACCAGTCACATAGATCAACTTGGCATAAGGAGCAATTGCACGAACGACTTCAGTGCCAAGTCCTCCGGGCGATACGCCAGTTACAACGACTATAACCAACAACCAGCTCGAATTATCCGGTTTAGAGTATATGTGAGGCTACCGACCGTTTTTCCCTATGAGTCGGTCTTTGAGCTCGTTGACGGCGTCTTCGGCAGTTGTTTTGGCATTGTAAGGTGCCATGCTGGTGGTTGATACTTCAGGTATTACAAGTGAGGTTTAAGGGACTGGATGAAGTTGATGAAGTTGAGGATCCAAAACCTTGGGCTCCTTTATACGTTTTGAACGCTTTCTTAGTAAGAACGTGGGGTTCAATATTGCTACGGTGCTGGGCTCGTGAATGCCGCTCATATTATGTTGTACAGTTTCTTATCTAAGTGAGTCAAATGACCCGGACGTTACGAATGACGTAATCCATCATCTGAGTCATTCAGTTCTCAAGTTGTGGTGAGCGCAAGATAAGCCATCAGTAAGGGGTTGAAAAGCAAAGCTGAGCAAGTCAGGTAGCCAAAACGTCAGTCAGCGGTGACGATGGGTCCTACAAGCTGAGAAAGAGAAGTTTGATGCTAGATTACAGAAAGTGGAGGCTAAGAGGGCTCGAGATACCCCAACCACGCCTCAGAAACGAGCAGATAATTCCAGGGGGTGACCATGCAATCGAAGTGACACATTGGGTGGAACAGTCATGGGGGACACGATTGGAGAGCTCCGTTTGTGGCCGTGGAAGAGCCAAGGCCAGAGGGAGGTCTGCATGGTTCAAAGCAGGCAGGCCTGTGCGGCAGCGCCGAACAGAGACACAAACCACAGAAGGGATGCTCACATCACAGAATATCTTGGCATCAAGGTGACGTGACACGTCGGAACCCTCAATGTCTTCAAAGATGACACTTACATAAATGGTGTTGATAATCGTTTTAGTTCCGAGGTCCGTCCATATTAACCATGCACGAAATAACCGACTGATTCACTGTCACCAATCACTGAAAAGAGACACAAAATTGAAATGTCCAATTATCAAAGCAGGTCGTCACAAATTGCAAACGCGAAAGCCGTTCGTTCAGCTTAGCCACTTCACCCCAGGAAGTAGTGCTGCGCGCAAGTGCTAAGAAAGACCTCATCATCTCATCGTTTCTGCAGTACTACTAGCGTAACATAAATCAGCACACGGCTGATATCCGAACGGTCCGAGGCCAGATCTTTGAGTGCCATCTGGCATCCGTGCAAGTTGCTAAGGTCAAGAGGACCTCGGAGCCTTGGAATGTTTATGTGCATGCCGGACTAGCGGCGGGCCCCCGCCGTGATGACGATGGCCAGAGATGGCCAGATGATCATCCCATCAAGCAGTGTCTCGACAGCTCGTCTGGAGCTTTGCTGGCCAAGTTCACGCGAAGGCAAGGGCCAGGCCGTGGGAATGATTTCCGTGAACAAATGAATCATCATATCTAGTTATCAAAGTAACCTGAACCCTAATAGCCGACAGCTATCTTGGAACTCGAGTCATCATTTTGCAATCATTCAGCAAAATGTCTTTCAAAGGACCTCTTGAGCCTCAACCATTCACGATCGAAACGCCTGAGCAAACGTTGAATGACATGAAGACACTCATTAAGCTGGGACGCCTTGCTCCAACCACGTACGAAGGCACTCATCCAGAAGCCGGACTTGGTATATCCGATGAATGGATTAAGAATGCTAGGGAAACTTGGCTATCAGACTTTGATTGGTGAGATGATCCTCATCTGTCCTCCAGGATGACACAAATCTCAAGAATCCCATACGCAGGCGGGCCCATGAGAAGCGCATCAATTCTTTTCCCAACTGAAAAGTCAACATTACGGACGATGATGGATCTATTTATAATGTTCATTTCATTGGTGTCTTGTCTGACAATGCCAATGCTGTTCCCCTGGTTTTGTTGCACGGGTGGCCAGGTACGTACAGTGCAATTTCGTTCTTTGATATTTCCGTATCAAAGCAGTTTCTAGGATCTATTTTTGAATTCCTTGACATCATTTCCATCCTTCAGCAGTCGCAATCCCCGTCATTTCACATCATTGCGCCTTCTCTCCCCGGCTATGGTTGGACGTCCTGCCCACCCCCGCACGTCAATTTCAACAACACGGGAATAGCGAGAATCGTAGACAAATTAATACGTTGTTCAAGGGGGAGATATTGGCTCCCATGTCGCACGCGTTCTCGGATCAAAAGCCCCGGATTGCAGAGGTAATTCTACCATACATATTTTATATTCACTCATTTGATATTGCAACTACATAGCTGTTCACCGTAAGCTGGGATCGTTCGCTCCAATTGGGATATGATACTGATCCCACTGCGCAGTCAACATGTTTTTCGCTAGGGAGGCACCCGCAGAAGGATTACCTCTTACGCCTGCGGACGAAGAGAGATTCAAAGTCTCACAAAAATTCAGGATGACAGGTTTGGCATATGCAATGGAGCATGCCACTCGGCCTAGCACCATTGGTCATGTGTTAAGTAGCAATCCTATCGCTTTGTTGGCTTGGTAATTATTCCCATTGGGCCACTCTGCGTCCTACTCGACCGGCTGATTGGGACTATGGTGTTCTAGGATTGGCGAAAAGCTCATAGAATGGAGCGATTCGACTCCGACGTTGGATACCATTCTTGCGATGGTGACGGTTTACTGGGTAACGAACAGTGCTTCGACTAGTCTCTACCCATATAGGGGTGTCAGTTCGAAATATTTGTCACAATTGGACGACCCTATCTAACCCCAGACAGTCAGGTGACGATCCTTCAGCATATATCAGCATCAAGAAGCCCCTCGGATACTCCATCTTCCCTAAGGAGATCCTCCAAGCTGGCTCGGTTACAACACGAACCTTGTGTTTGTACGAGAACATCAAAAGGTGAGTCTGACGCCTTGGCGCTTTTTTTCAGCCATTCGACTGATCAACTGAACGCTTCATTCGCCTCGAGGGAGGACACTTCGCAGCCCTTGAATGCCCTCAAGAGCTTGCGGAAGATATTGTTGAATTCGTCTCCATGTTACACAAGTTTGAAAAGGCCGGATGAATATCCCCTTGTCAAGGGCATAGCATCTTGGCCAATAACCTGAATGTACGCATACCAGTTGTAAATAAAAGTGACAATGATGCAGTTGAGCGATGGTTCGAGGGATGAGATGTGCGACACGACTGAAGCTTTGCGTATCAGGGTTACATTAGAAGACCTTGCGTCCGAGGAGGGTCAACATCAAGTTGAACCCGTGGAGTAGAGCCGGAAAGAGGCACAGGCCCCACCCAGAAAGGGATCCTCAGATCACAGAATGTCTCCGCATCAAGAAGACCGACACTTCGGGACCGAGTTGCGCTGTCCGGGGACCATCCGAATGCCTATCATGGATCACATCCCAGTGACAGTGACCCTCTTGACCTCAACGTCCACTGCCAGTGTTCGCCTCGGGAGGCGTACTCGAAAGTTAGATTTGGCCTCGGCCGTTCGCCACCAGAGCGCTCCACTAGGCACTAGGCGACAAGAAGACACTCATTCAGAGGTGAATGGGGACCACAAATCCTATTAGGCGGGTTAAATCGTCATGACCCCGACGTGGTACGTTAGGCGCGCTCATGAAGAGTGCATTGATCCACTCCCGAGTCGGAAGGTCCACATTGGGTGAAATGATGGCTCATTTCTAACGTCCATTTACTGGAATCCTATCAAGATGCTGATGCTATACTGCTAGAATAGTTGCGAGGATAACCAGGTAATCCTAGGTTGCGTTAGGAGATTTAGAGCACTACCCTAGATCCCTAGCTTGGGGAACCCAGGCGTTCTTTGAAGACGCGTCTCGTCAAAAACCTGGCCCAAGAATACGCGCGACACAACTGACGGGGGTTCAAGGCGCTTAATCATAGATAGCGATCAAGGCGGCTTCGGCTAGGACAACTTCTTGACGATCTTAGATGTGAAGCCCTGTTCTAAATAGGTATGATAGCCCAGCACATTCCACCGAGAAGGAACAGTGCATGTGATGAAGCTCGGAAGCTGTCCGGCGGACCCTGAGTGTGGATCCCTTGGAATTGGCACCGTGATGGTGAGGACACTTTACGGGAGTCCCCGATTTGCGCCTCACAGCCAGAAAACGCCCTAGGGTGCGGAGGCCGTATTTCCATCACGGCGACAAAGAACGAATCTCTTTTGAGGGGCGAGATTCCTGGGCTCCCTGAAAACGGTTATCCTTTTCCGAAAGCTAGTTGGGCGCTTTTCTATTCAAGACTCGGGACTAGCTGGAGTAAGGAGAATGCGTGTTTGCCTCCATGGAAGAATAATAGCTTCCCTGAGCCGGGACGTGCCTTGAAGACAACACCGAGTGCGACCCGGGTTGGCGCCCGGCGCGCACATCCCTCCAAAACACCCCAGACTGGCAGGCATCGATAATAACGCTGTACTAGAAAAGAAGCGATGTGGTGAGGATCTGTATGCCAGGCCAGCGACGTTAGCAATAAAGGTCTGTGGATTGTGGCCAGAAGGAAGCGCAAGGCGCCGCCCACCCCAGCAGTCGGGTTTCCGTCAACTAGGCGGAGCTCTGCCGTAAGAAAGCAAGCAAATCAGTGACGCGAAGAGGAGCAGAAAAGAAACGTTGGTGCTTCCAGCCTCCCGTTCCCAGCATTCTATCTGAAGGGGAAATCCGGCCAAGGGAACAGCGTTGCCATAAAGCTGTCGGTTGAAAAAAAAAAATTGAACGATTTTTGGGTCCGATCGTGGGAAACGCACTATGTTCGACAAATTTGAGGCTACACCATTCCATGGCAGAGGTAACATTTTTCGGTTCAGTTTTGCCCACTGTGGTCTAACGTGGAAAACAGGCCATCGAGCCTCTAAAACGGTGGGGAAGAGTTACTTCGTCGTTGCCGAAGCGGCATGCCTTGGTAGTTCTCGTCCTCGCTTGGGTATTTTTCCTCCAGCTCTCTGGCCTTTCTCTCTTCACGAGAGGGTTCCTCTTAACTCGGTTAGCCCTTGAAACGAAATCCTCCTGTGAACCGAAAAAGGAGTGTTCCCTGGGGGCTACTCACAAAAGGGCCCTTTTTCTCATCATCGACGCTTTGCGATTCGACTTCATCTCCCCGAACCCACCTTTGCCGACATCGCGATACTCCCACAATGTCCTTACTTTACCACGGGAGCTGACTGAGGCTTATCCAAGACACTCGTTCGTATTCAATGCATTCGCGGATCCACCAACGGCGACGCCTCAGAGGATCAAAGCTCTCATGACTGGATCATTACCAACTTTTGTAGATATTGGGTCAAGTTTTTCGGCTTCAGCCATTGAAGAAGACAATCTCATTTTCCAGATGCGTGCTGCCAACAGGAACGTGGCGTTCGCTGGCGATGACACTTGGATGCATACTTTCGCGAATTCCTTCGCTCAAAACATGACATTCCCTTATGATTCTTTCAATGTGGAGGACTTGCATTCTGTTGACGAAGGAGTGATTCGCCACCTGTTTCCTTTGCTTGACGCTGGAGAAAACTGGGGTCTCATGATTGGCCACTTCTTGGGAGTTGACCATGTTGGGCACAGGTTAGGACCAGATCATCCGGCTATGAGGTCAAAACTTGAACAAATGGATGACGTATTGCGACGGGTTGTCAATGAAATGGATGACGACACGCTCCTGGTTGTCCTTGGTGACCATGGTATGGACGCAAAAGGCGACCACGGCGGCGATGGAGATTTGGAAACCTCCGCGGCGATGTGGGTATACAGCAAAAGCGTTCCTCTTTCCGATGGATCAGCAAACGTACCATCTCTAATGCGCAGCACCCGCACCTTCCCGAGGTCTTCAGCTCCTCATCGGTCCATTCAGCAGATTGACATTCTTCCGTCCATTGCATTCTTGTTGGGTTTACCAATCCCGTTCAACAATCTTGGTTCGATCATCCCCGAGTTCTTCATGCGATCTACCACCTCTTCCTACTTCTCATCTCCTACGTACATCCTCGACGATGTCATGCGACTCAACGCCAAGCAAGTGCTTTCGTACTTGCGCGCTTACGCGGCGAGTCCTTCAGGTGGAGAACTTCAGGATACGATTGCTGCGTTGGAAACCGCTTATTCCGAGGCGGAATCGTTGAGCGGTAGAGATGCTACCCTAGCATTCTTTTCTTTCACCCGTCAGGCTCTGACCCACTGCCGTTCGTTGTGGGCTCAGTTCAACGGTGTATTGATGATGACTGGGCTCGTTATCTTGGTTGGCTGTCTACCTGTCTTGGCAGTTTTATATTATTCGCTTGCGAACTGTAGGGATTCGTGGGAAGAGGTGGGTCAGGGGGTCATTATATTGGGATGGGGAAGTGCTGTCATCGGAGCACTGGTTGGAGTGTTAGCAACGAGCCTTCGCGCACGATATGCGCTATCATGGTATAAGCTTTCGGCAATGGACATCATTCTTGCCTCCTCTACCGTCACTTCCCAATTCGCAATGCTCGTTGTCAACCTGCCATCAATCCTCCCGAACGCTCGAGGACACCTGTGGACAGCTTCCAAGTCAAAAACCATCTTTCCAGTTATTGTGACCTTACTTCATTCTATCTCATTCACATCTAATTCTTTTATTTTATGGGAAGATAAAATGACGCTCTTCCTACTGGCATCATTAGTCCTCCCTTCAGTCGTCGCTGCGTTCTCAGTACCGTTAATTACCCTTCGTCGGCGCATCCTCTTCTTGTCAGCAGTATTGACTGCTCTCTTTCGCTTGTCATCCTTCAGTACTGTCTGTCGCGAGGAGCAACATCCGTATTGCCATGTCACCTTTTATTCGTCGTCGACACGCCCTTTGTCTCCAACTCTTGTGGTGCTCCTCTCACTTCCAATTGCGTATTACCTCCCTTATTTAATCCTTCAAAGATTCCTAGCGCCATCTAAATCCGATAAAGGCGCGGCACCCTTCATTGTTGGGACTTTATGGAAGTATTGTCTTCTTGGTGCGACCATTTATTGGCTTATGGAGTGGTCCGAAAGTTTCTTTGCGGATGCAATATCCTTCGGGTGGTTACAGTTGAGCCTTTCTGTTCGCACCGTCATCGCTAGAACTGTGCTTGGTGGGACATTGTTTGGGGGATATGCCTATTGGTGGTCCGCCCCGCTCAACGTCGAGTTCCGCAGAGAGGATGCGAACGGGACAGACGCTATGTCTAGCGGGAGGGAGGGAAAGCAAATCGTTATATTGGGATGGGCGAACATGTATGGGTCAATGTACTTGATGTTCATTTTGCCCCTTTTCGGTTTGTTGTGGCTTGTGACGCAATTAACTGGCCAAGTGGTCCTTTCCTTGGGTCTAGCGAGTATCATGTGTTTTGTGGAATTGGTTGATGCCGAGCGGGATGCGCGGACATTACGTACCTCCGTGGAAGGAGTCAGTGGAGACGGAAACCCATCCTTTGCATCAGATGCTACCAATGGTGGCTCTTCGCCTGTTATGTCCTCCTCGGATCCTGCGAGAAGCCCAACCCTGGCGGAACCAGTAATCCTTTCCCTCCTCGCTCATCTTATCTTCTTCGGTACAGGCCATCAGGCTACTTTCTCCTCAATACAATGGAAAACGGCTTTCGTTGGTTTCCCTACTCTTACATATCCTTTCTCTCCAGCCCTCGTCTCGCTTAACACATTTGGACCCTTTTTGTTAGCTCCTTTGGCCGCTCCGCTCCTTGCTACATGGGCGATATCACCGCCCCAAAAAGGCCGCGTGCTCGTCTTGTCCGACTCGCTCCGTATTTCCGTCGGTGTCATCATATATTTCACTTCAGTCCTTATTGGCACTGCTACTAGCGCTGCGATTCTAAGGCGGCATTTGATGGTATGGAAGGTATTTGCGCCGCGCTTTATGTTGGCTGGCGTAGTGACTGTCGTGGTTGATATTGGTGTTGCACTGGCTTTGCTCGTTGGCGGAAAGAGAGGCGTCGATAAAGTGCGAGAAATATTTACAACAGATGTATAAAGGGTGTACGCTACCGTTTGTTCAATTCCTCGGTCGTCAGAGCTCCATGGAACGGGGGGACAGCTAGTGATCATTGCACTGATTGGGCATATATCAGGAGCTAGGCGGTCGCCCGGGGGACTTGAGCATATTCTTAATGAAGGATAATAGAACCAGACATGTGCATCTGAATGAGTGATTATGCCCGCCTTCGAGAAGACAAGCTCAACCAAGCTCAACTGCCTTCCATGTGGCCGGTGCAAGAGCGGCAGTGCCCGCTTGCTTTTCTTAGATTGGTTTACATAACAAGTTACATGCAACCTTCTTCCCGCTACTACAGCTCAGGAGGGGAGCTCTTGTTCACGATAAGAGCACGATAGTGGGGAACATTCCACACTTCCTTTTCGAACCATTACGAATCAAAAATAAACCCAAATGGGGTTGGTTGAAATGTACGATAAATGTTCTGACAGGAGACGCGGATGACACGTCAAAGAGACTGTCTGTGCGCGAATCAAGTCGTCTTCCTGGTGAGAGAAAATGATAATTAATCCGATTCTCCTGACAAAAACTTGTCCACGCTCCACTAGAACCATGTGGCCAGTGATGCTAGATATAAATGAGAAAAAGCGGATGATTACAGGTGAAATGCCATCCCAGCTCAAATCCACGCATTTGACCCTTGGAGGAAGCCCAAACCCCTTCATTTATGGAGTTTTTCCGAGGGTTAAGCAACACGTTGCAAGCGCATTGGCGGACGAGTTTTCTGGCATCTGCGGAAGGTACGAACGCAAAGTGAGAATCGACTGAGAAGAAAAAAAGCCAAACTCCTGTCTGGAAAACCAGTGTGTTGATCAATATTTACGGCTCCGTGAAGATGGCCATATGGCCGGTACGCTTTGTGAAGATCGTCCCTGGCCTATCACCCATACACTTCAGACCTGTACGCGTCTAGCCACGCTCAATGACGAGAACTAGGGGCGTGATGATTGTGTTTGCACGGATAGCAAAACCCCATTGGAATTGCGCGACAAAAAAACTCAGGGGTCCTTTTTGGGACTGCCACGGAATCAGTTGATTTGCAAAACATCCCAACGTTCTTTCTTTCTCCGACCTTTGCGACTCCTTTGCTCCTTTGCCGGAGATTTTGCTACCACCGCCAAAGACCAATATCTTTGCCTTGTTTCCATGTTTTCGTTCTTTCCCCCTCCTTTCTTCCTATGTCCTATTTGGGCAATCTCGATGGACCTAGAACGGCAAGTCCTGTCGGGGCAGTGCCTTTCGGAGCAGTCAGGAGTAAAAGCCAACCCTTGGTTACTGTGCTCGTTTCGATGGCTCACACTTTATGTCCTAATCCAGCGCTTTGCTTTTTCCTGTGTTTCCATCCATATAAGCCCTGGGCTCTCGGGGATGAGAGAAGGGAAGCATTGAGACCCGTTCCTCTTGCCTCGCATGCGCGCTCTTCCACTTATTCACTACGTGACTAAGAGGTATTCAGTGGTTCTGGCGTAATACTGCACTCACTAGGGTGTCGGTATTGGCAGGGGTTATAAGGATAAGGCCCTCAGCATTCCCGCACCGTCTATAACTTTTTTACTCCCCCCAGTGAAAACTTCCGCATTTCTTAACCCTCCCAACCCAGAAGTGCCCTACTTAAGCGATGTCTGCGCTGGCTGATTCCCCACCAACCATGCGTTCGCCCTCATATCAAGACACACCGCGTCGACCTGTCTCGCCCTCGAACAAACGGCATCTCACTATTCTGCCTCGGTCCCTGAGCTCTAACTCCCTCGTTTCTGTGGGAGCCGTATCCCCAACAAATGTGACAGCTATGGATCGATTGTCTTGGACGCGACCGTCACCCGAACTTGACGCGTTCGACAACGCGTCAAATCGCGACATGTGTTCGGCTAGCGCATCCTCGCTCTCTTTGCATTTGACCTCGGAGGGACTTCAGTACTGTGTCGATCCTGATGATCTCCCATTTGCTGCCAGCGATGGTTCGTCCAATATTTACGCGCATGACGCAGCCAGCACTAAATGACTGATACGCTGGTCTAGGCTTATCTCTCAATGACGGATTTAGCGCCATTCCTTGTACTATGGGCGTTAGATCGAGGATTGACCTCCTTTCATTGGTCCGTTCAAATTTGATTTTTGGGTTAAAGCGTTGTTTTGATGTGCTTATTATTCCTCATTCCAAATGTAGATGGCTGAAGAGGACGAACTTTTTGCACTGCCTCCTCTAGAAAGCCCAAGTCTCCAGGAATCGTATTACTCTTCATCTTCTACCTGGTACAACGAACATTTCGAGATAGACCCCAGAACGTCACCGCGCCAACCCACTGAGTCATGGACGTCACAATTTGTCGATGCCTTACCTATATATCAAGGCTCTCCTCATTCAGTCATCTCCTCCGTACCTTATGACAATCCAAACGACGATCAGCACGAGCTTCCCCGCTCTCCATCAGTACTCTCCTTGCTCGACGCCGACTTTCAGGTGGGCGATCGCAGCGATGGCCAAAGTCCCCAATTTTTTAGAGGTTTGGGGGAAGAGGATGACTATCTCGATGCCATCGAACCACTCAGTGCGGCAGCGGAAATGTTTTTCGAATATCCTGAGTATCCACTGCCAACAGAAGAATCGTATCCGTCATCACCTCTTCCTTCACCCCTTTCCCCACTAGCCCCAAGCGATGCCATCGCCGACGTGGATGACACGGATGTAAACATCACCGTGGCGTTCAGCGCTAACGACTTGGTAGGAACGCATCCCGTGTCCACGTCGCGCATATCCTCGGCTCGAAACATGTCGATACGAACTCAAACTCGCGTCGAGGATTGCACAGCTGAGAGCCAAAAGAGCGCAATCCGAGCATTCTCACAGAAACTATCTCAATTGTTAAGAGGAAAAACGATTGCTAGTGGTTTAGGTGCACGATCATCGAAAAGGAGAGACCGAGCTACGACCCTCACATCACTGCGTTGCTGTGATTCGCCCAATTTGGCTATCCAGACTGCTACCGCACCATCAGGACAGCTGGTCGTACGGAGAAAGTACACGCTATCTATCGAAGTGGAAGTTGACGTTCCAACAAAGCCCAGCTCGACTACAATCTCAATAGAGGAAGGTGACTGTCATGATACCCCCCCATTCTCTCCACTCCCTCCGATACCTGCTTCCCCACTTCTTCCACCCCAGCCTCTCACATCTGAATCAATGCCCACCCGCGAAAGCGTTGATACCACCCGAACATCAGGTACAATGGTTCATTTTATTGACGGATGTAAGGCTAAATCCGATGGACCCTTGGAAAAATTCTTTCGACGCATGAAACGCCGAACTTGGAGTGGCCAAGGGTCTAGTCTCAATGCCAGTGTCAGTGCCTCCATGGCGATGGGTCGTGATGAGAACGGACGGGGACGCGGGGCTAGTCTTGCTTTGGATGAGATGACAGAGACGGAGATGGAAGAGCTGCGAAGACAGATGAGGAGGTATTCTACATGACGAATCCCCCTGCACAATCAGACTTTCCGCCTTGACGTTTGATGCTGTATTTTGTGATCTTTTGGTTTCTACCAGACGTTTGCATCGATCGGCGCATTGGGCTACATTCGGTCTTTGTTAGACTTTGTATTTGATGTAAGACTGATTTTCCCTCCGTTTGTTCTTTTTTCTTTTGAGCTGGCCCGTCAAATTTTTCGTCGTTTTTATTTATTTGGTCGTTTCCTTGCCAAGATCAGCGCCTCCTTTTTTAGTTTGTTGCTCAGTTGTAAACCAAAAGCTTTGTGCATGTCCATGCCATTATTTTGTCTTGATTGATTCGATTCTCTGATCTGTTAATTTGCCCTGGGTATCGACGCTACACCATACGCGGATCACCTTTTGTGAATAACTGTTCCCTTTGTTGGCTTCTCTCTCGAATTTCTTTCTAGTTTCATCCCTACTTTTTGGGTTCTGGCGACATTGCTGCATGAATTTATTTGTATTCAACCATGTAGAATAGTGCCAGCGGTATATAACGCTTCGACCTTTGTGCTACCATTGTCGGGATAGAAATTCTGAGGACTAAAATCCTACCTGGGCGGGAGACGCCGTTAGACTCCCATTGTGCCGATGTGTAAAAGCCTTGGGTACAGAGTCGCGTTCGAAGAGCGAGCGTACCGTATCAGGCTCGCAATGGGCGTGTGGATGTAATCGAGGTTGTGGGGGTTTTGTGCTTGATGTCCAGGGACAATGATTGTTCTTTCTCAATCGACCGCATGTAGGCCACCTCGCAACACGATATCTGCGTTGTGACGATAAAATTATCCTCTGCTTTAGGCAGGATCCCTACCTTTGGTTTCGAGGGGAAAAAATCAGCTTGCAGACCGGAGCGTCAGGAACAGGAAAGGCCCTGGATGGGGCATAACGACCATGTAAGATCTATCGAACATGATGGTTAACGGTTCCACATGATCTTGTCCAGCTGAGCAGGCCTGCGCGCCCAACAAGCTCTTCTTGCTGGGGTCAAATGAAGGATCATTGATATTGCAGTGCCCGTCTGTCCCTGACTTTTACATAAATACAGTAATACACATGTACAACGAGACACAAACAATGAAGGAAAAAGCATCATAGTGAGCAGCGCAAAAGAACTAGACAACTTGGCTAATATCGACAACGATCGGAGCTCGCATACGACCTTGGACCAAGAACCGAGTCCCATCTTTGCTAGCGCAAGGAAGGTAGAGGCCATTATTCCTCAATATTCGATCCCCGTACCATACTTGACCGTTAATCTGGTGCTTGTCAAGAATGATCGGGCGGTATTCTGGTGGGAGAAGCAGTTCAAGTCTACCATTGAGCCAGATCGTCTGTGTTTTGGCCTCACGTCTTTGCCTAGGGATGTAGGGGCTGCGGACACTGCCGGGGTCGAAGGGGGGGTCAGGGTCGGGGTCGTAGGGGTTGGGGTCGGGGACGGTGATATAACGAGACTGACACATATCCGCAGCCTGTGTGAGCCTTGATGGGAGCTCGCAGAATAGTAGCTCTAGCCACAATCGATCTGCATCATGCCCAGCCACGAGGCTCTGTACACGAGGGATGTCATTCTCCAGGTGCAAGGGGATTTCCGTTCGGGTTTCGATTATAAGATGTGGGAGAGAGTATGTGTTGTAGGAGACGGGAAGTGTGAAACCAGACTCGCCACAATGAATTAACTCGTGCGTTTCAGTTGACCAAATAGAGATATTATTCTCGTCATGGACGACGACGTACTGTCCTGTGGGGGAGAGTCCAAGTGTGCAATGGCTAGGCATGGCTGGCCTGAGGGCCCGAGAAGCGGAACGAGGGGGAAGAGGAGGGGGAAGAGGGTGGATGGTTGGTTCATTTGAAACATCTAAGATCGCCAAGTTTTCATACCAACTGCGGTCAATGTTCCGAGGAATTCGTATGATGAATGAGCCGTTGTCTGCGACCAGAGTAACCGGGGGGTGGTGCCCACTGGGGAGGGTACCGACCTTCACAGGCGGCGAACCATGGCTGAAGACTGTGATGTTTCCCTCATTATCTTCGGTGACAATCCGGTGGCTGCCACAGATAAATTCAATCCAAGCTGGAACATTGGGTGGGTTACATCGAAAATGAGCGACGGTGTGTTGATGGTCAATGTCAGCAACTTCAATAACGCCGTTTCCAAAGCCGAGTGCGATGTAACGGCCATCTTGTGAGAGTGCTGCAGCGGTCACAATACCATTACGAATATCAGGATCAAGAACTTCAGCTTTGTGATCAATCCTGTTCGTCTCATCCATCTCGAATCTACCAACCTCTATCGGTAACGTGCCGAGTTTCGCCTCCATAACCCTTTGAACATTAAGAGTATCCCCGCTCAATGGGATTGAATGGCTAGAGGATTCTCCAGTGATGCTGAAAATTCGAACGGGATCAGAGAGATGCCCATATGACTTGAAAAGTGGGGATGAGGATGGAGTGAAGGGAAGAATTGACCGAAAAATATGCCAGGGGGAGGAGCTGAGTTCATTCTTAGTTATTATATCCTTCACCCTCTTGACTTCTTGGAACCATTCGGTCAAATTGCAATTCTGCAAGGCATAAGTGATGTCATATTGTTAAGAGGAATCAGTAGAATTGAATGAAGTCAAACTTACGACTTACGTTAGATCGAGGTAAGTCACCAGGCAACTCAAAATCAAATTGTGATAGCACCAAGAATGAAAGTAAGTTTCGGGTAAGGAAGACATTAAACTCGCTGCTGAATCCATTGGAGGAGAGTCTTGATGGATCCGAGTGGTAGAACAGGTAGCGGAGAGCATATTGGACATGTTCAGGCTGCTTCTTCCCCTGAAATCCTTTCCGCTTCTTGCCATCTCCGAATAAACTTATTTTGGATTTATTCCGTTCGATAATGTCATTTACAAGCCGAAGAAGCGGTGGTCCCAAGAAATGCCCCTTCAAATCACTGATGAAGAATGGCTGGTCACTTTCATGACCCAATGGGCGATCCGTGAGGAATTCCTTCATTGTTGCATGGTAGAATTTGGGGTATACCGCATCAGGGGCAATTCGAAGCACCCGCATCAAACCTTGGAGGGACCGTGATTTCTCTGAGGACAACTCAATAATTGAGCTGATCGGCTCTAGGGTTGCATGAACTTCATCCTCAGCTATCCCTAGGAGCTGCGACATCGAATATAAACTGAGCGGCCCACGTGCTGCAGTGATCGTCCCAATTACTTGGTGGTAATTCTCGATTACGTGTGGACGAATGCCAGATTGATTGGACATGTATGCTCGCCGCAGTATTCGCAAATACTCCGACTTCAGGTCGAGTGGCGCATCTGTAAGATTGCGAAAGTACTCAAACTCCCGCTTGAGAGTGGAACCGCGTCGAGTCTGATCATGGACATCACGTATGCGGATTGAAGCAATAACGGGCAATCCACGGCAAGCTGAGGCAAAGCTGTCAAAATCCTCATTTGATGGCTTCCAGGCAGATTTCTTCACACAGTCCCGAAGGCCATCCTCCACCATATGACGAACGGTGTGCAGAGTCTCCTCTCCAACCTTATCAACATCCTCGCAAGGGATATCAAGACCCCCATCTATGGCATCGTCCCAAGCTGAGATAACCTCCTGTTCCGGGCGAGAACTGATAAGCACAGCAAACGTGGGAGGTAAGGTCTGAAGCATTAGTACGAGCTTCATCAAGGTTTCAAGTGCCCCCTGATCCCCGCACTCATCCAACCCATCTAGGATGATGAAGAAGCGGTCCTTACTAGACAACAGTAGATCCTTGAGATCGCCCATGGGCTCAATAACCAGCGCCTTCATTTGTTTCTCTAGAGGAAGTTTCTGCGCTAGATCAAGATTCCGCTGCTGAAGGCGTCTGACAAGTGAGAGCTTGAATTCTTCGTTGAAGGAAGCAATTTGATGAGCAAGAGTAGAGGGAAACTGTTTGACAGAGTCTAGCCCCGTCCCCGGTTGATTCTTATCCCAAAAGAAGGATGCCGCTAGGGTGTGTTGTTTCTCAAAGTAGGATGCAATGCTCAGACAAATCGCCGTCTTCCCCATTCCAGGTGAGCCTCTCAACCAGACAAATCTGTTCCCTGCTTTCTTCAGATCTTTGATGATAGATGCCTGTATCTTCTCCCGAGTGCCTTCAAGGCACTCCGACTTGGCCGTAACATAGGTGTGCTCAGCAGCGACCCGTGGGAGTCTTACGAGTTCGGCTAGCAGTGGGCTTTAGTAAAGAGTCCAAGATCATGTGAATAGAAATGTACCTCGCACCGAAGACTGAATTGTGTGAAGGAGTGTCAGAATTGCTGCCTCCGTCTATGGGTATGTTTGCATCAGCTAACATGTTCATACTAGGCACTAAGGAAACAAACCGAGAATGAGATGACAGCCTTGCTGATGCAAGTCTTCACAGCGTCTATGTGCTGGGTTACATCGAACACTGAGAGTAATCTCCTCGGAAGCTTTTGACGCGAAAGTTCCTCAATTTTCTTCATCTGCTCGTTCAAGGCCCTGGGTACGAGATCTGAATTTGAATGAGTAACTGAAGAACACAATGTGCGTACGAATGAAATTCCTTGATTAAAACCGTTACTTCGGGAGGGATATTGTCCGTCCACAGTTGGAGCGGTCGCAGGATAGTGGTGTAAGCTTTATGGACCTCGTCATTTAGCCCTTTGAGGTTTTCGCTATTACTATCAATTGACTGTGTGATAATCAAAAGCGGACGAACATAAGTCACATGCCACCGGTCCTGAAATTAAAACGCTGCTCACCTCGCAGACTTGAAGAAATTTCAGGAGTAAATTGGGAATCTCTCCCAGAAGCGGAATGGGAGAAGCCTTGAGAGCGAAGGCGCCGACTTGGAGAAGGAGCTTCGTAGTGCCAATAATGACCGGTTTCTTTCCATCACCAGCTGGTGCCGGCGACAGAGCCGTCGCTTCTAACAATGAGGGCACATCTGAATCCAATCCCATGCGTTCTAGTTGTGAGTGGAGACTCGAAGTGGTGTCGGCGGCAGTTTGGATGCTGGGCGTTGACCGACGGTTACCGTCAACATTCTGTTCAGGGTAGAGATGAGACAGCCGCGAGGTGTCAGGAGCCGGATGAAGACGTATCTTTGCCACAGACGGTTCCGGATGGGGTGGAGGTGACCTGTGACGGCGATTGGGACTTGACCATTTCCCAAACCAATTGCTTATGCGGCGGAGTGGCGACGTCTCCGAGCCGCCAAGGCTGCGGGAAGACGGCGCAGTTGGCACGATCGCAAGAGATCGCTCGGGGAGAGATCCTGTGGACAAATCATCGAGGCTCTGGGTTGCCTCAGGACCATCGATCTGAATTTCAGGTGCAGCTTGCGACGACTGCGGAGCATGAGAAAAGGGCCGGTAGGCAGGAAACTTTCCTTTCTGACGTCGAGAGGCGGGTGGTAGCTGGTCTTTTCCAGACATCGTGCTAATGATGCGGACGACAGTGAATGCAGGGATTGAAGTATGAAGCCCGGAAAGCCCGCTTAGCCCTCACACGGAATATATGCGGAAGCACCTGAGGAAGGACGAGAAGCAGCTTTGCATTGACCACGATGCAAAGCACAACCGATTGGACGATCCTAGTAAAGTAGCATTGCCTTGATTGGAAACGTGATGAGTCCGGACGATCCTTTCGACGATATTAAGGCCCAGATAGGCATGAAGTTGCGTAATCAAACTGAAAACGCCGAAAGGCCATGGTTTATTTAAGTGTCCAGATTCAGATACGCTGACACTCACGTTTAAGTTCGAGTTGGGATGCTGTGCCTGGGTGCGACTCCGACAACGCTGAGATCTGGGAGCATACTTTCGTCGGCGTCCTTGTGAGCGGTTGTTGAACCCGAGGATTTTCGTAGCCTCGCTGGGTCGACTACCTCACGATGAGGCAACAAAAAGGTAATTGAGCCAAGCCACACTACGTTTGACTTCCTGTGATGGGCGGTCCGGCCCTCGACCCGATTTCTTGGGGGTGACTGCAACTACTGCTAGTGGAAGGGCTTCGTCGATTCGCCCTCACTGAAATTTCGGGTGGCAGTCGGCTCTAGCACTGATTGATTCTGGTGATATATGCGTAGTTTATCATTTCGAAGTCAACTTGGAAATTGAATCATCGCACGTTGGGGAAGTCTTCAGCCGTGCAACAGCTCAAAAGTGCTCCGATTTCGGATTCATTATGGCAAGATGTAGCAGTCATGATGACTCCTGTGCATTCACTTACGGCCGGCCGAAAAGTAACATACCGCTTCGAGCGTTGTGCTACAATTGTCGGGATCGGGATCTTGAGGATGTCTAAAATCCGACCTGGATGGGAGACGCCATTAGAGTGCTCTCGGTGTGCTGATGTGTGAAAACCTTTGGTACAGAGTCGCGCTCGCAGATCGGGCGTGCCGTATTATGCGTGTTGATGTAATCGAGGTTGTGCCTGATGTATGTCCCAGGGACAAGATTATTCTTTCTACATCGACCGCAGGTCACCTCCCAACACGATATCTGCGTTGTGTCGACTGCTTCAGGCAAGATCGAACGTACGACACGTTTCTGAGCTGCATGTTTGGCGTATATATGGCAATATGGGGTTTGACTAAGGCCAGGTCTTACGGGTAGGCAGGACTCCAACCTCTATGACTTCGTAACATTATATAGAGGCAATGGGATCGATAAATCACTTTCTCATGCTGCATACTAGCCCCGAAAGACCCCGAATAGCAGGTTGGAGAACGATCAGCATGTATGTTGAACTCGACACCCCTCATGAACAACAAGGTGAAATTTGTCTTTCCCCTTACATATTAGAATATCAACGTCGAGTTACATCGAAAGGGTAATGAGTGGCAGGGAGCTTTGGCAAAGTTCTTGCTTGTTTGTGTTCCCTTCCCTTGTTTTGTCCATTACGACAATCTTGCCGCTGAGCGTTGGTCGGGTATAAAAAGGGTGAATCTTTGGAACTCTCCATCAGTTCTCACGTTTGAGTCTGAGGTAAAAGTCACTATTTATTTTCCACACATTAACTCATGTATCGCCCATGTCGCAGTTATGCGACATAGGTATTTACAACATTATATTATGCACGAGAATCCGGGGGCAGGAAATAACGGCCATCACCGTAAGATCTATCGAACATAATAGTTCTATATGATACCAAGCAGGCCTGCACGCCCAACAAGCTGGGTCTGCCAGATGAATATTCAATGAAGGAAAAAAGGACCAGTGAAAACCGCAAAAGAACTAGACAACTTGGCTAATATCGACAACGATCGGGGCTCGCATATGACCTTGGACCAAAAATCGAGCCCCTTCTTTGCTAGCGCGAGGAAGATAGAGGCGATCCTCATTCCACAGCATTTGATCCCCATACCATACTTCTTGACTGTTAATCTGGTCCCTGTTGCCAAGAATGATCGGGCGGAAGTCTGGTGGGAGAAGCAGTTCGGGTTTACCATTGAGCCAGATCATCTGTGTGCCGTCCTCATTAATGGATGGGCGGCTGACCCTTATTGACATGGGACTGGGACTGGCGAGCCACGATGGGAGCTCGCAGGATAGTCGCTCCAGCCACAATAGATCTGCATCATGCCCAACCATGGGGCTCTGCACACGAGGGATGCCATTCTCCAGGTGCAAAGGAATTCTCGTTTGAGCATCGATTATGAGATGTGGGCGAGGGTATTTGTTGTAGGAGACGGGAAGTGGGGACTTAGATACATGAAATTGAACCAACTCACGCGTCTCTGTTGACCAAATAGCGAGATTTTTGCCATCATGGACGATGACGTACCGTCCTTCGGGGGAGAGTCCAAGTGTGCGATGGTCAGGCATGGCTGGCCTGGAGGCCGGAGCAACGGAACAAGGAGAGGAAAGAGGGTGGAGGGATGGCTCATCTGAAACATATAAGATCGCCATGTTTTCGTACCAATGGAAGTCAATGTTCCGAGGAACTCGTATAATGAATGAGCCGTTGTCTGCAACCAGAGTAATGGGAGGGTGATGCCCACTGGGGAGGGTACCAACCTTCACAGATGGTGAACCACGGCTGAAGACCATAACGTTTCCTTCATTATCTTCGGTGGCAATCCGGTGGCTGCCACAGATAAATTCAATCCAAGCTGGAGGATTGGGTGGGTTGCATTGGAATTGAACGGTGGTTTGGCGATGATCGATGTCAGCAACTTCGATGACACCATTTCCAAAGCCGAGTGCGACGAAACGGCCATCTCGTGAGAGTGCTGCAGCAGCCACAATACCATTGCGAATATTAGGGACAAGAAATGCGGCTTTGTGATTGATGCCGTCTGTCTCATTCGTCCCATTGGACTCATCTATCCCATCAGACTCCTCCATCCCATCAAACTCATCCATCAGATCTGTCAAAGTCTTTCTTGTCCTAAATCCATCAACCTTTTTTGGCAATTCACGTGGCTTTAGCAGCTCAGCCTCCATGGCCTTTTGAGCATTGAGCATATTCTCACTTAGGGGAATTGAATAGCCAGAAAATTCTCCTGTAATGCTGAAGATCTGAATGGGATCGGAAAGGTGTCCATAGAGCTTGAAGAGTGGGGATGAGGGGGGAGTGAAGGGAAGGACTGATCGATAAATGTGCCAAGGGGAGGACTCGAGTTCGCCTTCAGTTATGAAATCCCTCACCCTCTTAGCTTCTTTTAACAATTCAGTCGAATTGTGATCCTGCAAGGCAAGGTGATGTCATGATGCTGAGAGTAGAATTGAAAGGATTTAAACCTACATTTGAGTTAAGGAATTCATTGGGTAACTCGAAATTAACTCCCGACAGCGCAATGAACGAAAGTAAGTTTCGCTTGAGAAGGGTGTCAAACCTACTCAAGAGTTCATTGGGATTTTGTGAGGACAGCTTCGATGGGTCCAAGTGGCAGAACAAGTAGCGGAAAGCATATTGAACATGCTGGGGTTGCTCCTTGCTTTTGAACCCTTTCCACTTCTCACTATCTCCTAGAGGGTGTATTTTGGGTTCATTCTGTTTGATGACGTTATTGACAAGTCGGAGGAGTGGCAACCCCAAGAAATACCCTTTTGAATCACTGATGAAGAAAGGCCGATCACTTTTACGACCATTTGGGTGACCAGTAAGGAATTCCTTCACCGTTGCATGATAGAATTTGGGATATAGCGGACCATCATGGGACAATGATTCCTCGAAGGGATCGTGGGACAATGATATCTTCGGGTAGCGGTGGTACAATGATTCTCGCCGAGGAAATGATACAATTGAACTGATTGGATCCAGGGTTGCACGGATTTCATCCTCAGCCACTCCTAGTAACTGCGACATCGAAGATAAACTGAGTGACCAATATGCGGCAATCATCGTCCCAATCACTTGGCGGTAATTCTCAATCACACGAGGACGAATACTGGATTGATTGGACATATACGCTCGCCGCAGTATTCGTAAATACTCCGACTTCAAGTCAAGTGGTGCATCCGTAATATCGCGAAAGTACTCAAACTCCGACCAGAGAGTAGAACCACGTTGGGTCTGACCACAGACATCACGTATGCGGATTGAGGCCATAACAGGCAATCCATGGCAAGCCGAAGCAAAGGTATCAAAATCCTTCCCTGACGGCTTCCACACAGATTCCTTCACACAATCCTGAAGGCCCTCCTCCACCATACAACGGACTGTGTGGAAAGTCTCCTCTCCAATCTTATCAACATCTTCGCATGGGACGTTGGAACCTCTACCCTCAGCATCGACCCATGCTGAGATCATCAGCAAAAAATTGTTATGCTCCTGAGTGCTCTGGAGTATCGAGAGCACTGGGAGAATCAGGAGGAGATTGGCCGGTCCAGGAACAGCCCATTTCCTCTGGAGTTGGCTAGGTACTCCAGGGCACTCCCAGGAGGGCCTGGAGCATTGCTTTGTGTACAAACATGTCCAGTAAATACAATTTAAATGCTTCAAAGTGTATAGGGGTGAGAAGCTTCTGGGAGCTCCTGGAGCATTTGAAAATGAAAAGGAAAAAAAAGAGGGAAGATCCCCCATGAATACCTCCTACCACAAGACTAACACAACAAGACACTGCTTAACATTTAGATCAAACACTATACTATATATCAAGGACACTGAGACTCACCAATACACAATCAAAATTTATGGCCTGATATATGATTAATCTGGCAACTTAATCACTTTTGGGCTGGCAGAATATGGGGGAGGGGGAAATGGGGGAGAATGAGGGGGGGAAATGAGGGGAAATGAGGGGGAGAATGAGGGGAGAATGAGGGGGAGAATGAGGGGGGAATGAGGGGGGGAATGAGGGGGGGAATGAGGGGGGAATGAGGGGGGAATGAGGGGGGAATGAGGGGGGAATGAGGGGGGAATGAGGGGGAATGAGGGGGGATATAGAGGGAAATGAGGAAAATTTGAAAAATAGGGACTTCTAAAAAGTTGAAAAAAATAATTAGGGAAAAAATCAAAAAAATTCAGGAACTGTAGTGCCTTTGAAGTGCTTTCAGGATATATAATTATTTGCAAAATCGAGGAAGAAATGATGGAGAAAAATGGAAAATACTTTCGGAGACCCAAGAAATAATGAGAAGTGAATTGATGGGAAAGTCTGAAAATTGAATGGGGAAGTGAGGGGAAGCCTTGTAGCATTGTTATTTTCTGCTGTTCTAATTTTTCCTGATTGTTCTTGGTCTCACTCCCAGCTGCTACTGGATACTCCTGGATACTCCTGGAAGCTCCTGGGAGGGTCCAGGAGCAGCTAATGGAAAATACTTTTGGAGACCCAAGAACTGAATTGATGGGAAAGTCTGAAAATTGAATAGGAAAGTGAGGGGAAGCCTTGTAAGCATTGTTATTTTCTGCTGTTCTGATTTTTCCCGATTCTTCTTGGTCTCATTCCCAGCTGCTCCTCAATACTCCTGGAAGCTCCTGAAAGCTCCTGGGAGGGTCCAGGAGCAGCTGGGAGTGAGACCAAGAACAATCAGGAAAAATCAGAACAGCAGAAAATAACAATGCTTACAAGGCTTCCCCTCACTTTCCTATTCAATTTTCAGACTTTCCCATCAATTCAGTTCTCATTATTTCTCGGGTCTCCGAAAGTATTTTCCATTTTTCTCCATCATTTCTTCCTCAATTTTGCAAATAATTATATGTCCTGAAAGCACTTTAAAGGCACTATAGTTCCTGATTTTTTTTTGATTTTTCCCGAAAATTTTTTTTTCAACTTTTTAGAGACCAAAATTTTCCTCCCACTGCTCCTGGCACATTACATACTCCTCACCACTCCCAGCTGCTCCTGAACCCCCTCCCAGGAGAACACTATTGGCTCCAGGAGTGCCCAATCTGCTGTTTTGTCTCCCACATGCTCCAGCCACTCTTGATGCTCCGGAGCATAACGGACTTTTGCTGATGATAACCTGCCGTTCTGGGCGAGAACTGACCAACACAGTAAATGTAGGAGGCAAAGTGCTAAGCATTAGCACAAGCTTCATCAAGGTCCCAAGTGCATCCTGATCCCCGCACTCGTCCAAGCCATCTAAGATGATGATGAAGCGGTCCTTGCTCGATAACAGTAAATCCTTGAGATCGACCATAGGCTCAACAACCAGAGCCATCATTTGCTTCTCTAGAGGGAGATTCTGCACCAGCTCAAAGTCTCGCTGCCGAAGATGTTTGACAAGTGAGAGCTTGAACTCCTCATTGAAGGACGCGAGTTGATATGCAAGAGTGGAGGGAAACTGTTTAATAGAATCGAGTCCCGTTCCCGGTTAATTTTTATCCCAAAAGAAGGATGCAGCTAGGGTGCCCTGGTTCTTGAAGTAGGACGCAATGCTCAGGCATATCGCAGTCTTCCCCATTCCGGGCGAGCCTCGCAGCCAGATGAATCTGCTCCCTGGTTTCCCCAGAAGTCCGACTATAGATGCCTGCATCTTCTCCCGTGTACCTTCGAGGCACACTGACTTTGCTGTAACGTAGACGTGCTCAGCAGCAGCCCGCGGAAGTCTTGAGAGTTCGGCTGCAGTGGTCTTTAGTAAAAAATCCAAAACCTCGTATAATAGAAACCCGCCTCGTACTGAAGACTGAATTGCGTGAAGAAGTGTCAAAATCGCTGCCTCTGTCTTTGGGGTATGTTCCAATCAGCTAACCCGTACGCTTTAAACGCAAAGGAAACAAACCGAGAATGATGTGACAGCCTTGTTAATGCAGGCCCTTACATCATTTAGGCGCTGCGATATGTCGGATGCCAAGACTATTCTCTTCGCAAGCCTTTGATGCGAAAGTGTCTGGATCTGCTTTGTCTGCTTGTCCAAGGCTCTGGGTACGTGGTTTGAACTCGAATAAGCAAAGAGAGAAGCGAATGTACGCACGAATGGAATTCTTTGACGAAAACTCTTACTTCGGGAGGGATTTGGCCCGTCCACAGCTGGAGCGGTCGCAGGATGGTGGCATAAGCGTTATTAATCTCATCGTCTAGCCCTTTGAGGTTTTCGCTATTACTGTCAACAGTCTACATAAATCAAGGTCGGACAAACATAAGCCATATGCCATCACCGATCATGAAACTCAAACGTTGCTCAAACCTCGTAAACTTGGAGAAATGACAGGAGCAAATTTGGGATCTCTCCCGGAAGCGGAATGGGAGAAGCCTTGAGAGCGAATGCAGCAGCCTGGAGAATGAGCTTCGTGGTGCCAATAATAATCGGTTTCTTTCCATCACCAGCTAAGGCAGGCGGTGGGCTCGTTGGCTCTAACACATCTGAATCCAATCCGATGCGTTCTAGTTGTGAGTGGAGACTCGAAGTGGTGCCGCCGGTCTGGATGCCGGGCGTTGACCGAGGGTGACCAACATTTTGTTCAGGGTAGAGATGAGACAGCTGCGAGGTGTCAGGAGCCGGGTGAAGATGTGTATTTGCCACAGACGGTTCCGGATGGGATGGAGTTGACCCGTGACGGCGATTGGAACTTGATGATTTCCCGAACCACTTGGTTATGCGGCGGAGTGGTGATGTCTCCGAGCCACCGTGGCTGCGGGAAGACGGCACAGTTGGAACGATCGCAAGGGATCTCTCGGGGTGAAATCCTATTGACCCATCATGTCCACTGCTGCGGAAATCATCAAGACACTGGGTTCCCTCGGGACCGTCAATCTGGATTTCAGGTGCGGGCCTTGATGCGTGCCACGACTGCGGAGCACGAGAAAAGAGCCGGTAGGCAGGAAAATTTCCTTTCTGACGTTGAGAGGCGGATGGCAGCTGGTCTTTTCCAGACATCGCGCTAACAGCGATCTAGACGATAGTGAACGTAGGGAACGAAGTATGACGCCCGGAAAGTCCGCTTAGCCCTCACACAGAATATATGAGGAGGCACTTGAGTTAAGACAAGAAGCAGCCTTGCATTGACTACGATGCAAAGCACAGGTGATGATTGAACGTTCCTAGCAAAGTGGTGTTGCCTCTTGCATTGCCTTGTTTGGAAACGTGGGCGATAATCCTTTCGACCGTACCAAGTCCCAGATATCCCAGATAGGAACGAATTCAGATATGCTAACGCTCACGCGAGTTGGGACGTTGTACCTTGATGATGATGATAAATCTATCTTAATACCCTCGTGATGACGTGGCAGTGCGGCTATCCCGTCCTAACACCGGAGCGTACATGGGGGGAATATCTATACATGGTGGTATTCTGGTTGGTGTATTCGGGTGTCAATGATCCTCGGGTTCTGTGGTGTCCATAGGTATTGTCGTGGTGATAAAAAATAAAAATAAGAAATGGAAAAAATGAAAAGGTTCCGTCTGTCCCCTGCAAATTCTGTTCTGCTTCGTCTATCCCGTGAGTCGGTCGGGCGATGGCGGTCCTCGCGGTGTGTTTGTTGTCGTCGGTTTGTCGCCTGTCTTGGACTTTTTGATGAAATTGGCAAGCCTTTCTGTGCCTTTCATCTTGCCCATGAGGATGTGGAATTTCGTCTGGTTTCCGCGTCCTAGTAGGTATCTGTGTCTACTTGTCCGGGGGACGTTGTGCCTTGGTGCCACCCGATCAAGGTTGAGATCTGTCATTGTCCGGGAGCATGACTTCGTCGGGAAGCGCCGCGCCCTTGTGAGCGCCTCGCTAGGTTGCTATGTACCTCGCAATGAAGCAACACAAAAGGCAATTGATCCAAGCCACAGCTCGATTCGCCCTCACTGAAATTCAGAGCGCTGATTGATTCCGGTGATATGTAGTTAAGTTTGACAAAAAACCTCCCGTCCAGAGGCTGGCTAGCCTCCGCGAGATGAGGCCATGTGTCAATCCGTAAATTCGGTCGAGTATTTAGTATGTTGATTAATCGATGTCAGGGGGACGCACTGACCAATCCCGTTAGGGGGAAGAAATGACCGCTGCCCTTATCGGGGCACTTTTCGAACAGGTATACGAACGCCTCGGTCATAACCCAAATGACGACCTCGAGACGCAAATGTGTGCCTGGTCATACAAATCTGTGTCGCGTGGCAGCTAATCGGCCTCTTGCAACAATGCCTGATGACCTGGTGGTCTGATGACAGAAAATTATCGAGGACGAAGACCTTAGTGAGATCGATGAATGGCATAAGGAGCTGTATCGACACTTTTGCTTGGAAGCGATGAAGAATCCGGCGATTGATCTCCAGGGTCTTGGACATACGACAGGTTCATCGTTGTATTTGACGAGTGCATAAACATCATATCTCGGAGTTCAATGCTCGAACTAACTGAATCGGAGTTCCTATCTCCCGCTTATGGGACACCGATATTAACACTTCAGCGGATGATTAAGGCCCAAAATGAATTTCCCATCGAAGGATTTAATTTTTCCTCGATACGGGTCCCACGATATGCTGAGTTTTTTCATCCATGTTACGAAGCATCATTAGCCCGGCACACTGATCTCGCGACGCTCCCGCCTCGGCCTCACTTAGGTTTTGATGCGATGATACAGTCACCATCGAGGACTCCCAGAGAGGCATTGCCGTTCAGTTACCTGACGAATCACGGCCGCCCGGTACGCCTCATTAGCCCTCCACTGTAGTTTAATCCCATCGATGTTGGCCATGTTCTGGCAATATTTCCCCAACGATTCCCTGTTGAGCTTGCGACCAACGAGGCTGGGTCTATTCTTGCTGCCTCAGGCGTCCATGGCCAAATCCAGAGGGACGTCATTGGCTGTTCGCGTATTGAAACTGTCGCCCCTTCCGAGCCAGCACTCGCGATCGCGGCCATGGATATTGCGGGAAACATACAAGAGGGCCCCTTGAGACATTTGTTGATAACCGATGATCAATGGATCCATCCTCAAGCGAAGTCGTCAAGCCGAGTTGTTCAGTTGCATTCAGTTGACCCTTGCGCGGGATTGGGCAAGTGCATTCAAGAGCATTCAGCAGGTCCCCACGATATCGTCGAAAGTGTTCTTGACCGCCCTCCTTGGTGGGTGGCTCCCCAATGATCAGAGCCTCCAGTTCTTGAAAGAAATGGACAACGCCCATATCAACTTTACGCATATCGTCCGGCTGGCGGAAGACGTTGACAATTTATCGTTCGATTCCCTTTGCAAGGCATTTGAATTGGAACAGTTCAGTTACATAGCGGAGCTGCGTGTTGATTCATCTACTTCTGGCCTTCCTTCGGAGCTTGCTGGACCTCGTATCGGGTCAGAAGCCTCAGTCGACTGCGTTGTTGTTCGTGGATCTGGGCACTAACTGCGATTTTGGATCAACGGCAGGAACACTGTGTCAACTCCTTCTTGGGCCCGCGCAACATCCGCCCGTCCCTAGCCATCGATGGGGAGGTTATATGTCCACCCAAGACGAGGAACCCGCTTGATGGTGCATCCATGCTCGAGGAAATACATCATGTACCCTGTGATTGAAGGGGTCGCTTGCAGCTCACCGCCCTCTTCAACCGATCTTCGCCCTGGACGGACCGGGCTTTGTCCATGATAATGGGGGAGCAGGCGAACCCTTTCGCTGTGCAGTTGGACCCATGCAAAGGTCCAGAGACTCCTCGATCTGAGGCCGAATAAGCATCCGCTGTTCATGTACAAAGGTGTGGGATTTTAGCGACCCAAACTGTAGTGCTGTATTAACATACTCCGTTATGATGTTCTTCATGAAAACGAATGTTGTCTGCGACTCCGATCTAGGCTGGGTTTCAACTTGAACATCATTATCGGGAGCACGACCCCGGGCTGGGCGTTACATTTAAGTGGTGCTCGTCCAAGCACTGCAGGACGATCCCGCCGCGATACTACAGGAGTCCTGCTCAGTGACTGTGCCACCATACTTCTGAGGATGACCGTACCTGTGTTCTTGAAAAGTCTCGAGCTTGAGTTAATAGCAGTGTCGGTCAGGGCTCATGGGTTCAGCAATGCATCTAGAGTTTCGTTCGAGCCGTGTAGATACAGAAGTGAATATAGAATAATCCGAATATAACGCCTATTCCGTTTGTGAGTGATGGAAAGGGGTTTCATGCATGAGAACCGTGCCAATTGTGTGTGTCTAAGGACCTAAACGGACTGCATGTAGGAAGCTGATATCTACACATATAGTATTCCTCCGACGAAAGGGGAGTTGATGCGGCCTCGCTCGATATTACTGGGGGCCAATGCGATATTAGGGAAACTTGATCCTGATTGTCGTGTTGTGTTGTCAGTCCTGGGTAGTCGGCAAACATGACGTCGTTGAGTGTGAACAGGATTTGAACGCAATAAGGGTAGGAAGGGAAAGAAATATAATGTGTTGCTGATAAATGGGTGAAGCCGGGGGAAATAATCGGGGAGAAAAACATACCGTTCCAAGCACACCCGTTTGAAGTGTAGAGTTCGTCGTTTGATTTCCTGGCGTCGTCAAATTCACAGGTAATCTCAACATCACGTTATAAGCCTTCGACCCAGTGTTCGCTAACGTTGCTTCCCACAAATCGATCCCACCAACATCGATGCCCATCCCACTGGGTCCAACTGGAAAGTTACCCCAACCCTAGTCCACCACCTACACCAGGGACGGAGGCAACTACTGGAACAGGGACCCCCAAGTATGATATGCTCAACCCGGGTGAAGGCCATATCCCGAAGAGGGTAGGATTGAAGGTTGTTTTGGATGTAATTTTGACCTGGGTGGAGAACGGTGGGTGCGGAAATGCTGCCGACAAGGGCGAGAGCTGGGGAGATGAGGGGGGAACAAGATGCTAGTATTCATTGTGCGAGTGTCTCGATGGGACAACGCGATGTTGATGTTTCCCGTAAGGACCGAGATTCATGTTGGCCTGGGGGTTGCGACCTAGGCAATATTGACCCTGACTGACACACCTTGAGCTCAGGTCTTGAGGATCTGTCGAAGACGAGCATCGTATAACCCAACACTATTATAAAGCTCCATAATGCACATGCACACTTCCGGCCGAAGAACCGTCACCCAGTTTTGCATGTGCTCATAGGATCCGCCCGCCGTAGCACGGGAATCGGCAAAGAATATAAAATACGTCACAATATTGGAGTGGGGCGCGGGGCGCGGCTCAGAATAGGTTTGAAATGCGCGGGCACTTACATAAGCAAACAGAGTTCGACTTGGCGTGATTACTCGAGCTCGACCTACTTAATACGTTCCAGCGATACCCCTAAATTTGGTCATTGAACTTCACCTTATAGCATGTAGCTCGTGACACGTTCTTCAGTGCTTGCCTTTGCCTTCTAGTCTTCGATTCGCCTCGCGTTCGTTGGCGTTTCAGAGCAGCACACCTGACCTAATTGTCCCGTCACAGTGAGGGAGGTATGTATCTATCGAACCTTCCCAACCGGTGAGTTTACGCCAACCCCGCCGTGCCCACTCCCATTTCATGATCACGGACGTCTCCAACTTTCCAGGAGCATCCACTTTTTTACCGCCAAAGATGGAATTCTTAACCAAGATGTGGCAACCCTAATAGTTCTTGATTGGAATCTCTGTGGGGTATTCGCTGGCGAGTGCAATCTGGTTTACGAGGTTTGCATCTCGATCCTCGTACGTTGATTACCTTCCCACTTTCAGATTTTTTCAAATTCATTCGCGACACTTTCAGCATGATCGGGGTACGGAAAAGCCAGTGAACATTGGTTACCCATCCATACTGTAGAGACTATTGTGGGTAGTCAAGCATCTGCTCCGAGTTCATCACTTCTCGCTTGAGCCCCAATAACATCGCTCTCCGTTGGGTTGCTCGTATTTGTTCTTAATGCAGACCTCCCTAGCCTTGATAGTCCCGTCAATGTCGATGCTGCCGTAAGCCACCCTTGCGTTTTTCCTTACGAACCCTTTTTCGTCCCATTTTTGCCGTTATCCACCTATAACACCGGGCCCATAGAGAGACAAGTGCGCACAGATCTCTCCGGATACCGCAAGAAAGTTCGATGTCTTGCCCGTGAAAGCGCCGAAGAGACATGAGTAGCCCACATACACATCAAGTGCCACACGGTGGAAACTGGGCGCTCTCCATATGCTGTGGCGTTATCTATAATCGTTCAAGGAGCTGGCACGGCCTGCCTGGGCAGCTACTGCATCTGCCGGCCTTTTCATGTTTTTGGTCATTGTCCCTTGTACGACAATCTCACCACTGAGCGTTGGTCGTGTATAAACGGGTGACTCCTCTTCCTCGGTTCTCGTATTTAAGTCAGAGGTGGGAGTCAGAATTTTACATTAATTCATGTATCGCTCATGTCGCAGTTATGCGACATAGCATTATGCACAGTTCAATCCAGGGGACAGGAAATAATGACCATCACCAAGCTTGTAGTAAGATCTATTGAACATGATAATTATCGTCCAGCCAAGCAGGCCTGCGTGCCCAACAAGCTCTTCTTGCTCAGATGAAGGAAGAAAGCATCATAGTAGAAGACCTAGACAACTTGGCTAATATCGACGACGATTGGGGCTTGCATATGCCCTTGGACCAAAAATCGAGTCCCATCTTTGCTGGCGCAGGGAAGGTAGTGGTCAACCTTATTACTCAGCATTCGATCCCCATACCATACTTCTTGACTGCTAGTCTGGTTCTCGTCAAGAATGATCGGGCGGTATCCTGGTGGGAGAAGCAGTTCAAGTTTACCATTGAACCAGACCATCTGTGTTCTGTGCCTATGTATTACTTCGTCTTCGTCAGCGAGGAAACCACCTCGATGCATATTCGAGTGTGATGAGAGGGCACGGGATAGTCGCACCAGCCACAATAGATCTGCATCCAGCCCCCATGGATCTGCATCATGCCCAGCCGTGAAGCTCTGCACACGAGGGATGCTATTCTCTAGGTGTGAAGGAATTTCCGTTCGGGTTTGAGTTATGAGATGTGGTCGATGGTATGTGTGGTAGGAGACAGGAAGTGTGGAACCAGATACTTTGTGGGATTGAACCGATTCGCGCGTCTTTGTTGACCAAATAACGATATCACTGTCATCATGGGCAACGACGTACCGTCCTTCGGGGGAGAGTCCAAGTGTGCATCGGTCAGGCATGGTAAACCCTGTGAACAGCCACTTCTTAGGGGGAGAAAGAGGGTGGATAGAAGGTTCATCTGAAACATATAAGATCATCATGTGTTCGTGCCAATGGCAGTCAATGTTCCGAGGAACTCGTATGATGAATGAGCCATTGTCCGCGACCAGAGTAATGGGAGGGCGATGCCCACTGGGGAGGGTACCAACCTTCACAGGCGGCAAGTCATGGCTGAAGACCGTGATGTTCCCCTCCTTATCTTCGGTGGCAATCCGGTGGCTGCCACAGATAAATTCAATCCAAGCTGGAGGATTGGGTGGGTCGCATTGGAATTGAAAAGTGGTTTGGTGATGATCAATGTCAGCAACCTCGATGGTACCATTTCCAAAGCCGAGTGCGATGAAACGGCCATCTCGTGAGAGTGCAGCAGCAGCCACAATACCATTGCGAATGTTACGAACACGAAACGCAGCTCCGTGATCGATGTCTGCCTCATCCGGATCCGTCAAAGGGTGTATTGTCCTGGATCTATCGGCTTTTTTAAGTAGCCTTGGCAGCTCAGCCTCCATGACCTTTCGAGCATTGAGCGTATTCTCGCTAAGTGGAATTGAATAGCCGGAAAATTCTCCTGTAATGCTGAAGATTTGAACGGGATCGGAAAGGCGTCCATAAAGCTTGAAAAGTGGGGATGAGGGTGGAGTGAAGGGAAGGACTGATCGATAAATATGCCAAGGGGAGGACTTGAGTTCGTTTCTAGTCATGAAATCCTTTACCCTCTTGGCTTCTTTTAATAATTCAGTCGAATTGTGAACCTGCAAGGCAAGGTGATGTCATGTTGCTGAGAGTAGAATTGAAAGGATTTAAACCTACATTTGAGTTAAGGAATTCATTGGGTAACTCAAAATTAAATCCCGACAGCGCAATGAACGAAAGTAAGTTTCGCTTGAGAAGGATATCAAACTCGCTCCAGAGTCCATTGGAATCTTGTGAGGACAGCTTCGATGGGTCCAAGTGGCAGAAAAAGTAGCGGAAAGCATACTGAACATGCTTGGGTTGCTTCTTAATTTTAAATCCCTTCCACTTCTCGCTATCTCCTAGAGGGCGTACTTTGGGTTCATTGTGTTCAATGACATTATTGATAAGTCGGAGGAGTGGCAACCCCAAGAAATACCCCTTCGAATCACTGATGAAGAAAGGCCGATCACTTTTACGACCAAACGGGCGATCCGCAAGGAATTCCTTCATTGTCGCGTGATAGAATGTGGGGTATAGCGGATCATCGTGGGACAATGATTCCTCCGAGAAATCGTAGGACAATGATTCTTGCTGGGAAAGTGCTACAATTGAACTGATTGGATCCAGGGTTGCACGAATTTCATCCTCGGCCACTCCTAGTAACTTCGAAATCGAATATAAGCTGAGCGGCTGATATGCAGCAATGATCATCCCAATCACTTGGCGGTAATTGTTAATCACACGTGGACGAATACTGGATTGATTGGACATATACGCTCGCCGCAGTATTCGTAAATACTCCGACTTCAGGTCAAGTGGTGCATCTGTAAGATCACGAAAGTACTCAAACTCCGACCTGAGAGTAGAACCGCGTTGGGTCTGATCACAGACATCACGTATGCGGATTGAGGCCATAACAGGCAATCCACGGCAAGCCGAAGCAAAGGTATCAAAATCCTGCCCTGACGGCTTCCACACAGATTTCTTCACACAATCCTGAAGGCCCTCCTCCACCATACGACGGACTGTGCGGAAAGTCTCCTCTCCAATCTTATCAACATCTTCGCATGGGATGTCAAGACCCCCATCCTTAGCATCATCCCATGCTGAGATAACTTGTGGCTCTGGGCGAGAGCTGACTAAGACGATGAATGTGGGAGGCAAAGCATCAAGCATTAACACGAGTCCCATCAAGGTACGGAGTGCTCTCTGATCCCCGCACTCATCCAACCCATCTAAGATGATGATGAAGCGGTCCTTGCTCGACAACAGTAAGTGCTTAAGATCACCCATAGGCTCAACAACCAGAGCCCTCATTTGCTGCTCCAGAGGGAGATTTTGTGCAAGCTCAAGACCTCGTTGCCGAAGACGTTTGACAAGTGAGGACTTGAACTCCTCATTGAAGGACGCAAGTTGATGTGCAAGAGTGGAGGGAAACTGTTTAATAGAATCGAGTCCCGTTCCCGGTCGATTCTTATCCCAAAAGAAGGATGCAGCTAGGGTGCCCTGGTTTTCGAAGTAGGACGCAATGCTCAGACAAATCGCGGTCTTCCCCATTCCGGGCGAGCCCCGCAGCCAGATGAATCTGTTCCCTGGTTGCCCCAGAAGTTCGACTATAGATGCCTGTATCTTCTCCCGTGTACCTTCGAGGCACTCTGACTTGGCTGTAACGTAGACGCGCTCGGCAGCAGCCCGCGGGAGTCTTGAGAGTTCGGCTGCAGTGGCCTTTAGTAAAAGTCCAAAACCTCGTATAATTGAAACCCGCCTTGCACTGCAGACTGAATTGCGTGAAAGAGTGTCAAAATCGCTGCCTCTGTCTATGGAGTATGTTTCAATCAGCTAACCCATACGCTTTAAACGCAAAGGAAACAAACCGAGAATGAAGTGACAGCCTTGTTAATGCAGGCCTTCACATCATTTAAGCGCTGCGTTATGTTGGATGCCAAGACTATTCTCTTCGCAAGCCTTTGACGCGAAAGTGTCTGAATCTGCTTCGTTTGTTTGTCCAAGGCCCTGGGTGGGGGGTTTGAACTTGAATAAGTAAATGAAGAAGTGAAGGTACGCACGAATGGAATTCCTCGATGAAAGCCCTTACTTCGGGAGGGATTTGGCCCGTCCACAGTTGGAGCGGTTGCAGGATGGCGGTATAAGCGTTGCGAATCTCATCATTTAGCCCTTTGAGGTTCTCGCTATTACTGTCAACGGTCTACATAAATCAACATACATAAGCCATATGCCACCACCGATTGTGAAACTCAAACGCTGCTCAGACCTCGTAAACTTGGAGAAACGACAGGAGTAGATTTGGGATCTCTCTCAGAAGCGGAATGGGAGACGCCTTGAGAGCAAACGTAGCAGCCTGTAGAAGGAGCTTTGTGGTGCCAATAATAATCAGTTTCTTTCCATCGCCAGCCAGGGCAGGCGGTGGGCTCGTTGGCTCTAACACATCTGAGTCCGATTCGATGCTTTCTGGTTGTAAGTGGAGACTTGGAGTGGTGTCGGCGGCAGTTTGGATGCTGTGCATTGGCCCCGATGCGTGCGACGACTGCGGAGCACTAGAGAAGGGCCGGTAGGCAGGGAACTTTCCTTTCTGACGTCGAGAGGCGGATGACTGCTGGTCTTTTCTAGACATCGCGCTTATGGCGGTGTGGATGATAGTGAACGTAGGGATCGAAGTATGAAGCCCGGAAAGCCCGCTTAGACCTCACGCAGAATATAAGCGGAAACACTTGAGCTAAGGCAAGAAGCAGAGCCTTGCATTGACCACGATGCAAAGCAACAACTGATTGAACGATCCTAGTGTAGTGTTGCCTCTTGCATTGCCTTGTTTATGAGTCCGATATGGGCAGCCCTTTCGACCGCACCGAGTCCCAGATAACCCAACTAGGCATGAAGCTGCGTATCGTTCATTCGGACTGAAAACGCCGAAAGGCCATGGTTGGTTTACGTGTCCAGCTAGATATCCTGACCGCTCACGTTTAAGTTCAAGTTGGTACGTTGTGCCTCGGGTGCCACTCCGATCAAGGCTGAGATCTGACTTGGAGTATAACTTTGTCGGGAAGCGCTGGGCCCTTGTGGTCATGAGCGCCTCGCTGGATCGGCTATGTACCTCATGATGAAGCAACACAAAAGGCAATTGAGCCAAGCCACAGGGGGAGTCTACAATTGACCCCCTGTGATGGGCGACCCTCAACCCGATCTCTTAAACTACTGGAGGGCTTCGTCGAATCGCCCTCACTGAAAATGACAGTCAGTTCTAGCGCTGATCGATTTCCAGTTTCTTTTATTCCTGGCTCCCAGTCGAGAAATATGGGATTATCATTTTCTGTTAGCCATGAGCTTCTTCGCCCATCCAAGAATATCACGATCCTGATTCCTTAGACGTCAGTTATCTGTTCCCTCATCCCTTCCATCTGCGGAATGCCAATACACTTCAGCCTACATCTGCATCGTCCCGCGATGGAGGTATCCAGACGCGTCTGGGCATTGTTACCCATGTACAAAGACAGACTCGAATGAGTTTCCTCCTGTTCGCCGCTCGGCTATGATCACTCTGAAACCCTCAGGCTTAATGACCCAGAGCACAGCAGATACGCTCCTTCACACAACAAGCATGGAGAGGTGGTGTACAACGTAAGAAATAAGTTGCAGTGAAATCGTGACGAGGTCCGGGGCGATCACATAAGAACAGGGATAACAATCCCATCCGAAAGATCTGACCGATTCTATACTTGTAAATTCAAGACCAGTGGCTTTAACTTATATAATTTGGGCAGCCTCATCTCGAACCGCAATCGGTGACTAACTAGTATTTGAAGCCAGCCGCCTGGAGCAACTGCCAGTGGAAATTGAGTCATCAGAGATTGGGGAAGTGATTTTGCTGCGGAGGGTCGAACAGTGTAGGGAGCGTCGGGTTCGGAGTAAAAAGTTGTATTAGTCGTGATGACTCCTGTGCATTCACTTGCGGCCGGCCGAAAAGTAATATGATGCCAATGACATTTCAAGATCAATCTTGAGTTATGTATCGGAGTCGTCCAGAATGCCCAGTGTGTGCATTCGCTATTGGATTTGGACAAGGTGTGAAATAAATTGAGCTAACTGCGCCAATGCGTTAATGGGTTTGATAGAACCCGAATAAAAAGGGTCCATTCCGTTTGTGAGTGATAGAATGGGGTTTCATGCATGAGAGCCGTGCCAATCATATGTGTGTCTGAAGAGTCGGGGCCACCGCGAACTTGGTCCTGATTGTCATGTTGTAAAGGGACAGTGTTGCCAGTCCGGATGCTCCCACCTGGATGGCCGGTATACATGACCTCGTCGAGTGTGGACAGGATTTGAACGTAATCATGTTAATAATGATGCGTGAAGCCGGGGGAAAGTAAAACACACTGTTCCAGGCGAAGTGTAGTTCGTCATTCGATTTCCCGGCATCGTCAAATCCACAAAATAAGCGTTCGGTCGAGTTCGCTAACGTTGCTTCCCGCAAATCGATCCCCAACTTTCCCGTTCCACTGGGTCCAACTCGAGCGTTACCCAACCCTAGTCCACCATCTGCGCCAGGGACGGGGGGAAACTGCCGGAACAGGAACCCCCCAAGCACGACACGCCCAAGCCGGGGTGAAGGCCACATTGAAGAGAGCGTAGAATCGAAGGTTGTGTTGGATGCAGATGGATGTATGGAATGTTACAGTGAAATTTTGACCTGGGTGCGGAAATGCTGTCGACCAGGGCGAGAGCTGGAGAGATGAGGAAGAAAGGACAAGATGCTAATATTCATTGTGCGAGCATCTGGATGGGGCGATTTCCAAGAGGACCGCTAGGCAGGTTACCAGCCTCTATTGATTCGAGCGAGTATATAATGGTAGATAGGATTGGCTTGGGTCTGAACCTGAGCTCGACCTAGTTAATATTGACCCCGATTAAGCTGAGGTCTCGTCTTCCCTTGAGGTTAGTGAGGATTATATATATATTTACGATGTCGTAAAGGTTGGGGCGTCTTATATCCCAACACTATTGCGATGCACACGCGGCCAGATATATATCGTAAGAAGATACGTCAGAATGGGAGGTTAAATGTTACACAAATGGATTTGAAATGCGGGGGAATGGAGCCGTTACATAAGCAAACACGTCATTTTTAGACTCGGCTATGATTATGCATGCGTGCTCGACCTCGACCTAATGCCTCCACGAGCGATCCAGCGATGTGCCCCATACCCCTAAGTTTGGTCATTGGAATTCACCTCATGGCGTGTAGACCGTGACACGTTATTTCCATGCCTGCCTTTACCTTAGTCTTCAATTCGCCTTGTGTTCGCTGGCGTTTCAGAGCAGCACACCTGATCTAATTTTTCCGTCGCAGTGAGGGAGGTATGTATCTATCGGGCACAGCTAAGTTTCCCTCCTGTGAATTTACGCCAACCCCCGCCGCGGATTTTCCAAGAGTATCTCCTTTTAATTTTGTCGCCAAAGTTGAAATTCTTAACCAAGATCTGGCAACTCTAATGGTTTGTGATTGGAATCCCTGTGGAGTATTCGCTGACGAGTGCAATTTAGTTTACGAAAATGGCGAGGTTTGCATCTCGGTTGATTACCTTCCCACTTTCAGATTCGCTCCAACTCATTCGCAGCACTTTCAGCATGATCCGGGAGACGACCAGTGGAGGTACCTGAACGTTGGTTACCCATCCACACTGTGGACACTATGGTGAGTAGTCAAGCATCTGCTCCAACCGAATCCATCTCTTCTTGCTTGAGCCTGGTTAAACGGAAATGATGTCGCTCCCCGTTGGGTAGCTTTTATCTCTCTCTGCTTAGCGCAGACCCCCAGCCTTGATAGTCCCGCCAATGTCGACGCTGCCGCAAGCCAACTCTTGCATTTCTATGTCTGTTCCTCACGAACCCTTTTTCGTCCCATTTTCGCCGTTATCACTGGGCCCATACAGAGACACAGGTCTCTCTGGAGGCCGCAAGAAAGTTCGATGTCTTGCTTGTGAAAGCGCTGAATAGCCCACATGGGCCTCTGTCACACATCGCTGGACAGCAGCCAGCTTTGTGGTACACGTCAAGTGCTGCGCGGTGGAAACTGGGCGCTCTCGTGGCGTTATCTATAATCTTTCAAGCGGCATGCACGACCGGCCTGAACAGCTACTGCATCTGCCGGCCTTTTCATGTTTTTGTCCATCATCCCTGGTTCGACAATGTCGCCACTGAGTGTTGATCGTGTATCAGAAGGGCGACTCTTTCTCAGTTCTCGTATTCGAATCTGTGATGGGAGTCACTATTTTACTTTCTACACATTAACTCATGTATCGCTCATGTCGCAATTACGCGACGCAGGTATCTACAACATTATGCACAGTTTAATCCGGGGGACAGAGAATAGTGACCATCGCCAAGCTTGTAGTAATATTTATAGAATATGATAGTTCTATAGGATCTTGTCTAGCTGAGCAGGCTTACATGCCCAACAAGCTCGTCTTTCAGATGAAGGTTCATGGATATTGCTGCTCGTCCCTGACTTTCAAATACATTAATGCACATGTACAACGGGACACGAACAATGCAAGAAAAAAGCACCATAGTGAACGCCGCAAATGAACTAGACAACTTGGCTGATATCGACAACGATTGGGGCTCGCATACAACCTTGGACCAAAAATCGAGTCCCATCTTTACTAGCGCAAGGAAGGTAGAGGTTATACTCATCCCTCAGCATTCGATCCCCGTACCATACTTCTTGACTGTTAATCAGGTCCTCATCAATAATGATCGGGTGGTAGTCTGGTGGGAGGAGCAGTTCAAGTTTACCATTGAGCCAGATCGTCTGTGTTCTGATGGGTCCTCCGATGAGGGAATCAAAGCTGTATAAGGTGGTGACACGACGCCGCTGACGCATATCCGAAGCCTGTGTGAATCTTGATGAGAGCTCATGGGATAGTCGCTCCAGCCACAAGAGATCTGCATCATGCCCACCCATGAGGCCCCACACCTGAGGGATGCCATTCTCTAGGTGCGAAGGAATTTCCGTGCGCGTTTGGGTTATGAGATGTGGACGAGGGTATGTGTTGTAGGAGACGGGGAATGTGGAACCAGATACATGAAATTGAACCAATTCGCGTGTCTCTGTTGACCAAATAACGATATTATTGCCATCATGAACAACGACGTACCATCCTTTGGGGGAGAGTCCAAGTGTGCAATGGTCAGGCATGGCTGGCGTGGAGGCCGGAGTAACGGAACGAGGAGAGGAAAGAGGGTGGATGGATGGTTCATCTGAAACATACAAGATCGCCATGTTTTCGTACCAATGGCAGTCTATGTTCCGAGGAACTCGTATGATGAATGACCCGTTGTCCGCGACCAGAGTAACGGGAGGGCAAGGTCCGCTGGGGAGGGTACCGATCTTCACAGACGGCGAACCCTGACTGAAGACCGTGATGTTTCCCTCGTTATCTTCGGTGGCAATCCGGTGGCTGCCACAGATAAATTCAATCCAGGCCGGAAGATTGGGTGGATCACATTGGAAACGAGTGACGGTGTGTTGATGGTCAATGTCAGCAACTTCAATAACGCCGTTCCCAAAGCCGAGTGCGACGTATCGGCCATCTCGTGAGAGTGCTGCAGCGGTCACAATACCATTACGAATATCAAGATCAAGAAATTCAGCTTTGTGATCAATCCTGTTCGCCCCATCCATCTCGAATCTACCAATCTCTGTCGGTAACGCATTGAGTTTCGCCTCCATAACCCTTTGAACACTAAGAGTATCCCTGCTTAATGGGATTGAATGGCTAGAGGATTCTCCAGTGATGCTGAAAATTTGAACGGGATCAGAGAGATGCCCATATGACTTGAAAAGTGGGGATGAGGTGGGAGTGAAGGGAAGAATTGACCGAAAAATATGCCAGGGGGAGGAGCTGAGTTCATTGTTAGTCATTATATCCTTCACCCTCTTGACTTCTTTGAACCATTCGGTCAAATTGTGATTCTGCAAGGCAAAAGTGATGTCATACTGTTAGGAGGAATCAGCAAAATCGAATGAAGTCAAACTTACGTTAGATCGAAGCAATTCATTGGGCAACACGAAACGGAATTGCGATAGCACAAAGAATGAAAGTAAGTTTCGGGTGAGGAAGACATCAAACTCGCTACTGAATTCGTTGGAGAGTCCTGATGGATCCGAGTGGTAGAACAGGTAGCGGAAAGCGTATTGGACATGTTCAGGCTGCTTGTTCCCCTGAAACTCTTTCCGCTTTTTGCTATCTCCCAAAGTACGGATTTTGGATTTATTCCGTTCAATGACGTCATTTACAAGTCGAAGAAGTGGTGGTCCCAAGAAATGCCCCTCCAAATCACTGATGAAGAATGGCTGATCACTTTCATGACCAAACGGGTGATCCGTAAGAAATTCCTTCATCGTTGCGTGGTAGAATTTGGGGTATACTGCATCGGGGGTAATTCGAAGCACCCGCAACAAACCTTGGAGGGATCGTGATTTCTCTGAGGAAAACTCAACAATTGAACCGATCGGCTCTAGGGTCGCACGGAGTTCATCCTCAGCTATCCCTAGGAGCTGCGACATCGAATGTAAACTGAGCGGCTCGCGTGCTGCAATGATCGTCCCAATCACTTGGCGATAATTCTCGATTACGTGTGGAGGAATAGTAGATTGGTCAGACATATATGCTCGCCGCAGTATTCGCAGATACTCCGATTTTAGGTCAAGTGGTGCATCTCTGAGATTGTGAAGGTATTCAAACTCCCGCTTGAGAGTGGAACCGCGTTGGGTCCGAGTGCGGACGTCACGTATGCGGATTGAGGCCATAACAGGCAATCCACGGCAAGCCGAAGCAAAGGTATCAAAATCCTCCGGGGATGGCTTCCACGCAGATTTCTTGACACAATCTCGAAGGCCCTCCTCCACCATACGGCGAACTGTGTGCAAAGTCTCCTCTCCAATCTTATCAACATCTTCACATGGGATGTTGAAATCTCCATCCTCAGCATCGACCCATGCTGAGATAACCTGCGGTTCTGGGCGAGAACTAACCAAAACAGTAAATGTGGAAGGCAAAGCGCGAAGCATCAGCACAAGCTCCATCAAGGTTCCAAGTGCTTCCTGATCCCCGCACTCGTCCAAGCCATCTAAGATGATGATGAAGCGGTCCTTGCTCGACAACAGTAAATCCTTGAGATCACCCATAGGCTCAACAACCAGAGCCCTCATTTGCTTCTCTAGAGGGAGATTCTGCACCAGCTCAAAACCTCGCTGCCGAAGACGTTTGACAAGTGAGAGCTTGAACTCCTCATTGAAGGATGCAAGTTGATGTGCAATAGTGGAGGGAAACTGTTTAATGGAATCAAGTCCCGTTCCCGGTTGATTCTTATCCCAAAAGAAGGATGCCGCTAATATGCACTGTTTCTCCAAGTCGGACGCGATGCTCAGGGAAATCGCAGTCTTTCCCATTCCGGGTGAGCCTCGCAGCCAGACGAATCTGTTCCCTGCTTTCTTCAGATGTTCGACTATAGACGCCTGTATCTTCTCCCGTGTGCCTTCCAGGCACTCTGACTTGGCTGTGACATAGGTGTGCTCAGCAGGGACCCGTGGGAGTCTTGAGAGTTCGGCTGGTAGTCCCCTTTAGTAAAGAGTCCAAAAGCATCTGCATAGAAGCGTACTTCGCGTTGAAGACTGAATTGTGTGAAGGAGTGTCAAAATCGCTGCCTTCGTCTATGGGGTATGTTCCGATCAGCGAACGTGCATGCTTTAGGCACTAAGGGAACAAACCGAGAATGATGTGACAGCGTTGTTGATGCAAGTCTTCACGCTGTTTACCCGTTGGGTTACGTCGGACGCTGAAACGATTCTCGTTGCAAGCTTCTGACTCGAAAGTACCCGAATCTGCTTCGTCTGTTCGTCCAAAGCCCTGTGCATGTGGTTTAAAATCAAGTGTGGAACTGAAGCGCATATACGCACAAATGGAATTCCTCGATTAGAGCCTTTACTTCGGGAGGAATCTCGCCTGTCCACAGTTGGAGTGGTCGCAGGATGGTTGTGTAAGCTTTAACGACCTCATTTTCTAACCCTTTGAGGTTTTCGCTATTACTGTCAACTGTCTGTGTGAATCAAAAGTGGACGAACATAAGCCATATGTAATCACCGATAGTGAAACTAGAACACTGCTCAAACCTTGTAAATTTGGAGAAATGTCAGCAGCAGACCCGGAATTTCGCTCAGAAGCGGAATAGGAGAAAATTTAAGAGCGGAGGTAGCAGCCTGTAGAATAAGCTCCGTGGTGCCGATAATGATCGGCTTCTTTCCGGGAGCCGGTTCCAGTAACGAATCCACGTCTGGGTCCAACTCCACGCGTTCTTGTTGTGAGTGGGTAGTGTCGATGCTGCGCGTCGAACGAGCAGGTTGTTTGGGATCGAGATGAAATGGCGATAGCCGCGAGGTATCAGGGATTGGGTGATGAACCGCAGGCAGTTCTAAGTGGGGTGTAGTTGACTTGTTACGGCAATTGAGACCTGACCACCGCCCGAACCACCCAGTAGTACAACATAAAGGCGATATCTCCGAATCACTAGGAGGTTCCTCGAGATGTGATCCTGTTGGTCTGTTCCTGCGGATACTGTTACGGTTTTGGGTTTCCTGGGGACCAGTGATATGAATTTCAGGGGATTGGGGAAAGGACCCCGATGTGCGCGATGACTGTGGACCACGAGTAGAGAGCTGGTAGGCAAGAACCTTTCCTTTCGGACCTCGAGAGGAAGATGGCGGTTGTTTTTTGCCAGGCATCACGCTAATGGTATGGACGATAGTGAACCAGGGCTCGAAGCATGAAGGCTGGAAAGCCCGCCTAGCCCCTATAAACGATACACGCAGAGGCAGCTGAGTCGAGGCAAGAAGCGGCCTTGCATTGACCACGATGTAAGGCCCCAGTGAGGCAGTCGTGCCTCTTACATTGCTTCATTTGGAACATGTTGATTCTAATACGGGAGAGCGGCCCTTTTCAGTCCCAGATAGGCATGAAGCTGCGCAGTAGCAGGTCACTCCCCCAATGTTGAAGTGAACGGCTCATTGATATTAGAATGACATGTACGATAGGATATCTCTGGGGGTCGGCAATCCATGTTGAAGCGTGCCACCCCCACGTGACCCACTTTTCCCCGTGAAACCTGGCGAGTCCTTTGATCATCTAACAAAGTGCTCAAACTCTCTCCAATCTCTTAATTATTGTTATTAACGCCAATATATGGTCTCTAGTAATCTAAATGGCCAGTTATTTTGAAAATTACTCTGTGGGATTGTGCTGATCGGCTGTCATCATCTCGCTATCTCCCGCATCCTCCATTTCTCGCCCTCTCCTGCGCTCAATTGCTAGCACCAGCTCTCTAACCTTGTCATCCTGATTTGGAATGCAACTGCTGAGAGGAACCAACGCATCTTGGAGCCTATATGTATTTAGCTGAGGCTTAGGCTGCCAGCTGCGCGATAGTTGTCTTTGGGTTTCTTGCCCATTCTATGTCATTGGTGAGTTCAACCACCTTTAATGCCTCGATTCTAGCGGTGTATTTGAGTTCCTTTATCTGCCTTTCCCTCCTATTTTCTGCAACCTTCGCTATTCCAGCATCTGCAAGCAATTTTCTACAAGCTTTCTCGGATCCTGACGCGCTGATAGGGGCTGTCCGCAAGATCTTGTGTTTTCTTGGTGTAAGCTTTGATGTGATGAATTCGTCGACAATTGATGCAGCTTTTTGATTATGAGAAGGGCCATTCCTTTTGACCCGGTTCCGCTGTGAAGCCATGATACAATGGGATCCCTCATCAGTACCCGGTGTGTGAATGCACTTAAAAGATTGTATTGGATGTATCTAGGTATCCGTAGGTTTCGTTTTCAAAATTAATGGCATCTTTCATGTTTTTCACTGTGATTTCTCGCAATATCTCAACAAAGAAGCATATTCAAAACGAAAAAAACCTAAGGTGCACTGGTATGGGTCACCAAGAACACTATTTTGCAATCACTTGAGTTCTATATTTGTTGTGTAGAGAGTTAAATGTCCCGCCGTTCCCAGCTTTATTCGCAATAAACAGCACAGCCACGGGTGGGTGAACAGTCGTCAACCTGAATTGCCGACCCCCAATATCTCCGCCAACAGCTTTAGTGGTGGAAACAGCCGAGTACCATCTATTGCAAAGTCTCGCCTGATGGCTGCTTCGCTAGACTCGGAATTACATAGGACCTAGATGAATTGGAGAAGAAGCCTTCCTTCTCTTCTACATTGCTAACGACTAAGGCATCTCACGCTTCAACGAGCAAAGGCTCTCATTCGTAATAACCACTTCCTCGAGGAAATACTACAGAAATCCGCTCATTTCAACAAGTTCAGCGTCTAGCCCTCTCGGTCCTGGTTTCCCTGCCTCATCGTTTGATCAGAAATCCTTCGACCACTTGACTTGCATGAATCACTTGCACCAGAAGTAGAGTGTCAACGTCTGGCTATCTCCCCGTATATTTGGTTTGTTATGCATCCTAGCTGAACGAGGGGATTAGGGAGCAGTGCCGGGGCCCAACTGGAGGCTTCTTTCTGTAGGGATTATTGGGGAGATAATGCTCAAATCTTTCCGCAAGCACTCGGTGTTTACGACAAGATACATGATAGCACCCTATATTACAGACGCAGCATTCCCATTTTGCAATCAAACAGAATGGGAAAATCACGCCTGGTAGCAGAAGTGTTGAAAAACGTGTGTCGCAATCAACAAATCTCTCCAGCTGGGCTCTGCTGATTCATGCTCCAACCTGGCTTAAGTATTTGCTTCCGCGACTCGAACAGCCCGGAGGCCAGCTGGCCTCCACGAGATGAGGCCATGTGTCGATTCGTAAATTCGGTCAAGTATTTAGTATGTTTGATTAATAGAGGCCAAGGCAATGCGCACTGACCGATCCCGTTAGGGGGAAGAAATGGCCGCTGCCCTTGTCGGGGCACTTTTTAAACAGGTCTACGAACGCCTTGGTCGTAATCCAAATGACGACCTTGAGACGCAAATGTCTGCCTGGTCATATAAATCTGTGTCGCGTGGGGTATCGTTTGAGTCAGTTTTCGAGGTAGCTAATCGGTCTCTTGCAACAATGCCAGATGACCTGGTGGCCCGATGGCAGAGGATTATTGAGGAAAAAGACCTTGATGAGATCGATGAATGGTATAAAGAGCTGTACTGACACTTTTGCTTGGAAGCGACAAAGAATCTGGGAATTGATCTCCAGCGTCTCGGACACGATAAGTTCATTGTTGCATTTGACGAGTGCACAAACATCATATCTCAGAGTTCAACGCTCAAACTTGCTGTCAAGACTAGATCAAAGTTCCTATCCCCCGCTTATGGGATGTCGATATTAGCACTTCGATGGATGATTAAGGCTCAAGATGAATTTCCCATCGAAGGATTTGACTTTTTCCTCGGTACAGGTCCCATGATTGCCGAGTTTTTTCACCCATGTCGCGAAGCATCATTAATCCGGCACCCTGATCTCACAACGCTCCCACCTTGGCCATACGTAGGTTTTGATGTGATGATACACTCACCAGCGAGGACTCCCAGAGAGGCATTGTCGTTTAGCTACTTGAAGAGTTACGGCTGCCCGGTACGACTCCTTTCTCACTTTTAATCATCTGGGACATTCCATCGTGTTTGGCTTCACTATTGGTTAACGTATGCTGCAACTAATTTTCTGTCAGGAGAAATTTATGCATGTGCTCAAGGCCACCGTATTTTAATCCCATCGATGTTGACCATGTTCTTGCAACATTTTCCCACCATTCCCCGTTGAGCTTGCGACCAACGAGGCTGGGTCTATTCTTGCTGCCTCAGGCGTCGCGGCCATATGTGAATCCAGAGGGACATCATTGGCTGTTCGCGTATTGAAACTGTCACTTCTTCCGAGCCAGCACTAGCGATTGCAATTTGCAGCCATGAAGGAGCTAATGGCATCGTGAGAAACATACAAGAGAGCCCTTGAGACATTTGTTGATAACCTGATGATCAACGGATCCATCCTCAAGCGAAGTCATCAAGCCGAATTGTTCAGCTGCATTCTGTTGACCCTTGCATGGGATTGGGCAAGTGCATCCAATTGCATTCAGCAGGTCCCCACGATATCGTCAAAAGTGTTCTGGACCGCCCTCCTTGGCGACAATCTTGGGTTGCTCCCCAATGATCAGAACCTGAAAGAAATGGACAATGCCCATCTCAACTTGACGCACATGGTCCGGCTGACAGACAATTTATCGGTTGGTTTCCTCTGCAAGGCATGGTGCTCTGGTGCTGCATTCCAATACAAACCTCAACAGCCTTGTATTGATGGGCTCGTTCTTACTTGCACTGGAGCGCTTGATGACCCATTTGCATCGAGACAATTCAGTTACATAGCTTGGTTATCGGAGCTGCGCGTTGATGCATCTACTTCTGATCTTCCTTCGGAGCTTGTATCGAAGGAGTCGACTGTGGTGTTCATGGATCTCCACACTAACAGCGGTTCTGCGTCAACGGCAGGAAAACTGTTTCAACTCGCTCTTGGGTGTGTGCAACATTCGCACGTCCCTAGGCATGGGTGGGGAGTTTGCATGCCCACCCAAGACGAGGAGCCCCCTCGATGGTGCATCCATGCTCGAGGACACACATGCATCACGTACCCTGTGATCGAAAGGGTTAGCTTGTAGTTTACCGCCCTCTTCAACCAATCTTCTCCCTGGATGGACCGGGTTTTGTCCGAAGAAATGGGGGAGGAGGAGAACCCTTTCGTTGTGCAGTTGGACTGACGCAAAGGTCTGGCAGGGACTCCCGGATCTGAGGTCAAATAAGCATCGGCTGTTCATGTAACAAAGGTGCGGGATTTTTAGCGACCCAAAACTGTAGCGCTGTATTATCATCACACGCACTCCGTTATGATGTTCTTCATGAAAAACGAATCTGAGCAACTTGTCTGCGACTTCGATCAAGGCTGGGCGACTACAACTAGCGGAGGGCTCCGTCGATTTGCCCCACCAACATTTCGGCCATGGCAGTCAGTTCTTGCGCCGTCAGCCGATACTGTATCCTGCACAGTAGCAGTCTGTACCGATGATGAGGTGCGGACAAAACACCTCTGGTTTCGAACCTACTTGCGTCTTGTCCGCACCTCAGCACGTCCGTCGTCGTGAGGCTTAGTAAGTACATTTGCTTTCCTCTTCTAGCCATGATCTTCTTCGGTCGCCCATCCGAGAATGTTATCATGGTTCTTCAGGCATCAGCTATCTGTTCCTCATCCCTTTTCCGTCCCACGTGACACCACCTCGAAAAGAGAGGGTAAACGTCTAGCGAGATCAGATAACTCCTAAAACCCCCACAAAGTCCCCAAAGCCCCCAAAGCCCCCATCTCCCACGCAAGATCTCTTCACAATGGACAAGCATAAAAATCCAGATCCAGGAGGAACAACAGGACCGAATAGGACCAACACCCACCAGACTAGGGTAATGTATAACACCAGCTCAACCACCCCCAAACAACCCCACCATGTTATGGAAATGGGAATTTCCCATTTTAGACTCTTATGGGTTCTGTATCATGTGATTTATATAGTAATATAGTTTAACCAATCAATAATCAACAAAAACCCGCTGCCACACTACCTGTTCAACAACATGTTAAACCATCTGTGAAACCACCTGTAAACCATTATGTCCAACCCCCTTCCCTATTCCTGCGCCAGAACGGACGAAAATGGGCGCTTCCGGCCCCATTTTGTAACACACCAGGTGCTCCCCAGATGCAGCAAAAAGTTCACACTGAGAGGGCAGACTGGACAAAACACCTTGGAAGATCCCAGCCCCTGGGGGAATGCAGCGGCCAACTGGAACCGAACAGCACAACTGGACAATGCTAACCAAGACACCACCCCGCAACCGCCCCCAATCCAAGAAACACTAATTACCACCAGTATCCCAACACTCGGTCCCAATTCACCAGAACTGGTACAGAACCAAGATTTAGAAGATGGAACATATGATGAACCCGACCTACATGACCAGGAAAACCAATCCCAATCACCCTCCGATACGGAGGATGATGAGATGTTATTCTTAGAACCGAGCCCAGAGGATAGATTAGAAGACGAAAACCACCACACCATGGATGAAGCCAATGAATACATGCATGTTGCTGCAGAAAGAATCCTACATGTCCAGAAAGCAGGACTCTGGCAACGCTTCCTCCCAGCATACACCCACTGGTACCTAGGACTGCCCAAGGCTACATCCCCCAACCCGGTGAAGGAGCGGAGCTGGATCACCTTATGTAACCAGTTTCCTACATCCAATAACGATATTAGAGTTTGTGCTGATTTGCGTACTGACCGTGTTTTGGTTGCCAAATATATAATTGTTCACTGTCTAAACAACAATAAACACCCCCCAACGATCTCACCTGACATATAGATCGTCTATGGATAAAATTCTATATTGACTTTACTATGATTTCTAGTCAATATTACACCTAGATATACCACTTTTCAGTAGGATGTGATTTTCCTGATAATTTACTGAAGGAAAACTACTAATAAAATAATTCCGCAATAAATGTTACTCAATACAGGAGTGACCAAACTGCTCTTTCTATCGCTTAGAGTGTGTGCTAGTTATCTAGCAGGTTCAGGATCGCTCACTTTTCTCCTGTGGTGTGATAACCAAGTATTGCTGAGAGATTATTCAATTAAGAAGTCCCTCCACCAAATTCTCACTAATTCTCACTATGACACTTTTGTTCAGCTGTGTCTAACTGACCCTAACTCACGCTTAGAGTGACGTGTTAGTTTTATATTAGCTAACAACTAATATTTGCTTTTATCTTTTGGAGCAAACGAACCAACCACTGGTGAGGAGAATTAAACTTTTATTTCTACCTGAGGTTTGAGAGGGGGCAGAAGCGGCAGCCTTTTATGCTTTTCAGAGGCCTCTCTACTCCCATGCCTCGCACTAGTTACATGTGCTACATTTGTATTATAGATAGTTCTAGAATGATATAGGGGCTTGGGCTGTGTAAGCTTAATAATGGACTTAGGACATGACTCAGCAATAAGTAATTCAGTTCTTTGTCTTTTGGGCCGATCTTAGCGGGGTCTTGTAGCGCTAAAGCTATGCTCTACACCGCCTTAATTACGAACGGTTATCTTTAGAAATGACTCGGCTATAAAGGAACTTTCTAGACTGTTCCCTAATTCACCCCTTTTTGTGAAGCCGCATCATTACTAATGTTCTAGAGCTTTCCCAATTAATTAACTGATCCGCGGACTTCTGAATCACTTTATGCTTATGATCCGAGATCCAGATCATCAATCATTCCTTTGTTCCAATTTATTTGAGCTTAAAATCAAAAAGTTTTGATGAATCATGGGAAAATATACAAGATCTGGTTTTTTAGCATTTTCTCCTCTTCTGATGCGATCAAAAACTGTCCGCCCGCGTCGGGGAATACTCTGTCATATGGTATTTGTTCTGCCAGACTTCCGGGTGCCAATATATTTCCCTTGAGTCACATTACCTTTTATAAGAATTAGCAAATAAATATATATGAATTATAAGGTATTTCGCCGTTTGAGCGATATCTCCGTCAGTTTTGAAGCTTTTAGAATGAAACAAAACCGTGGATAAAGTTTAGAAACAGTCCTTTTAGATGGTAAAAAGATTACAGTCAAAGGTCTACTGGTTCCCGAGATATTCACATTTCTTTCCCAATGTTCCTTCTTATTCTGCCGTCTATGTGCTATTTTCTTGTTGTAGGGATATATTCTTTGAATATTACACCTATGCCAGGTTCTAGGCATGCTTGTAGTAGATTAAATCTCATGCTACATGGGTGTAGATAATTTATAATGATCTTCTAATGTCTGTCCAGTCTCATAAAGATCATGAGATCTGTTAAACATCTGAACTTGTCACCTTTTTGTTGACTATTCTGATAGATCATTGTTTTATTCTTTGAATATTATTTCTCCTACACCGGGCTTCACAAAGCTGGCGGGAGGAGACCTTGAGGAACGCCTCGTGGAGGCCGAAGCTAATGTATCATGCTTAACCAGAACATGCGAGTACCTGACCAACAAACTAGAACTCCTTGAGTCAGACCAGAATGCCAACAGTGTCCCGTCTCCTCCCAGGAGGGACCCAGACACTGTAGCAGCGCCGATGGGGAAACCAAAGAAAACCTGGGCGAGCGTTGCAGCAAGAAACCCCCCAAAGCCACCCCCGCCCTACAGCGAACCAAAGCAGCCAAATACCGTGGTGGGCCCACAGGGGCTGACTGCCAAACAGCTGGTGGAACCCACAGTGGACTCACACTGCCTAATCATCCAGGTGAACCCCCCAATTCGCCCAGATCAGCGCCCAAACGGCATAGAAACCCGGAAAAGAGCTAACGAGCTGTTGGAGAGGAAGAATCTCCCACACTACCTCAGGATCATGGCAATCGGATATTTGGTAGCAGGGAACATTAAGCTCACGACCGCACTGACATGTAAGGCCTCCAACTTAATCCAATATGGCCACGAAATAGCGGCACTCATCACAGAAAATGAGGTCCTTGCTGTACTTCCCGACATGGAACACTACAGGGTCAAAATAAATAAAGTCCCAACACATAGCGGGAGCAGTCCAATGCCCATCAGCATGGTACATGAAGAGCTCTCAACATACATAGCCATGTACAGAGATCTGAGCACTTGGAGGGCACCCAAGTGGCTTGGATCAGATGAGACCATACGTGTTACAGGAATGGGTTCCGGGGAACCCAACCTGAGCTGTTCTGCTCACGGACAGAGGTGGCTGCATAGCCGTTGAAGGGAGAGCAGGAGATCTGAGACCAGGTGTACTAACGGTAACTTGACGCTCTGAGGAGCGTACCGGCAGCGGGTATAATGGGGGCTCCTTGAGGGAGCCACCTAACAGTTGGCTAGCGGCAACTTGGCGCTCCAAGGAGCATACCGGCAGCGGGTATAATGGGGACTCCTTGAGGGAGCCATCTAACAGTTGGCTAGCGGTGACTTGGCGCTCATGTGAGCGTACCGGTAGCGTGGGTAGTTGGCACTCCTTGAGGGAGTAGCCCAGTGGTTGTCTATCGGTTACTTGGCGCTCAAGGGAGCGTACCGGTAGCGGGATTTGTTGGGACAGACAGGTTGGTTGACCAGTGCACGGTAGTGAGTGACCGTGGGAATTTGGGCCCGCGGGTACGTGGCCAGGCATCCTGGGGCTGCCTGGGTCACTTCTCCCTCCCAAGAAGGGAGGAAGGGTTGTAGGACCCAGTAGGGTACTACAGGAAGGATAGGAATAGGAGCTCAACCACCCAGTGGGGGGGTGGGAGCGGGAAGAGTGAGGTCCGGTGTCTGAGCACTCACCGGGCCGATGAGGTTGTCTCACAGATTGTAAGAATATCGATGTAGACATCGATATGGACCAATTCAGATGTTACAGAGAAGGCTTACAGTGGTGGCACAATGGTGTGGCAGTTACAATCGCGGGTACAAGGTTTTGTGGGTTATGTATTAGATAAGGAAAGACATTTTTCGGCATCTGCCTTACACATCATATGACTTCTAACTATCTAATATAAAAGTCACAATGGTCAAGGGAAGTCCCTTGAAACTCAACAAATTCCCCAGCCAGCACCAAAACCCAGTGGGAAAGCTTGGCATGGGGTTTGACAGTGAAATAAAGGTGAAGGGACCAAAGGCTTGATTGTTCATAGTCATGGACCATAAGATTCTAGGTCCATTCCTATAACAATACGCGCTAAGAACTTCGCCTCCATTGTACTTGACCTCACTGTCATATCCTGGAATCCAGACCCTGCGCACTCCCACCACATCACACCTTCCTAACAACTTCACCATCCCCTACACCATTCCTCCCCACTCCCCAAGTCACCTTCCCTCCTGACTGTCTCAGCTCTGGTCTGGTTGCGGTGCACCGAACCTTGGCCACTCCCACCCCGGAAGCTCGGTCCTGAGTCAGAACATTTGGAGACTCCGGATTTGCTCCGATATCCCGACGGACCTCCGACATCCTGTGACACACCCTTAAACCATGTCTCCACCCATTTCATTTATTTGAGTCACCCAACATCCTTCGGATACGCAACTCCGCTTTCAGAGTTACCCACATCCTTCGGTGATCTCACTCACGTCATCACTTATTAGTCACCTTCCATTCTTAGCACGACTATCTTCTTCTTACCATTCAGTTGGCTAACCCCCCCTTACCCATTTCTCGTTCCCATTCATTTTCCAGCCTCTTACTCCGTCCTCCATGGTCCGACACCTCAGTTCCCCATTAAAGATATCGTTTGGGACCTTTTGGTACCTCTCGGTATCATTCAGCACCTTTCGGTGTTGTCCCATTGTCATTCGGACTTTGACTAAGTCCTTTCCATTCCCCTTTATAAATACCTGTAGGTTAGAATGTGTAGTTCCTCAGTTCTAATCTCGACTAAAATGCTACCCAAAGTCCCTCTGAGTGAATCCCGTTCCTGTTCTACAAGATACCTCAGACATAAGAAATACAAGGACTAACTGAGACGTAACGGAGGCACAGTGCTCCCTCCGAGTCGCTGAGGCCGCGTTCTTCTTAGAGCCTCTTGTACCATCCAGCAGAACTGGGCTTCCTGGAGAAGCTTCAGTCCACCACCGGAGCTCTCGGACCCCCCTCTAGTTGAGCCCCGCCTGCATTCGGACTCATGCATTTACCCCTACAATCCAGGTTTTTGACACTCACAAACAAAGATGACAGGGACAAACTTTTAGAATTAAAGACAGTCTACCTCTTCAACTACAGATGCACCATCACACCATATGAAGACCATGTACAAGTCTTCACATGCAGCAAATGCGGGATGTTCTCACACCGCACCTCAAACTGCACACAACCCCGCTGCCTTAAATGTGGTGCAAAGGACCACTCCACAGATGACCACCCATCAGATGCCTGCCTCCGCTGTATTAACTGCAAAGAAGCACATGCGAGCTTCTTCAAAGAATGCAAAGCAAGGAGAAGCAGAATGGGGCTTAACCCCATCCCCAAACCCCCAGCCCAATGCGCAGCCAATGCGCAGCCACCAGCTCCCCAGCCCAAACCCTCAAATAGGAAAAAAGGCAAAGGAAAGGAGAAGGAGAACTCCACATCCCCCCAAACAGACCAACTGCCCCAGGCTATTGGCCTATCCGCGGAAGACATAAACACCATCCTAAGCCAAAACACAACCCCAGAATCCCAAAGGGAACCTACGGCAAGGTTGCTCCACTCCAAACTACAGGCGAAGCCGTTGAAGCCACCCTACTTGACCAAACCCTCACATCCCAACCAATTGACCAGTCCACCGTCCGAGGAAATGATGGATCTAGAAGAGCTGAGCACACCTAACCCCATTACTCAATGAGGAGAAACCGCAAAATCAAAACCTCCCTTGCAGTATGCAGCATTAATGTGAACCGATCTAACGTGGCTACCCAAACAGCCATGCAGATCGTCTCCAACTGCACCAACCCGCCACTCGACATCCTCCTCATCCAAGAACCCTGGTGGGAAAGGATCAACGGCACCTATGCTTCAGTCACCCTAAAGGGGTGGCAAACGGTCCTACCAAAACTACCAATCGCCGAAGGTGAACGTCCCAGGACCATTGCCTACATACACCAAAAAGCGCAGATTGAACTAACCCTCAGGAACGACCTAGCCTCCGACCTGGACTTCATGATCTTGGATGTCAGGCGCCAGGGTTCCACACATCCCCCGACCAGGCTGATCAACATCTACAACCAAAAAACACTTAAAAACCCCCAACGCCATGAATTCACAGTGGATAGACTGGAGAACATAAGGCTAGAGGCCAACGTCCCCACAGTCATCACAGGCGATTGGAACATGCGTCACCCAGAGTGGGATGACCAAGTTGAATCTCCCTGTAACCGCACAACAACAACCCTAGAATGGCTTGAAGGGAACACGTTTACAATCTGCAATGAACCTTTTGTCCCCACCCGCGAAGACACACAAGGCCACTCATCAGTCATTGACCTGACCTTCACTAACTCCGCTGCCCTCAATGCAGGTGTCTTAACGGGACACCACGTTGACACAGAGGTTGGGTGTCTATCGGACCACCATGCCCTCATATTCCAATTAGGCCCCCCCAGAGAGGCAGTAGACAACCTCTGTGAGGAATACCTCAACTGGAAACACGCATCGGAAACAGCCTTCACAGCAGCCCTTGAGGATGTCATCGAGTCCAACAGAACAGCACACGAAACCCTCGTAGCCAACACACTCAACGACCACCGCACGACAGCATCACCGGAGGAACTGGATGCAGCCACCGAAACGTTACATGACTACCTAGCCAAAGCCGCAGAGGCCTCAGTACCGGAGAGGAAGCCGAGTAAGGCTGCGAAACCGTGGTGGACAGAAGAACTAACAGCCGCTTACTGGGAACTCCGCGCTACAAAGGAGGCACTCAAATCCTGGACAAGGGACTTCCACTGTCCCTCCATCGTCCTGGCAGACCGCGTAAAGAAGCTCCACAAGAGCATCCTGAGCAGCATCCGTAAAACCAAACAGGAATACTTCCGCAACATCACGGAGAACGCCAACCCGAGCAACCTTTGGGATATCAGGAAATGGACGAAGTGCCACAGGACCTACATCTCCCCACCCCTGCAGCGCGGAGAGAGGCAGGACCCGGCAACTACACATGAAGACAAATGCACTGCTCTACAGGAAAACCTCTTCCCACCCCCACCCCACCTTACTAACCAACCACCCATCTCCAGTGTCACGAGGAGAGAGATCCGTGACGCGATATTCACTGCGGCCCAGCTAAATGCTCCCGGCATCTCAGGCCTCACAGGCTGGGCCTGGAGATGGGCGTGGAAGACGCTAGGAGACGAGATCTTCCACCTCCTGAGACTATGTGCGGACTCAGGACACCACCCGAAACTATGGCGCACGGCGATAGCGGTAGCCCTGCAGAAACCGAACAGAGATTACTCCTTACCGAGATCCTACAGACTGATCCAACTGCTCGAAGTATCAGGAAAAGCCCTAGAAAGAGTGCAGGCCCGCAGATTGGCATACCTAGCTGCCAAACACCGCCTATTCCCAACCACCCAATACGGTGGCATTCCAGGCAGATCAGCACAGGACGCCCTACTCACCGTAGTCCACGATATCGAGGCGGCATGGAATCATGGAAAGGTGGTATCCACACTCACCTTCGACATCACAGGCTTCTTCGACCATATTCCACACTCCCACCTTATCAACACCCTCAGATCCTACCACATCCCACTGCCCATAGTAAAATGGGTACTCAGCTTCCTCCGAGACAGACAGGCAGCCATTTGCCTGGACGGTAAACGGGACCAGCTTAGACCCATTTCCACCGGTGTACCCCAAGGCTCATGCATATCCCCCATTCTAGCCGCTTTCTTCACCTCACCGATGTGCAAAGCCATCACTGAAGGAACACAAGCCAGAATCGCGAGGAACACAGAGCTAAGCACTAAGTTCAAAAAAGGCCAAATCACTATCTTACCCCCCACCCTATATGTAGACGACGGCTCACTCTCAGCAGCAGCACCCTCCAGAGCAGAGGCCACGGAAGTCATAAGAATGGCATTCCAAGCGGCACATGAGTGGCTGAGAGAAAGGGGCCTGAAGACCGACCCAACAAAGAATGACCTAATGCACTTCACAAAGACGAGAACGGGGAGGAACGCAGGCCCCGGTCCATCAATCACCATGCCCTCACACGAAGCCAACACAACCAAAACTATCACACCGTCAAACCTGATGCGCTACCTGGGCATCTGGTTCGACCCACAACTCAAATTCACGGAACACATCAAAAGAGCCACCTCAAAAGCAGCCGGAGCGGCACAAACCCTCCGCATGCTCGGTAACTCAGAAAGAGGCCTCCACCAGACACACTTCCGCCGCCTGTACCTAGGAGCGATTCTTCCAATCGCACTATATGGCTTACCTGTCTTCTGGCGGAAGAAAACAGTACTAATCAGGAAACATCTTTCTACTCTACAGAACAAGTGCCTCCGCCTGATAACCGGGGCCTTCCGTACTACGAACATAAACACTATGGAGATAGAAGCTTCCATCCCCCCCATCGACCTATACCTCGAATACAGGTTAAAGATGGAAGCAACTCGCCTCTCACGTCTCCCAGAGGACCACCCAATAATAAACCGACTTTACTCATGGCAAAGAAGGTGGACAACGCCAACAGAGCCTCCCCCACACCCAGTTTTCGACCCACACAAAAGATACCGCACGGACCCGATGGACAGATTCTCAACATGCATCACCCACATCGCCGAACACATGATCCACGGCACCGAACGGATCCGCCCAAACCTAGAGGCACCCTGGCACATCTCAGAACACGACATCGAGGACAGGATACAGATATACCTACCAGACGATGCCCCAGGATCTTCATACAAGAAGGAATGGACAGACGACCACTTGGAATTCACCACGGAACACGAGGAAAACCCCGATATCCTCTTCGTATACTCAGACGGTTCCAAAATGTCGGAAGAAGGAAGAGTTTACACAGGATTCGGAGTCGCAGGCTACGTAGCAGGCGAGACAGCGTTCGGGGACAATGGCCCAATGGGACCATATGTAGAAGCATTCGACACCGAGATGCTGGGCCTGAGAAGGGCAGCAGAAGCAACCCGGCGCTTCTTCGACGACGACTCTATCACCCCTAAACCCACCCGAATCGTCTTCTACTCGGATAACACGAGCGCGATCAGAAGGATCTTCCAAGGCAAACCTGGGAAGGCCCAAGAACATACCAGAGCCTTCAGGAAGACCATCTGTGGCCTCATAAATGACAGAGACGGCCTAAAGCTCGCCATCAGCTGGTGCCCCGGCCATTGTGGTATCAGTGGTAATGAACGGGCCGATGAGCTAGCCAAAGAGGGCGCCCGTAAACCCACTGATCGCCCCCACTACCACTCACTCTCCTATGTAGAAAGCCTACATAAACGCGAATTGCTAGAGGCGTGGAGAGAACAATGGACTTGCACACCCAACCCACCCAAATCTGGATTCTACGCAGCAAACCACATCCCCCCTCGATCAAACCCACCACCAGGTTTAAATCCCTGGACCGAAAAACTTTCAGCAGGATCACACAGTTCCGCACCGGCCACGCTCACATCGGGGAATACTACCACCGATTCGGCATCCAAGCGGAGAGCAAGGAGTGCACTTGCGGCACATACATGCAAACCAGAGAACACATCCTACAGGTATGCCCGAAATTTAAGAGATTCAGACACATACTGGGCCGTGGGCGTCAGTCTAGGCTCGATATCCTCATGAGCAAGCCAAAAGGCATTCTCAGACTAGCGGAGTTCGTCAAGAAATCACGAGCACTGGAGAAGAAAGGCAACGGGAGCAGACCCGAGGCCCCAAACGGAGAAGGAGACAGTGATGGATGCAGAGCAGAGTGATGCAGTTGACCGACAAATATTTATTTTTATATATGTAACATACACACATTACCCCGACAACTCCCCCCGACGTCACAACTCCCGAGGATCCCACTCACCCGAAGACACCACCCAGACACCCATATCATGTAAGGATGATCCCCTCATGTACACACGCTGTAGCGAGTTGGGATGGCCGCACTGCCACGTTGACACGAGGCCGCGGGGTAACAAAATAGAGTACAACAACAACAACAACAACAACAACCCTTTTCCATCCGCGGAATGCCAATAAACTTCTGCATCGTCCTTTGATGGGGTTACCCGGACTGCATTATCACATGCACAAAGACAGATCCCTCCCTTATCTCGCCACCCGGCTATGGTCACTCTTCCCTCTTCCCTCAGGCCTAATGACCCAGAGATGTGCTCCTTCACACATATGAGCATGGAGAAGTGTGAGGAATAACACTGGAAGTTAAGGCCTCGCTCGGGCAATGACATAAGAACAGGGATGATGATCCCATCCCGAAAGATCTGACCGATTCTGGGTATTGGAAGTAGGAATAACTCACCCAGAGTGCCCGGTGTGTGTATTCGCTGTTGGACTTGTACGAGGGGCATAACGAACGAGCTAACTGTGCCGCTGGGCCAATGGGTGTGGCGATCATCTACGCCAATATGTATTCTCAGGGCACTCTAATTCCAAATTTAGACAGTCCAGAAATACATCGTCCAATGCGTCTGAGTTTCATTTGAGCCAATATAGATACAGAAGTGTATACAGAGGAATCCGAATATAACGTCCATTCCGTTTGTGAGTGATGGAAAGGGGTCTCATGAGAGGCGTGCCAATCGTGTGTGTCCAAGGACATGTAGGGATCTGATATCTACACATAGTATTCATCCGACGACGAAAGGGGAATCAATGCGACACTACTGATTGGGTCGATATCATTGGGGGCCACCGGGAGATTAGGGAGACTTGATCCTGATTGTTGTGTTGTGAAAGGACAGCGTTGTCAGTCTGGATGCTCCCACCTAGCCACCCGGTAAACATGACGTGAATAGGATTTGAACGCAATAATAGTAGGAAGGGAAAGAGATATAATGCGTTAATTATAAATGTGTGAAGCCGGGAAAATAAGCGGGGAGTAATAACATACTGTCCCAAGCACACCCATTTGAAGTGTATAGTTGGTCGTTCGATTTCCTGGCGTCGTCAAATCCACAGGTAATCTCAACGTCACGTTGAAAGCTTTCGACCCAGTGTTCGCTAACGTTGCTTCCCACAAATCGATCCCACCAACATCGATGCCCAATTTTCCCTTCCCACTGGGTCCAACTCAAAAGTTACCTAATCCTAGTCCATCTGCACCAGGGACGGGGCCAACAGCTGGAATAGGAATCCCCAAGTAGGATTCGCCCAAGCCTGGTGAAGGCCATATCCCGAAGAGAGCGTAGAATTGGAGGTTGTTTTGGATGTAGAGGGATGTATGGAATGTTACGGTGAATTTATGACCTGGGTGGAGAACGGTTGTGGGTGCGGAAATGCTGCCGACAAGGGCGAGAGCTGGGGAGATGAGGAGGAAACAACCGACGGAAAGGATGGAGGTCAAGATGCTAGTCTTCATTGTGTGAGTAATGGTAGGTCGGATTGTTGAACCTGAAGTGGAAGTTAATATCAATACACCTTGGGCTCAGGTATCATCTTCCCTTGAGGCTAGTGAGAAGTCCATCGAAGACGAGCGTCATATATCCCAACACGATTAATATTATCAGGATGCGGCCGAGTACGTACAAAACTGGATGAAGGTTCTTTGGCAAGTGTGCCGTAGCACGAGAATCCGGGAATCGGCAAATAAGATATGTATGTCACAATGAAATGGGATGTTAGGATGTGGATTGGGGTGCGCGGGCGCACGATGAATTTGAAATCCACGGCAGCCTCGGCACATGGAGCTTTACATAAGCAAATACGTCACAGAGAACACATACCCATGTGCTCAAGCTCGGCCTAATACGTCCATGAGAATGCTCTGCGAGTGCCACATGGAAACTGGGCGGTTTCCATATATTTATAATCCTTCACGCGGCTGCCACAATGAGTAGTTGCATCGGTGTTCTCTGAAATATAGAAGCAACGGTTACCACACTGAAGAGTACTATGAGACGAGCCACATGCATACTTACCTGGATTTGAGTAACCAAACGTACATGCCAATCTTATTTGTGTACCACAAACCAAGCGGCCGCGCCTCCATGAACTGCAGCCACACTCTTAATTGTGATCTTATCTAGACTACTTAATGCCCGTCCAGGTTAGGGCGGATGACTTGAAATAGCAGATCAAAGGAACCAGCCGTTATGCATCGACCACATTCCCACTTAGGATAACGGTAGCCACACACAATGAGCGCCTGGACTGGCTAGTCCGAAATGAATTGGTGCACTCGGTGCCCGGGTTGGAAAATTGAACCAGCTTACTACGAGGAATTGCCATCTCCAAAAAAACCTATCTTGGATTTGGCTTTAGTAAAGAGTCCAAGATCATGTGAATAGAAACGTACCTCACACCGAAGAGAATTGTGTGAAGGAGTGTCAGAATTGCTGCCTCCGTTTATATATGGGTATGTTTGCATCAGCTAACATGTTCATACTAGGTACTAAGGAAACAAACTGAGAATGAGATGACAGCCTTGTTGATGCAAGTCTTCACAGCGTCTATGTGCTGGGTTACATCGGACACTGAGAGTAATCTCCTCGGAAGCTTTTGACGCGAAAGTTCCTCAATTTTCTTCATTTGCTCGTTCAAGGCCCTGGGTACGAGATCTGAATTTGAACGAGTAACTGAAGAACAGAATGTGCGTACGAATGAAATTCCTTGATTAAAACCATTACTTCGGGAGGGATATTGTCCGTCCACAGGAGCGGTCGCAAGATAGTGGTGTAAGCTTTATGGACGTCGTCATTTAGCCCTTTGAGATTTTCGCTGTTACTATCAACTGACTGTGAGATAATCAGACGGGCGTGCCACCGGTCCTGAAACTGAAACACTGCTCACCTCGTAGAGTTGGAGAAATTTCAGGAGTAGATTGGGAATCTCTCCCAGAAGCGGAATGGGAGAAGCCTTGAGAGCGAAGGCACCGACTTGGACAAGGAGCTTCGTAGTGCCAATAATGACCGGTTTCTTTCTATCACCAGCTGGTGCCGGCGACAGAGCCATCGCTTCTGACACTGAGGGCACATCTGGATCCGGTCCCATGCGTTCTAGTTGTGAGTGGAGACTCGAAGTGGTGTCGGCAACAGTCTGGATGCTGGACATTGACCGATGGTTACTGTCAACATTCTGTTCAGGATAGAGATGAGACAGCCACGAGGTATCAGGAGCCGGATGAAGACGTATATTTGCCACAGACGGTTCCGGGTGGGATGGAGGTGACTTGTGATGGCGATTGGGACTTGACCATTTCTCAAACCACTTGGTTATGCGATGGAGTGGCGACGTCGCTGAACCGCCAAGGCTGCAGGGAAGACGGCACAGTTGGCACGATCGCAAGAAATCGCTCGGGATGAGATCCTATGGAAAAATCATCGAGGTTCTGAGTTGCCTCGGGACCGTCGATCTGGATTTCAGGTGCGGCCCCCGATAACTGCAGAGCATGAGAAAAGGGCTGGTAGGCAGGAAGCTTTCCTTTCTGATGTCGAGAGGCGGGTGGCAGCTGGTCTTTTCCGGACATCGCGGCTAACGATGTGGACGATAGTGAACACAGGGATTGAAATATGAAGCCCGGAAAGCCCGCTTAGCCCTTACCACAGAATATATGCGGAAGCGCTTGAGTCGAGACAAGAAGCAGCCTTGCATCAACCACAATGCAAAGCACAGCCGATTGAACGATCCTAGTAAAGTAGCATTGCCTTGTTTGGAAACGAGATGAGTCCGGGCAATCCATTCGACGGTATCAAGTCTCAGATAGGCATGAAGCTGCATAATATTCATTCGGACTGAAAACGCCGAAAGGCCATGGTTTGTTATATTTAAGTGACCAGACACTGACACTTAGATATGCTGGTGCTCACGTTTAAATTTGGGTTGGGATGTTGTGCCTTGGGCGCTACTCCGATCAACATTGAGATCTGACTTGGGAGCATAACTTCGTCGGGAAGCGCCACGTCCTTATAAGTGGTTGTTAAACCGGAGGATTTTCGTGACCTGGCCTAGCTCGCTGGGTCGACTACCTCATGATGAAGCAACAGAAAAGGTAATTGAGCCAAGCCACAGAGGTGGGGAGTCTACAATTGACTCCCGGCTGCGACGGGCGGCCCTCAACCCGATCCCTTTGACATGACTACAACTAGTAGAGGGCTTTGTCAATTCGCCGTCACTGAAATTTCGGGTGGCGGTCAGCTCTAGCGCTGATTGATTCTGGTGATGCGTAGTTTGGCCAGTCATCACATGTTGGGGAAGTCTTCGGCCAGGCAACAGCTCGAAAGCGCTCCGATTTCGGATTCATATATAGTACTAGTGCTTCTCTGCTCTTACTGTGGAGGGACGAACGGCATATGGAACGACTGGTTGGAGTCAAAAGGTCAAAACATGTACTAGTCATGATGACTCCTGTGGATTTACTTGCTGCCGGCTGAAAAGTAATATAACGCTCCGAACTTTGTGCTACCATTGTCGGGATCGAGATCCCGAGGACGTCTGGAATTCCTAGCTGGATTGCGAGTATTCTCGGTGTGCTGATATGTAAAAACCCTAGGTACAGAGTCGCACTCGCAGATCGGGCGTGTCGTATTACTGTACTGGCACGACCAACAACCGGTAACGCGTAACGCTGGCCTGCCGGTCCGGTTCAAATGTAAAATTGTAACGCGTAACGCGAGGCAGCCGGTTGGCTGTCCAGTGTAACACAGATTCATGGACGTTGTGATGGCTGTGCTAATGATAATTCAAATATTCCTTTTTTGTATTGTATATACATTCAAAAACGGAAAACGGCCATTTGCCTCTCCAAATTACGTGCCCACTTCACTCGCATTCCACGGCCAAGGTCCTGTGCAAGACCGGATGAAGGGAGCAATGCCGTATCACCAAGGCCCTCGGCCTCAGCTTCTTCAGCACAGGTTGAAGCGACCCGAAGGCCACCATGATCCACTTCCAGATCAGGATTGGTCCATCCGTCGATGTGCTGGAATACTTCATCAATATCGACATCAACATCGTCTTCTGGAGTAGGTGTGAATTCCTCTTCATGTCCAGTAGGTTTGGGAATGTCGCTGCCATCAATCGGGCACTTCCGTGGTGCCATTATCGCCTTACCAAGCTCCGGGTCATGAGCTGGAAGGTCATCGAGAATCAAGCGAAGTGGGCGGCTGGATAAGCTAGCTTGTGATAGATTGAACTCGTTCGAGCAACATAGCTCAAAGGCCTGTGAATAGTTATTGCACTTGTAAATTAGATTCCAATTAACGCACCTTTTGGACCCGATCGGGCTGATTCATGACATGGAAAGAGTGGACCAATGTCCCAGGGACACGATCCCTGAGTGCGCTGAGTCTCCTATTGAGTATCACATCGCATGAGTCGACCCCATTCCGTAGTTGTGAATACACTTCCTGAATGGTGGCGGTTTGCTGTGACTGCCTGACAGCATGCTTGAGTGGACGCTGAATACCAACGTCACAAGGTTGCCAGAGACCGGTACACCCTGAAGGGACATACTCGAGTATGATCCAGGGGTAATTCTCATACATCCAACATCGGAATTCGAGGGATGTGTGAACGGACCATACATCGAGCTGTCACAAACACTCTTGGAGGGGGTCCAGTGCAAGCCGCTGCTTCGCAGAATTGAAATAGGGGGCTAGAATCTTGTTCACGAAAGATTTCATTGTTGCTATACTTGCCCAGTATGTGTCATTGCCAGAGCACTCAAAAACGAAGCCAAGGTCCATAGCTTCCTTATATCCTGGAGCGCTGGCCGATGGAAGACTTGCAGATGTTTTCCCCCGGAAGATTGCTGGAAATGGTAGAAGTGTGCCACTAGCGGAGATGGCGACATTGAGGGTGAAGGCATGTTTCTCTTCATAGCCAACAGTAGACACCTGACATGAGCCTTTTGTTTCATAAGTTGATACAGAGCTCTGCTGGTAGACTATCTGCGTCTGGTCTGAATTAACTCGGAGATTGCTAGGGATTACATATTTGTGGATGGAATGAGCCTGGCGAAGAAGTGAGGCATGGATTCTTGTGGCAGCATCAGGCGGGATCTTTTGCGAGGCACGTGTTGCTTGTCGCAACGTCCAATTCATCTCGTGTTCAAGAAACTTGCGAACCCACTTTGTGCTCGCCATAAAAACGCTCCCATCTTTCTTGATGATGGTTTGGAGTATTTGAGGTTCGCTGTGCTGAATTTGGGCAATGATAATGCCTCGGATTTGATGGATGTCCAACACTGCACCCGTCTGCCGGATGCTCGACAACATTGTTTTGATTCCTGCAACCACATCTGGATGAGAAGCCTGGGCTTCATTGGTAAGTGAAATATCTTCTGGAATAATGCCCTAACTCACCAAAATCCCTTTCCTTGTCACATTTCCTCCTGGACAGTTCTGCCATGCGACTTTGGCCAGTGTCTCAGCCGACCAACATGGTTGCAATCTGGTGCGATCAATCCATTTACCGACAACATCGGCATGCAGGGAGTGGAATAGCCGCCAACTTCTTGCCTGACAACCTTTCACTATGTCAGTGGCGCTCATCCTGTGGCTCACGGTGGCCGCCACCTCTGCAATGATTGTCCAAAAAATCGGTTGGAACCAATTTGTTGCTTTCGCAGGCTCACCAACCTTGTTCCTGGGGGCTGGGATGTGTTGACTTGGGGGTGAGTTGTCTTCTGTCGCTTTCGTTCCTTCATCCACTCCTGAATGGCACGCTTGGGTCGTGACATCTCCGCAACAGGAAGAGGTGTTGCAATTGTGACCGGCTGGAGTGGTGCCATGATATCAGTAATGCTGGCCTGTTTGAATAGATCAACATCACTGCCGCTAGGAGCCAGATCACATACCCTATCATCTTTGTCATTGGACAGTATTCTAGAAGCTCGGTAACGTCGTTGTTGATCTCGCCCCAATTTGCGGAGTGTCTCTTTCCTTGATGTTGCCGCTTCTTGTGCAAAAATTCGGAGTTCTTCTTGTTTCTCTGCCATCCTTTCAAACTGTATAGCTGATTGGTGATCATATTCCTCATGACTTATAGGGCCAAAGAAACGTAGCAAGCCATAGCCTTTGTCTTCTTCCTGGATGGTGAGATTCAAGTGCAACTTTTCTCCCCTGCACTTGTTCACATCAAACTTGAATTTTGACATTGCGGTCACTGCTGCCACCTCAGGATCCATGGGATCCACTGGGATCACTGTTGTGGTTTCGGGGGCTGCTTTGGGTGTTGACACTTGGGTGATTGTTGCCTGGTGGTGGGTTAACGTTAATGGCTTCAATCATCAAAGGTGTGTTTGGTACACACATGTGCCATGTGATGTTCAAGGATTGATCCTAGAAACCTAACCTGCAGGCCTATCACACTGTCATTGTCGTCCGTGCAGAGTGAGTATTTTTCAGGGAGAAGATGATGCATCAGGGCATTCAAAGCAAAGAAGCCGCATGATGAAGAATCCTTTTGGTGTGCTGTTGGAAGCCACACAGCCTGAAAGGGAGTTGAATGCTGATTTGATTCTAAATAGGAAGCATCTAGCCACCATTGAAGGATTTTGGTGGCCTCCTTTGCAGTGTGGGAGAAATTAATGTCCTCCATCCGGTGGTATAGAGAATCAGCGAGGTAAATTGTTGACTCTATAGACGAAATAAGGAACCCAATCCAGTGATTACCATTAACAAGCATAATTCCACTGAACTTGGATATGGAGCCTGATATGAGCTTGGACCCCAACTGGTGGAGGGCCAAGTAGGTGTGGTCATTTCTGTATCTTTCCAAACCATTCTTGCCCATTAGTCTAACACATCCGGATAGGTACTGAATATGAAGTGGGCTCAAAAGACATGCCCTCACATTTCCACTCTCTAAGTCGTTGTGCAGAAGTTCAAGATGGAGGGTCACATCGGTTGTTGTAAGGCAGGACATAGAGAGGTGACGCATCAAGCCCCCGATAGTACTTGACACTGACTTTGAGAACCCTTGAACCCTAGTATTCCAGTGGCATGAAAGGAGTCTTTTTTGAGTTTCCAGGATTGCATGCTGCTGAGTTGGGTGGTGGTTTGCCATCTCTTTAACTTGCACTTGTGACTCCTTCCATGCCTGCTGTAGATTGTGTAGGCGGAATAGGGTTTCCCAAATTTGTAGGGTGTTGATGGGAATGTAGTGTGAACCGATACTGACTGAACAGGCTAGGTTGTCAAGGTCGGAGTCGTATTGGGCAATGAGCTTCTTTATGGAGGAATGGGATGGAGGACACATGGTGTGGAGGTCACTCTCAGATAACTCGTTGCTGGAGGGTGGATGCTGGCTAAGATTTGCAGCCAATGCATGAAGACTTGTTTGGAGGATGGGAAGCTTAAACTGGAGAAATTGGGTGACGGGCATGGCTTCCTTTGGGAAATAGGGGCCAATGAGGGCGCTTGGGATACTATTGTATGAGACAATCTCCTCTGTGTATAATGTAATGTGCCGTGTGAGTGCAAAGCCATCCATAGGTGACGAACAGGTGCTTGGAAATTTGCAAGTGGGCACAGACTGAAAATTTTTTTTCATTTGAATTTCATAATGCATTGCAAATGATGTGCCTTCCATTACCAGCACTAATATATAACATAATACTATTAGCAATATGACAAATATGCTTATTTGGGGGTGAATCACATGTGAATCTGGTCGGGTGTAACATGTAACGCTGGGTTGCCGGTTGGTGGTTTTCCAAAACTTTTTCCCACGCCTCCACATGACCCGGTTGTTGGTCGTGCCAGTACAGTATGCGTGTTGATGCAATCGAGGCTGTGACAACAATTGATTGTTCCACCTTGGACACCCAGTGGGCGAAGCCTCGTTAGGTGGATTATTTGTATAACTTTCGTTGGCCCCTAATAGGCCAAACCCGGCCTGTATATACAGTTGTATATCCACTTGTATATACAAGCGTGCGAATTAACTTCAGCGGCCGCTGCCCCTACTTACAGTTCGTGCAGAGTGGTACTGCGATATTGAACAGAAATGAGATTGCGCAAACAGAGTAGCATTGCGCAAACAGAGTAGCATTGCGATGAAGACTTGTGAGAGTATGTACAAATGATATCAAGACAACCATTAGCATGATATGGAGTATGAGTGCAATCGTATATACAAATGAAGCGATGACATTAAGATAACGAGATAAACGTTAGCACGAGGGGAAAGCTTGCAAAAATATTGTACAAATGGAATGATTATAAGAAGCTTACTGTACCCACGCGACCAACTACCAGTCACGCGTCACGCTGGCCTTGTGGTCTGGCCGAAATGATGGTCATGTCATGCGTCACGCTGGGGTGGTGGTTCAGCAGCCTATGTCACACAAATTCCTTGCTGGCGCTTGGTGGCTATGCAAATATATTTCAAATTTCCTTTTAAAGTAACATGTATATTAGAAACGAAAAATCTCCATCTCCTCATCCAAATTGTGTGCCTGCCTGACCCGCTTTCCATGGCCGAGATCGCAGTTCTGGGAGCTAGAGGAAGGGAGCAAGATGATATCAGTAAGGGTGTCGGACTCAGTGTTGTTATGTAGCTCTCAGCAGGGACACTCGGATAACGGGGGAACAACCAACTTGATATTGTAACCGCACAGCGGTATAAGTAGTTAGGGTAATTACACAGATATCAGACAAGAACAATAAAAGGATGAGATACATGCAAGCGCTACATGTGGAACACAGTCAACAGTGAGACACGCAGCACATGCTGAAGGGGTATCATATCGGCTAGCCGATATGGGCATGATATGTGTACCGGCGCGTTGTCATGTCTTGCTCAAACAACACTCCCCCTCAAGTCATGATGTTGTCCGTTAGTGAAGAAACAAATTTGGTGAAAATGGGGTTTGGAAGCGGTTTAGTAAAAATATCAGCCAAGTTATCTTCAGAACGGATGTGAAAAATAGAAATATTTCCACGTTCGACGTGGTTGCGAATAAAATGATGACGGATATCGATATGCTTACTGCGGCCATGGAACTGAGGGTCACGCGACAATGCTATCACTCCTCGATTATTGCTGTTAAGCCTGAATGGACGCGGGGCCTCAAAACCTAGTTCTGCCATAAGCATATTATGCCAAAGTATGTGCTGAACAGCGTGGCTGATAGCAGCATATTCGGCCTCCAACGTAGAAAGGGTGATAGTGCCCTGCTTCTTTGACGTCCACGCAATCGGTCCACCAGACATAACAAACATGGCACCGGTAATGGAATGGCGATCGAAGTCTTCTGCATAGTCAGCATCAGCAAAACCTTCGGCAGCGAAACCAGAGTTGGATTTCCTATACACGATCCTGCAATTGACAGTGCCTTTAAGGTAACGTAAGACATGCTTGACACCATGAACATGATCAGGTCCGTATGTCATGTTGAATTGGGCAAGATGTTGAGTGGCAAATGCGATGTCGGGACAGGTGTTAATAGCCAACCACATAAGTGATCCGACCATAGTGAGGTAAGGGTAGTTTGGATGGGGGCCAGGGAATGGGGAAAGCTTCCTCTTGGGTGACATGGGTAGGTCTTCGACGTTGCAGTCGGCCATCCCAGCCCGTTCGAGGACTTCGTGGGTATAGGACGACTGGGAGATGGTGATGGACTCGCGTGTACGATCTCGCATTACTTTAATCCCAATGAAATGATGTAGCTCACCAAGGTCACGTGTGTCAAACTTAGACTTAAGTTCATCCTTGACTTGGTCCATGTGAGCATCATTGGCGAAAATCGCGGAGTCATCGATGTGGAACGCAATCATAGAGATTTGGTCATCTAAGCGCCGAACGTAGACACATGAGTCCGTGAACAAACGAGTGTAGCCCAGATTGACGAGAGCAGCGTGCAAACGTCTGTTCCAGACTCGGCCTGCCTGTTTCAGGCCATAGAGCGTCTTCTTCAGCCTCAAGACCTTATCCGTCCCATCCTCATACCATGGTATCTGCTTCATATAGATTTCCTCCTCCAATTCCCCATTAAGATACGCCCCTACGACATCCATCTGGTGAATCTCCAGGTCTAGCTGCACAGCAAGTGCCAGCAGGAGCCTGAACGACTCAGTCCGCATCACTGGTGAGAAAGTCTCACCATAATCCATCCCTGGAACCTGCGTGAAACCCTGCGCAACCAACCAGGCCTTAAACTTCACAATCTCCCCCTCAGCATCCTTCTTCGTAGCTAGAACCCATTGACATCCAATAACTTTCCGATCTGCAGGTGCATGTACGGGTTCGAAAGTGTCCAGGTTTAGTAACTGTGCGACTTCAGCATCCATCGCAGCCCGCCAGTGCTCAGCATGAGGTCCTTGAAGAGCATCCTTGACCTCGGGTTTCTCGTCTGTGAACACTGCAAGGGCAACAGGGTCACAGTCCCCGCAATGGGAGTACTGTACCGTTGATTGAACAGCACCATGGTCGGAGACAACATTGAGGAAAGGCTCATTCAGAGGAGTGCGGCGTGTGTGGTATGGGCGGATGGGGTGGTTGGACTGTGTCAGGGTCCGTCCCTTGTCCAGAGGGGACGTAGCGATGAGGCCTGGGAGTGGCACTGGAGAGTCTTCTCTAGCCACTAATTCCTCAAAGTTGCTGAGGGGACTTGCCCTGGGCTTCACAGGGAATGAGTTGGTGCGCATTAGGAAGTCGGTAATTACACTTGCCTTCACAGGGAATGAGTTGAGAAGAAGGGTAACCTTCTTAACCCCCTGTGAGGCCGCTACAAAAGGAGCCTGAGAACTGTGCAGTTGTCGGGTCTTTCCCGAGTTTCCATATTAGGTACCATGGGAAGATTCTGGGTGAGCTGCTCACCCAGAACGTTCCCACGGGTTCGCGTACCTGTACTATTGCGGAACAGTGGAGGAAAAATGGGGAAAAATGGGGGAAGGGTGGTTAGGAGGGGGGAAGGGGTGTCTGAGGGTGTGTGGGGTCGAGGGCTGTGCCCTGACAGACTGATTGGAAGGAGGTTCAGAGTGTTTTGGAAGGGAAATGGGATTGTGGGTAGCATGCTCCCCCTCTTCCTGCATCGCCTGTCCACTTTCAGCAATCTCCCCCTCAGGCAATGGCAGTGGAAGAGGGAGGGAAGGTGGACTCTCAGGGGTGGGGTTAGGGAAAATGACGTTCCGTGACTTCGCAACCTCCCTGCTGGACTTGTAATACCAGTAGGTGGTGGTCTCCTCTGAGTTGCCTAAGAACCTGAACTTGTTAGAACGGGGATCTAACTTCCCATTCTTACCAGATTGGTCTAGGACCCAAACATCGCACCCAAATATTTGAACGCCTGCGACACTTGGCTTCTTTCCAAAGAAGGACTCGTATGGAGTTCGGCCATCAAGCGTGCACGTTGGGGTACAGTTTTTCAGGAAAGTGGCATATGATATGGCATAGGGCCAGAGGGACTTAGGGAGTTGGGAATCGAACAACATGGCATGCGAGTGGTCTAGAACGGTGCGGTTCAGACGCTCGGCAATGCCATTTTGGGTGGAGGAATGGGGAGCGGTTGTCGTGTACGTAGTTCCTTGTTCAGCAAGAAAAGACTTCATCAAATCGTTGAGATACTCGGTGCCGCTATCAAACCGGATGGCTTTGATTTTACAATTGAACTGAGTCTGGATGCGAGCAGCAAATCGACGATATTGAGTAACCGATTCGGATTTCTGACGAAGGAATGCTATGACGCTAAAATGGGTGGCAACATTGGTGAATGAAATGAAGTACTGATACCCGCCTTTGCCTAGAACCTGAGCCGGACCCCAGACATCGGTGACGATTAAGTCCCCGACTGATTTATATTTAGTTCTGGACTCTTTGGGGAAAGGCCTCGAGGTCTGCTTAGCTTGGATACAGGCTTCACAGGTGAAATTCAGAGTAGAATTGGGGGTAACCTCCAAGCCTTCAACGACTCCCATGTCCCTCATCGTCCTAAGCGAGGACGTGTTAAGATGTCCGAGGGCCTGATGCCACTCCTCCCAGGTATGACTTTTGGGCGAAGAATCACCTGAAATTGCAGCTAGTATGGAAGGGGCATCGGCCATGACAGTCTGCATGTCGAGACGGTAGAGGTGGTCTTGAATTCGGCCATCACAGAGTGGTGTGCGATCATGCGTGAGAAGTTTGATCTGGCCGGACTGTGTTTGCATGGTACCTGTTAAAAACCCGGGTTGTGGAAGAGGGGATAAATGCGTGAGTCCAAATGCAGGCGGGGCTCAACTAGAGGGGGGTCCGAGGGCTCTGGTAGTGAACCGAAGCTTCTCAGGGAGCCCGGTTCTGCTGGATGGTACAAGAGGCTCTAAGAAGGATGCGGCCTCAGCGACTTGGAGGGAGCGCTGTGCCTCCGTTACGTTGTAAGGGGGCAAGGGATCTACCACCCTAACGAGAAAGAGAGGGGGCCACGGAGTTGGTAGTGCTCAGGGGAGGTTCGGATGAAGAGGAGGGGGGGGGGGGAAATGGTCCGGGTGCGATGTGATAAAAATGAAAAACTCGTAAATCTCACTAGAAATCAAACCAATGGGAACTCTGTCCCTGCACTATGTCTTGAGCCTCTTTGGCTTCGTATTCGCCGCTCTGGGCGCTGGTAAACTTTGCTAGAACTTCATGTTCTTGTTGGGGAGCACCTCTCTCTGTTTGGGGGAGTCCTTTTTTGTAAATACAGGAAAGAGGGTAACTATAAATATGAAAGAAATACGTGGAAATCCGAATGATCCGACGGGTTTAGGACGGAAACAGATCCACAAGGAACACTTAAGAAAAAAGCAATATCAAAGAAATATTGATGTTGTTAAGGAAATAAGGAACCATGGCGATCGGAACAACCGCTGAACCAAATCCGTCGCTCGTAACATTGTTCGACTCGTGTTAACAAGGGCTTTCCAACGATACCAAATTCGTCCGGATCGGTGGAGAATTGATGGAGATACAGAGGAAGCGGTGGAATATGCGGGTGACAGTTGCCCAATTTGGAAACTGATGGTTGTCCGTGGTCAGGAATGGTTTGAAAAAATCAGAAAAAATATGAAAAACGTGGAAGGAATATATGAAACAATGGTAGATGTGTTTCGGGAGTGGGGTGCTTGACGTGGGTGGTAGAATCGCGATAATCGGCTTGTTTGCGTGGTACCGGCTCCGCCTACAACGTCTCAGTTAGTCCTTGTTTTCTTATGTCTGAGGTGTCTTGTAGAACGGGGACGGGAATCACTCAGAGGGACTTTGGGTGGCATTTTAGTCGAGATTAGAACTGAGGAACTACAGGTTCTAATCTACGTGTATTTAAAAGGAGGATGGGGAGGACTTTAGTCAAAGTCCGAAATGACAAAATGGGAAAACACTGAAAGGTACCGAATGATACCGAGAGGTACCGAAAGGTCCCGAACGATATCTAAACGGGGAACCGAGGTGTCGGGCCAAGGAGGGCGGAGTTGGAGGCCGGAAAATGAATGGGGAAGACAAATGGGTAAAGGGGGTTAGCCGACTGGATGGTAGTAAAAAGGTAGTCGTGCTAAGAATGGAAGGTGACTAATAAATGATAACGTGAGGGAGATCACCGAAGGATGCGGGTAGCTCCGAAAGCGGAGTTGCATATCCGAAGGATGTTAGGTGACTCAAATAAATGAAATGGGTGGAGGAAGGGTTTAAGGGCATGTCACGGGATATCGGAGGTCCATCGGGGTATCGGAGCAAATCCGGGGTCTCCGAATGTCCTGACTCAGGACCGAGGTTCCGGGATGGGAGTGGCCAAGGTTCGGTGTGCCGCAACCAGACCGGAGCTGAGACAGTCAGGAGGGAAGGTGACTTGGAGAGTGGGGAGGCATGGTGTAGGGGATGGTGAAGTTGTTAGGAAGGTGTGATGTGGTGGGAGTGCGCGGGGTCGGGATTCCGGGATATGACAGTACCACCAACATTGTCGAGACGGGAAAGGGATAGGAGGTTGGGTTGGGATGATGGAATGTGTAGACAATTGTGGAGAGTGACAATCCGTGAAGAATCCCCAGCATGCATTACCGTTGCAACAGTCCCGCATCCTCGGATGGGAACCTTAGCTCCCCCTATGCCAGTCACAAATTGGCCAGGGGTCTCTGCATAGTCAAAGAAGGCTTCTCGCTCAGATACAACGTGGTCATCCACACCAGTATCTCCAATCCATCGACTACCAGCCAGGACAGCAGGATTGGCAGATGCGATGAAGGAGAAGCTCCGCTCCTGCTCCTGAGAGGAGACATTTGCTGAATTCTTCTTCTTCTTGTCTGCTATCCGCTTCCGGCACTCCTTGGCCCAATGGCCGTGCTTGTGGCAGTAGCGGCACTTGGAGTTGGATCGATCGGGTTTCTGTTTGTCTTTGTTTGGTTGGTCGGATTTGGAATTGAATGCGGAGTTGGACGGCTCTGTATTGCGCGATTGACGACGATTGGCTTCGCCTTTAATCCTGTTAAGGATGTAATCAGCAGCAGCGCTCTTCACAGCAGTGTCCGTAGAGTCGAGATCTTTGAGTTCAATGGTAGAGGTGAAGCTATCCCAGGAGGTGGGGAGTGAGATAAGTAACGCCATTACAAACTCTGAGTCCTGAATGTTATCACCGGCTATGCGCAGATTATTATAGATCGTGCGCATCTTCTGGACATGCGTGTCCAGGTTGTCATCTTTGGCCATGCAAGTTGTGTATAACTCCCGGCGAAGGAATATGCGGGATGTGGTGCCGGTCACCTCAAATTCCCTTTTGAGGATCTTCCAGGCCGCCTCGGGGGTCTGAGAATCAACGACAAACGTGTGGACAAACGGTGATACTTGCAGATGAATCAACGTAAGCGCCTTGTGCTGTGCCTTCTCGGCTGTGGCCTTCTGAGTCGCATCGGTGGGCAACGTGTAACCGGTTTGAACGTAAGCCCATAGATCCGAGTAAGTCAGTATATCCTCCATGCTGGTTTTCCATTGAGTGTAGTTTTCCTTCCCAGACAATGTTTGCTGAGGGATACCAAGTCTTCAGCCATGGGTTAGGTCGACTAGAAGTTGAGTGCGGAGTTTAGATGTAAGCAGCGATCGAGTGTTTAGAGTTGCAGTGGTTAAGCCCTAGGCTGGGCTCATAACCTGTTGTTATGTAGCTCTCAGCGGGGACACTCGGATAACGGGGGAACAACCAACTTGATATTGTAACCGCACAGCGGTATAAGTAGTTAGGGTAATTACACAGATATCAGACAAGAACAATAAAAGGATGAGATACGCGCAAGCGCTACATGTGGAATGCAGTCAACAGTGAGACACGCAGCACATGCTGAAGGGGTATCATATCGGCTAGCCGATATGGGCATGATATGCATACCGGCGCATTGTCATGTCTTGCTCAAACAACACTCAGCTTCCTCAGCACAAGTCTGGCACGCTTGTAGGCCACCGTCAGCTTCTTCTTCAAGCCCACCAGGCACATTCCCAGCTACATGCTCAAAAACCTCATGTACCATCACATCAACATCATCATACAGAGTATTCGTAAACTCTTCCTCCTGTACAGTAGAGTTGGAATCTGGGCAAATGTCACCTTCAGCATGGGGCCGCTTTCGTGGTGCTGTGATTGCTCTTGCAAGGTCGGGATTGGTCTGGTGAAGTGTATCAAGGGCTAAGCATAGTGGGCGGCTGGTTAGGCTGGAATGGGAAAGGTTAAAATCACCTGAACAACATAGTTCAAAGGCCTACTTATGTTTCATTAGCGCCGGTGCAGCAATCATAATGTCATTCCTCACTTTCTGAATTCTATCCTGCTGATTCATAACATGGAAAGCATGAACCAAGGTTTCAGGAACATGGTCCCTTAGTACACCAAGCTTGGTGTTAAGTTTTATATCGCAAGAGAGAACCCCATTTTGTAACTGAGAGTAAACCTCCTGTATAGCGGCCAACTGCTGGGATCGCTTCACGGCATGTTTCAGTGGACGCTGGATGCCAACATCACAGGGCTGCCAGATGCCCGTGCATCCACCAGGAACATAGTCTAGTATGATCCAAGGGTAGTTCCCATACATCCAGACATGAAACTCGAGAGACACATGAACTGGCCATATGTCAAGTTGCCAGATACACTCTTGTAGCGGATCAAGAGACAACTGTTCCTTCTTTGCATTGAAATAAGGAACCAGTATGTGTGATACAAATGATTTCATTGTTGTAATGTTTGCCCAGTAAGTATCATTTCCAGAGAATTCGAAAATAAAGCCAAGTTGCATGGCTTCATCATAACTTGGGGCACTCATCGAAGGTAAGCTTGCTGGAGTCTTGCCACGAAAGATAGCCTGGAATGGTAGAAGAGCCCCACTGGCAGAGATAGCCATGTTAAGAGTAAACGCGCGCTTCTCATCATGGCCAACAGTAGAAACCTGACAGGATCCCTTTTGTTCATATGTGGAGGTTGAATTCTGTTGATAGATCACTTGTGTCTGATCTGAATTCACCTGGAGAGCACTGGGGATTGCATAGTGGTGGGTGGAGTGAGCTTGGCGAAGCAGTGAGCAGTAAATTTTTTCATTGGCATCAGGGGGGGTCTTTTGCAAAGCGCAAGTGGCCCGTCGCAAGCTCCAATTCATTTCTTCTCGGAGAAACTTCCGGACCCATGTCATGCTCGCAGCAAACACACTCCCATCTTCTTTCACAACGGTTCTCAGGATGTTGGGCTGGGTATGTTGGATTTGAGCAATGATGGCACCACAGATTTGGTGGGCATCCAATGCTGCACCAGCCTGTTGGATGCTCAAAAGTGTTTGCTTGATTGCAGCAACAGTATCCAGGTAGGATGCCTACATACATATCCCAATTTCTTCCTTAAGTTTCTAGAATACCACCAACCATTCTAGACTCACCAATATCCCCCTCTTTGTAACATTTCCTCCTGGGCAATTTTCTTTTGCGACCTTCGCCAGTGTGTCATTGGACCAACGTGGATGTGGCCCCATGCGATCAATCCATTTACAGACAACATCGACACGCAATGAGCAAAAGAGCCCTGGGCTTCTTAATTGACATCCCTTCACTATTTCAGTAGGACTCATGTGCCAGCTGATGGTCGCTGCCACTTCGATTATAATTGTCCAGAACACAGGCTGGAACCAGTTTGTTGCCTTAGCGAACTTGTGTGCTTTTTGACTATAAGGCTGTATGGCATTGCTTGAGTGGTGAGTGATCTTTTGGTGCTTCTGTTCCCTCAACCATTGCTGAATATGACGCTTTGGCTGCAACATCTCTGCAATTGGGAGTCGCTCACTCGAAACAAGCAAGCGCTAGACATTTCCTTCCATTAGAGTTCACAGGAATTCTGCTGAATAGACTTCACCTTTTTCTTTGTGTCCTTTCTGCCTGCTGCCAACATTGCTTGGTGATGTCACTGTCTTTCCCATGCTAATGCTCGACTTCTCTCCAACTTCAGTCTTGCTGCCAGTCGCCCCACTGCTCTTGCTTCTTCACATCTCTCAGTGATTTTCTCAAACTTAATCGATCTTTGCTTCACAAATTCCTCGTGATTTACTCTGTGGAAGAACCACAGCAACCCATGTCCCTTGTCCCCCTTTGGCACAGTGAAGTCCAACTTCGGTTTTTTTCCCTTCAATTTCCTGACATCGGAACCAACTGAGATCCCCACCATAGCTCGGCTAGTTTCCTGATTTATGGGGTGAGCTGGTTCTGCTACCGTTGGGAGTACTGTCATTTGGATTTTTGTATGGTCCAAGATCATTGGCTGCCCAGTTTCTGCTACAGGGATTGTCACTGCAGAGGTGGCCACCAATGATGAGAACGTCATTGGCACTGGCTCAGCTATTCCTGGGTCCAACATTGTTGGTCCAGTGATCGCTGCTGAGGTTGCCACCACCGGGGCAGCTATCACTATTGCTTCTGGGGTAGGGTTTGTCTAATAATAAGTTGGTGAGTTCTTGTTTTATCTGCTTAGGTTAGCTGCTTATGTGTGGTCACTCACCTGTGCATCATGGTGGTTGAGGATTGATGTGAGGAACTTGATGTGAAGCATCACGACATCTTTGCTGGTGGCAAGTGGGTATTTTTTTGGGATAAAATGGTGCATCAATGCATTGAGAGCAAAGAAGCTGCACGAAGTGGCATCATTTTGGTAAGCAACTGGCAGCCATGCAACCTGAAATGGAGGTGCCGATCGGTTTAATTCCAAACTCGCATAACAGGAGCTGCTTTTGGGCTGCCTTGATGGCGATGTGGTGAGTAGGGTAACAGCTTGCCAGTTTCTCAACTTGTGTCTCTGACTCTTTCCACATCTTCTGGATATTTTGTATCTGAAATAGGACTTCCCAGATTCGGATGATGCTGATAGGGACATAACGTATGCCTATTTTTACTGAGCAAGGAGGGTGGTCATCATTGGGATCATATTCAGAAATGATTTTCTGTATGATGTGGCAGGATGGGCAGGACATGTTGTGAAGGTCACTTTCAGCTAATTCTGGGATGGAGGGTGGATGATTACTGAGGCATGTGGATGTGCTTTGTAAATTTGTTTGGAGCGATGGGAGCTTAAACTGGAGAAACTCGGTGATGGACAGGGTGTGTCTGGGGAAGTAGGGCCCAATAATTGCATTTGGGATACCACTGTACAGGACAGGCTCATCTGTATAAGAGCAGATGTGTCGTGCAAGAGCAAAACTGTCCATCTTTGAAAGCCAGGTGCAGAGAAATTTTTCGGAGGGGCGGCAAACATGTTTTCAAATTTATTACATTTATTCTGGCCACTAAACGTGACTATCAGCACACTGCGCTTTCCTTTTGGGTCACGCCCCCATGGTTGTGGTCACACCCACTGGTTGGGTTGTCATGCATCCAAATGAGCTCATGGTTCATCACCTGGCAGAAATTTTGTGTCACACTTGGGACACGCTGGTAGTTGGTCATGTGGGTACAGTATGTGTTTGTCAGGGTTCAGCACCCTGCCCTAGGGTGCCCCAGACTCCCCAACCAATCCCTTCCTTCCATTCCTTCATTGTTGCCTTGTTGTTGCCTTTCTGTGTTGTGTATCCGCACGCACGGGATAGCGTGGGAACTTTCTGAGCGAGCAGCTCGCCCAGAATGTTCCCACGGGTCACAGCCACAGTTCTGGGCAAGCAACTCGCCCAGAATGTTCCCACACTTACTGGGCACTGCCACCTGGATGTTCCCTCCAGGTCACACTACACAACTCTAAGAGCTGTATAGTTGTGGGCATGTGACCCATTCCTTTATATAGCAACCATGTGGGGAGATGAGACCTTTACCTTTCTTCTCATCTCATGCCCCGCATAGGCAAGTGTATATATTATCTTTCCTTTTACTATACATCTCATGCCCCGCATAGTGTGAGGACAGGCCAGATGGGGGTTGAGGTCAGGGAGCCTCCGAGTCCGAGGCCGGGCCCTGACAGTGTTCATATGATTAAAGTTGAACAAAGTCTGCGATTGTCGTGGATCAGCTGTCGGGACACTGGGAGACATACCTGGCACCTCCATACCCATCATAGGTGGGAAATGGTGTTGGTGAGGGATGAATGGGTAGCTGAAAGGTGGAATTGCTGGGGTTGAAACCAGTCCATATGGCATGCCATGAAAAGTACCGGCAGGCAGGCTGTTCGAGGGGCCAGGGAGAGATGCAAAGATATCGGGATTGTGGATGGAGATGGGAGGGAACCCCACAAGTCCAGCATTGCTAGGCAATGGTTCTTCTGCCACTAGAGTCGAGACACTAGTAGAAGAGACTCGGCGATCTTCCTGGGGAGCAAAAGATTCACCATTTGCAGACCCAGCAAAGCGGTCACATTCAGACCCCACCCTATGACGCTTGGCCACCTTCTTTCCATCCTCACAATCCTCTACAAGAGTTATGGCTTTTCGAGTGCGCTTCAGCTTTTGCAAAAACACACCCGCATCACCGGATGACAATATGGCCTCCTCATTAACAGCAACAACAATAACGTCGCTTCCAGAAGGCCTTGACTGTATGAAAAGCTTAGGTTGATTATCGGCTCCAGTGCAGGAAGTCCACAGCATCTCCCAGGTGTCTATCTTTTTCTACAAGTATTCCCCCGAAAAAACATGTGCTAGTGGGAGGTTGTCATGCCAATTCACAAGCTGTTTCCCCTGCCGGATTGAACAAGCAATGAACTGGTTCCACTGGAAGTTCTTTTTGAAGGGCATGCTGGCTTGCTCCGCGATCTGGCACAAATATTCCCGACATTTGGACCTTAATTTGTCCTGTCCCACGGCTTCTGTAGCCGGTGCATCAACACCCAAAATTATACTGTGTAGCTTGGGGATAAATGTAGTCTCCTTGCCGAGCTTACTAGTGATAAATTGGTGCAGATGTGGTGAATTGGACTCGAAGGTGCCCATGTCGGAAGCAGCCTTATGGGATGGAAGAATCATCATGGCCATGTGAATGCCAGCGAAATGTGCTGCAACAGAATCCTGCTTCCAGCTCTTGACAATCTGCTTTATCATCCCCCCCTGGTCCTTGGCATCATCTCAGATCATTGAAATGCTATCCCGCTTCTTTGCGTCCTGAAGTTGGATCAATTCTTGCACCTTAGCCTGCCAGCCCTGGCTGCCCTTTCCACCATGATCCTGAGTAAGCTTGTTATAGTTGGGCCGAGCAATGTTCTGAATGTACTGGTCATAACACATGCTGGAATCTGGATTGGGGTTGAGTTCGAGGTATGCATTCCATGGGTTCCCCGAAGCACGGCGTTCATGGGTAGCAAAAGCAAGGCTGATATGATTGAGTGTGGAGGTGATGGTGTGATGTCGACTCTCAGCCCAGTCATTGATGGAAGTCAGGAAGGATTGATAAATAGCATCTAGCTCCTTAATTTCCACCTTTGAGTAACGTCCAGCCACTAGGGGAGACACATCTGCCTCAGGATCATCAAAGGAATTGATCAGATCCATCTTGGCTGCCGCAACATCCTCAAGCTCCGGGTAATTCACGTTCACCCTGGAGGGGTCCCCAATCAAATTCAGTTCTCTGGAATCATCATCAAACCCGCCAGCCTTGCCATCAACAGTTTGGCCAACAAGGGGAGTATTATCGGCAATTGTGCTGCTAGGGAGGCTGCCAGTGCTGCCAACAGGGTGAGTTGCCTGATCGCTGGCCTCAAAATTGTTGAGTAGCGGACTATGGCAACTGGGTCCACCTGTAGTGTCGGGCTCACTGCTGACCTGCTCACTGGATTCAGGGTTTGGCTGTGATTTATGGAGATTTTGCTCATCAAGGGCAGTGGGAGCTGGTGCCGTGTCCGGCTTGGCCTTGGTGCTCTTGGGTTGCGGGTCAAGGGCAAGTGGAGTCACCTGTGGCATCATGGTTGCCACTGACCTGCTCACCAGCTTCAGGATTCGATGGTGGCTCACAGAAACTGGATTCACCAGCAGTGGTCAAGGAAAGGGAAGCTGGTGCCGCGTTCAGCTCAGCGTGGGTGCATGTCAGAACTGTGTGAAGCTTCACTAATGGTAGCCGTAGGTGACCGAATGTTGGCTGCTAGTGATACAGGCATCCTACACATGACCGAGCTTTAGCGAGGAATAACCTCACTGATCTCGAGGTCGAGGCTACTTAGGCGAGCAGGCCGGGATTTCGGCTTCAATGACTCAGGGAGGAGCATTGCGCCTCGTTCTCAACGCGGTCCCAATACTTCAGAAGGCAGAGGTCTTATGGGGAACAGAGGTGAGCTTAGGGAGAAGTTCTAGTTGATTTTGAACTACAGTACAAGCACTAGTTACAAGCTGTATATAAGCGCTAGGGAACTGAATAGAGAATAAGTCGCCAGATCTTGCAGAGATTGCGGGCGGAGAAAAGAGAAAGGAAAACAAACAAGAAACACATGTTCAAGACAGTGAAGGTCGAATGTGACCTTCGCCACGAGATAACAGGGTGCGGCGAAACATGGGACAGAAGGTTGTGGTGCTCTGCACCGCTAGGTTGTTCAACAACAATTAGGAGAGGGGTTGTGGAGACGTGGCGGGGAGTGGTTAGATGGCGATGGGCAGCAAGCGGAGTGTGCAGGGAGTGTTCGGTCGTGGTAGAAGGTTGGGGAGGAGGTCGTCTGACTCCGGGGAATGCTGGGTTGTGACAGTGCATGGACGATGAGGGATTTTCAGCACAATTTTAGAAGAGGGAGTGGAAGGGGAAGGGATGTTGGATCATCAGGGTGAAACCTTCTTCTTCGAGTTGTGTGCAGCAGCACGTTTAGGTCTCAGGGGGGCCACAGGCACAGCAGATGGCTCCGCACTGGAGGTGGGTGGTGGCAAGGCAGCATTTCGCCATATGAGGAAAAAATCATCTGTACTGTCAGGTGCAGTTGAGGTTGTTAACTTTGGATTGGCTCTGGGGCAGAGACAGCGCTGGATATTAGAATCTGATGACATGGGCAGTGAGCGGATGACTGGCTGCATATCAGTTATGCTATGCGAAATTTGAATGTCAAAAGTAAAACACTCACTGTCTGGAAACGAAATGAGATGACAGGCTTGTTATTTTCAGCGAAAGGTTATTGTCAAACTCTTCAAGCCAACGATGCAAGGGACAAATGAAACAATTTTACGATGTTGGCGCATCGTAAGCATGCACCAAATGTCAATAAAGGTGTGCAAGCGAAAACAGGGGAGGGGGTTGAACAAGAAAGCCTGACCACTCTGTGATGATGCGCCAAAGACGTGGGTGATCCCTGTGACTCTGTGTGATGAAGCGGTAGAACAAATACTTGAACTACGGCGGCGATAACGTGATGTTCTCAGCACCGGACCAAATACACATACACAAACACGTTTACTTGGTGGCCGATGTGCATCCTAAACTCTTGCTCAAGAGGAGCATTGCAACTGAACTAAGGGATTTTCATGAAAGACCTGGCGGATATATTTCCATTGCACTACCTGTGCCCATCAAATTCTTGAGCGACAGACACCCCTCGTTCAAGAATGAGTCAGCCTCATTCTCGAACTTCCGCATAGCGAGAATATGAAGCAGCATGTGGTATAAAGAATGGAAGGAAACATGTTTACACAAAGTATAATGCACGTAAATTCAGGGAGAAATGAGATTACTTGCTCAGAGGCCTCAGGAACTCGCCAACAGAGCAATAAGCATCTATCTGCAAAGTCCACATTCCCTTTTTGAATCGAAGCTCCTCTTTCTCTGATCCATGACTGCTGATAGTAACTTCTGCATGTTTCTCCCTTGCCCATGCAGCAATTTGGCGAATGAAAACATTCATTTCACCACCTTGAACCAGCCAAATTTCCGCCATGAAGTTGATACCACCATATGCATTGCGATCAATGCCAGCGCTGTAGTACAGCAAGATAGTGCAACAGATCACCTTGAAACGCCTGAGCTGTCATATCCCGGAATCCCGACCCCACGCACTCCCACCACACCACACCTTCCTAACAACTTCACCATCCCCTACACCATGCCTCCCCACTCCCCAAGTCACCTTCCTTCCTGATTGTCTCAGCTCCGGCCTGGTTGCGGCACACCGAACCTTGGCTACTCCCATCCCGGAAGCTCGGCCCCGAGTCAGAACATCCGGAGACTCCAGATTTGCTCCAATACCCCGACGGACCTCTGACATCCTGTGACATACCCCTAAACCATTTCTCCACCCATTTCATTTATTGGAGTCACCCAACATCCTTCGGATATGCAACTCCGCTTTCGGAGCTACCCGCATCCTTCGGTGACCCCTCTCACGTCATCTCTTATTAGTCACCTTCCATTCTTAGCACGACTATCTTCTTCTTACCATTCAGTCGGCTCACCCCCTCTTACCCATTTCTCATTCCCATTCATCTTCCGGCCTCTTACTCTGCCCCCCTTGACCCGACACCTTGGTTCCCCGTTAAGGATATTGTTCGGCACCTTTCGGTGTTCTTCTATTATCATTCGGACTTTGACTAAGTCCTTTCCATTCCCCCTTATAAATACCTGTAGATTAGAACCTTGTCAGGGCCCGGCCCTCATTCCGTGATGGGCCTAAGGGGATCCTCCGAGTCGCTGGGGTATCTAGTCCCAGTCCGAGGTCTTCAAACTCACTGAGGGGGCTAGCCCCAGCCTTCACAGGAAATGAGTTGCTGCGCATTTAGGGAGAAGGTAGTTACACTTGCCTTCACAGGAAATGAGTTGAGAAGAAGGGTAACCTTCTCAACCTCCTGTGAAGCCGCTACAAATGGGAGTCAGGAACTATACAGTTTTCGGCTCTTTGCCGACTTTCCATAATTGGCACCCCCCCGTGGGAAGATTCTGGGCGAGCTGCTCGCCCAGAAAGTTCCCACGGTCGTGGCTGTGATGGTTTCTGGGCGAGCAGCTCGCCCAGAACGTTCCCACGGGTCTGCATGCATGCGGGATTGTGGAACAGTGAAGGGAAAAATAGGAGAAAATGGGGGAAGGGTACCTGAGGGTGTGTGGGGTCAGGGGCTGTGCCCTGACAAACCTGTAGTTTTCCTCAGTTCTAATCTGTCAGGGGATGACTCCCAGGTCCCCATGACCCTCCCCTATGGCCCACAGCCTCAGGTCTGGCCAGCCCTATCCAGGGCACAATCTACTGTGGGTAAGAAGATGAGAAGGAAGCTAACTTCTCATCTTCCCACAGTGGCCACCATATCAGGAAAACTTCCGGGGATACCCGGAAGTCACATGAAGGAGTAGGAACCGGGCCCGGAGCATGCGGCGCGCGGAGCGTGCAGGCATGCGGGAAGCGCAGCGGGTGGAAGCAGGTCCGGACGCGGGTCCGGGTCCGGGCTAGTCAGGGTGTGTGCCCTGACATAATCTCGACTAAAATGCTACCCCAAGTCCCTCTGAGTGAATCCTGGCCCCTTCCTACAAGATACCTCAGACATAAGAAATCAAGGACTAACTGAGATGTAATGGAGGCCCAGCGCTCCCTCCGAGTCACTGAGGCCACATCCTCCTTAGAGCCTCTTGTACCATCCAGCAGAACCAGGCTTCCTGGGGAAGCTTCGGTCCACTACCGGAGCTCTCGGATCCCATCTAGTTGAGCCCCGCCTGCATTCGGACTCACGCATCATCCCCTATGATCTGGGGTTTTTGACAGAGCTGAATCGTCCGCTGTTCACTTGGCAATGAGGCAATGTGCTCTGAAAGCCACGACGTTGAGAATTTGAAGCGTTTGCTTCTGGAGGACCTGGTGAGGACTTGCAGGGATTGGTGGGTAGCTCCAATAGTCCAGGACAACATCAGGGATGATGTCATGATGAAGAGGAGGAGGGGCCAATTGACAAAGTAGAGCTTGCTTGTATTCGTTGATAGCATGCTCATAGACACATGAGATGTACACTAGGTCGTCAGTGGAGGCGAAAGCCGCAATCCCCTTCAAATTCGAGAGAAGCATGCTGGTGGTGTGATCATCGAAAAAATGGCCCGTGGTGAAAATAAACTGCTTGAAGGAATCCACGAAATTCAATTCCTTCAGCAAGAACGTATGTCTCCATGCATAAGCGACATTATTGCCCTTGAGAAGGAAGATCTGAGCATGTTCACTTTAACACCCCAAACACCACGTGACCGATACTGGGCAGTGAGGTTTGCTGGCACAAGGTGATGCGGCAGTGTTGCATCCCAACATTGAGTGGATACTTCAACCTTGAACCACTTGTGTGCAGGAATCCGCACAAACGGGGTTGAAGTAAGCAAGCCACCAACGACTTGCTGTTCTTGTAGATGCTGCACTGGAGTGCTGTGGAGTTGGGGGCTAGAAAGTGGGTGGGCATGAGACTGAGAGCCATCAGAAAGCTGGGGGCAGGAATGGGAACGAGAGCGGGGGGCGGGGCGAGAATGGGAACGGGAACGGGAACGGGAACGACAATGGGAACGACGACAACAGGAACGAGAATGAGAACGATGATGGGAACGAGAATGAGAACAGTGATGGGAACGGGAACGGGAACAGGAATGGGAACGAGAACCACAACGGGAACATGAATGGGAACGGGAACGGGAACGATGATGGGAAGAGGGGATGCGAAGGGGGGAGAGGGAACAAGAACGGGAATGCAAATGCGAATGGGAGTGCGAATGGTGTTGTCGAGACACCTGATGCATGGGATGAGATGAAGATGAAGATCCATGAGCAGGTGACACCGAGCGACATGGGGCAGGCCTCTGTGGAGGGGGCGATGTAGGCGATTGAACTGTAGACCAAGAGCGCTTCATGAGGTGAGATGGTGGTGTCCGAGGCCTCTCAACAGTACCGCCTGCCTGGACCTTGCTTGACAACTGAGGCTCAACAAGGCCCACAGATGTTGATGCTAGTGGTCCCACAGGCCTCATCGTACTAGGTGGATCAACATCCATCACAGCCGGTCGTGAGACAGCAAGCTCAGACAGAACGCCTGGGGGCAGATCCTCAAAGGATGCTCCTGAGTCTCGAAGAATAGTTAAACTATCCTTCCAACACTGTTGGAGCTCGGTTTCGGACATCATCGCTCGTCGCTGTGAATTGGGCCACAACTTGTCAAGATACAGATGTAGAGTGGATGTCTGCACCCCTCTTCCAGCCTTGTTACCCAGTGCTGGCTTGGCTTGTTCCTCCGATATCCGCTTCAAACAGATCTCGCTCCCAAGGTATGCGCCAGCTATCAATAATCACCCCTCTGGATGATTGAGTGTTTCCTTCACCCGCTGAAGTTCCTTATAAATTCACCTCGAATAGGCCCACCTGCTTTCACCCTGCTGTTGGGGATACTTCTGCTGCATCACCATGGTTGTGCTTATATCCAATTCACATCCACTATCCGAGCTGCCTGAGCTGTTGGGAATTGGAGGCGCACTTGAAGTGGAAGGCGCTGCAATGGGGGGTGCAACAGGGGGGAGAACGTGGGTGGACTGGTGACGACGATCAAGGGGATGCTGGGATTGTAGTCATGAGGCTGTGTGGCCTACGATCAAGGGGGGCAGAGGTGGAGGAGGGAAATGCGGAGGAGCAGAGTGACGAGGATCAGGCTGAGCGTGGAAACCTCTTGGTTGGTGGACCGCCTCTGACTTGGCAACAGCCTCGATATTAACACCTCTGCCAAAGTGCTTTTGGAGCACAGTGGACGTACATTGGGGGAGGGCAATCAGCTGAGGGGGTTTAGACAGGCCCAGCTCGTCTGCAACAATCCACACAAGACTTTGCTTCATATTCGCCTCTGTCAGTGGATGGACTATCCAGGGGGAAGCCCGAAGGATGCTCGACGCGCTTTCCTCAAAGAAGAGATTTACTCAAACACGTTGCTCCACCCTGACTGGGCGGCTTGTCGTGACGTGTGCAGTTATCTGAGGTCTTTCTGTTGTTCATGGACCATCCCATACCCGTACCTGAAAAATAGGGACACCGTGACGATGAAGAGTCGATATATTACTATCGGACAAATCAAGGTCATCAAAGAAAGTAGCGCCCATCATGTTTTCATCAACTGGATGATGCAACAGTGGCCGGCGGATGGATTGATGGATTACGTCAACCATGGTGAACATAGCGTACGTGCACCAGGCTCTCATCTCATACACGCCACGGCAGAAGTCTGCAAGAACGAGGGGATCAGGGTTATGGCCTGTTTGTTGGGGACAGAAGGGATAAAGGGATGCAAATTGATGGGACGGGGAAGACCAGGAAGGCCTGAAGGGGACAATATGAATACAACACACAAGGTGGTTCCAGGCCAAGTATAACTCGTAGACGACCTCGAACCAATTGACAAGCCTCTCGTGAAGGTGTTGACTCATTATCCACGGCCTAGCGTTACGGAAATCATCTTGTATTATACTGTGGTAATCGAGGGGGGGGTCATCGGCATAGCGGGTGAGGTAGGGATAGTGAGGACGGCTTAAATGATAAATGGTGGGGTTCTCCACAATGTCACTTGGATCAATCCTGGGGTATCCCCATGAATGACTGTCGTAGAGGGGGAGAGTGCCTTGCCAATCATATGGATCCGCAGCTGAAAAACCTTCTGGATACCCCTGAAAATGATAGGCTTTTGCCTTCATACTGTTTGATGCGACTAGTCGCCAATGTATAACACAGTATACGTTGACAGACACTAACGAATGATTTAAAAGTGCCCACAATTAGATTGAGTGACACGACCTGAGGAGATGGATCCAACACACCGAAAAGTTCATTATCCTCTTTGATGACATCCTCAAGACGTTTGAGTCGAGATTCGGTCATGGGCCACTGATCCTGCAGCCAAGGTACAGTAGTGCGCCATAGATGACCAGAAACACAGTCGTAATTGAAAGGATCAAGAACTGGATACCATTCTGAAGGTGTCAAAGGCACTGGAGTGCTGCCTTCAAATTTGACCATGACCCACCCAGGTCGTTCTGGCAATGAGAATCGCAGCTCTCCACCACCGAACCCATGACCAGGGGCGTCCAGGACAACTGCTGGCAGATGGGAGGGGCTGGGCTGGATAGCTGAACCTGACGAAGTACCGGCATTGGATGGCATTGGCTTTTTTTTTGGTAAAATGCAAGTTACGAGGTATTGGCTGTAAACAAGGAACAATGAAAACTAGCTTTTGATGAAGGAAAATTGTGCTAACCTTAGCGGTCAAGGGGCCAGAAGAGGTGATGGGTTCACCTGTAGGTCGTTTCTCTGCAGTGACCTTGTCGGCTGTGTCAGAAATGAGAGACGGTTGCCCAGTGTTGTCACCCGCCACATGCCCAGTGCCCTTGGATGTAGAGGAAGCCAAACCACACTCAGTGGCCACACGGTTCATGGAAGGGTACTGTTTTTGAGACATTGTTTGAGCTGGGGAGCGAACAATTGTATGATTGTGGAGCGAAATGATTAGACAAATGAATTTGGCCAAGTCCGCTTCACTATAGCAGCGTGACCTTCTGGGATTGCCGACAATATTGGCTGACTCCGAACTATTCTCACAGGCTCCGGAAACGTGACTCACCCATTGTGCACCTCACAGCGACGATGGGTCCTGACTCCGCGAAGTGACGGCTATCAAGCTGCGAATGTTTCTACTTACTGGACTCGGTCTCAAAGAATATTGGGCCTCCTTATACTGTCTTGTTCTCTGCATTTATCACACCGCTATTCCTGGAATCTTATCAATCCGTCGGCCTCAAAGAATATTGGACCTCCTTATACTACAATTCAAATTCAAGCACACGCTGAGGCCAACTCACTTTGTTTATGTCGAGTCTTGCAGTGCCTTTGGTTTATTTTTCTTGCCTGATTTGGCTCAGTTGCTGCCAAAGATAGTGCACATTCACAGCGCTGATTATATAAACCACAATTTTTGGATCTTACGACTTTTCCTCAGTTCACGTACTATGGGACTGAGGTGAATATAAGCTTTTCCCTTTACTCTTGTGTCCATCAAGTTGTATCTCATTCTTGTACACCAGCGATGTGATTACTTCAATATATTTCTAGTTCACATACTATGAGACTGAGCGACGATATCGCTAGCCCCATTTTGTCTTATTCTCTGTATTTATAACACCTCTATGCCTGGAATCCTATCAATCTGTTGGTCTCAAAGGGATATTAGGCCTCATACTGTCCGGTCCCCTGCATTTAGCAAACCTCTGTTCCTGGAATCTTATCAATCCATTGATCCCGAAGAATATTGGGCCTCCTTTCACTGTCCTGTTCTCACACCTCTATTCCTGGAATCTTGTCAGCCTCAAAGAATATTGGGCCTCCTTATACTGTCCGGTTCTCTGCATTTAGCACATCTCTATTCCTGGAATCTTATCATTCCATTGATTCCAAAGAATATTCGGCCTTGTCCTGTTCTCTGCATTTATCACACCTCTATTCCTGGAATCTTATTATGTAATCCATCAGCCTCAAAGAATGTTGGGCCTCCTTATACTGTCAGGTTCAGCACATCTCTATTCCTGGAATCTTATCATTCCATTGTTCCGAAGAATATTCGGCCTCCTTTGTTCTCTGCATTTATCACACCTCTATTCCTGGAATCTTATCAATCCGTCGGCCTCAAAGAATATTGAGCCTCCTTATACTGTCCGGTTCTCTGCATTTAGCCCATCTACGGAGCTTCCCATCTCTATTCCTGGAATCTTATCAACCCGTTGATCCTGAAGAATATTGGGCCTCCTTTTACTGTCCTGTTCTCTGCATTTATCACACCACTATTCCTGGAATCTTATCAATGTATCTAGAACTGAGGTCCGTTTACAGTAATGTAGTAATTTCATATTATGTAACTGTAACTAGCATTCATTCAACACTAGGTAACTATTGAGTAATGGATTTATGTAGTTTACGCATCTAGAACTGAGTGGTCATGCAACGCTAGGCGTTCTAGTCTAAAATATTACATATAAATCCACCAATCCCAAAGAATACTGGGGCTTCTTACTGTTGAAACACAGTGTGCTAGCGCGGGTTTTGCAACAGCCACGTTCGCACGGCTGAGCGAATAAACAAATAAATTTGGCCAACTCCACTACAAAGCAGCTGAGCGAGTAACTCACCCAGAATCTATCACATGTCCCTTTATTCCGACTATATGGGAAATTCCGTTCATTCAAAATTTCCTTTCTGTATATTTGCACACTATGCTAGCTCACCCTTCTTCACTTATACTGTCCTGTTCTCTGCATTTGTCACACCACTATTCCTGGGATCTTATCATAATATCAATGATCCCACATCGGAGCCGACCCTTTCGGAAGCAACTGAGAGGGTGTGACCTGGAATGGTTCAATGTCCACTCGCTTGCTACAGCCCCCGAGCCCTCGTAAGTGAAACCTCTCAGTCCAGATGCAAGTTCTCATGCAAGTTCTTCCATTCAGATCCCTTACTTTTCCATCTGTACTCTGTGATCGAAACCTTTTTGTTTTGGCATTGATTAGTTTTGTTTTTGTGTTGTCATTTGGGCTCTGCTGTCGAACGCCTTGTTGTCTGACATCAAGGCTTGATCGTTTAGTCCCCTCGGCCACATCGGATTTGAACCCTTTGTTCGAACTCTGTGACCAAATGCCTTGTTGTCCGACATCGAGGCCTGATTGCTTAGTTCCTTTGGCCTCTCCCTTTGCAATCGTGTGTCCATTGCTTAGCGTTGTACACTCGCTTGCTTAGTAACTTCAATATTGCTACACCTGTGTATTGATCTTCTTTATGCTTTAACGTGAGTGTATTTTCACTGGTGCTTTACATTGTTGGCCGACAGCAATTGTTCAGATGTACTCCAATTACAAAAGTCAGCGAAGCGTCGAGTTCAGGATGCTCTCAAGCGTGAACAGAAATTGGGTATTGTAAGGACAACCCCAGTCAGCAGTATCCCCTGCATCCAAGCATACGAGGAATTCCAGAGGCAAAAGTTCAAATTGGCCCCATTACACGATGCCCCCACTTCATCTCAGGGTCCTTCAGCCGCAAATCCTAGTTCCCCTCCCCACACCTCACCTCATCCTATGGACGAATATATATCTGAGTCTCTTCACATCATTTCCAGCAAGGAAAAGACATGTGAGCCAGCCCCCCCCACCATTACCCCTTGATATCATGTCTAAGCATGCCATGCGACGCAACCATCAGACATCAGCAAACCTCCCATGTCGATTGCCGCGCTATATATCACTTCTATTGCACAATCAATTCTAGAGGGTACCCTGATATATAGATGTCATATCAATTCTATTTCAATGCCGATAGTAATGGTTGTGGTGCTATCACAATCAGCTCAAGTGGACACAGATGACATTTTGGTTCCGAGTAGTAAATAAATCAACACAAAAGTGAGAAACAAGTTAAAGGCCAAATTTACCAAGTTTTGCACATGTCATAGTTTACCTTCCCACTAATTGGACACCACCTCTCCATGTGTGCCATCAATCTGTAGCATAGCCCTGATGTAGAATAGATACGTGTCAGCTCAGCATAGTAACTTCATCTGTTTAGTCTCACCTTAAGTCTGTCACGGCCGTGCATTCCGGCCCGCTCCCCGCCCGTCCCGATGCCGCCCAAGCCCGTTCCCGCTATGCAAGCATGAGCGCGAGCCCCGACCCCTAAGTCCTGACCCCAACAAGGCAACCCCAGTGAGTCTGAAATGAGGGCCAAGAGACAGCTAGGGGGCACAGCACTCCCTTTAGAGTTGCTGAGGCTGAATGCCCTACCCTCGGGCCTTGTTTGAGGCATCGCGGCCATCACGGCCTATAGCGGCCCACTAACGGCGACCTTCGGTGCCGACCCCGGACCAGTGTCTAACAAAGTCCCTCTTTACAATGCAAGTGTAGCCGCTCAGCACTATGTCCATAAAGCTAGCCTAATCAACATGAAAAGATGTCAGGCCCAGGATTACCGTTAGAGCCACTGCAATAGCACTGCCAGGATGAGGATATGGGTTTGTCAGGATTTCGGGGTGGAGCCATACACATGTTGGGAGGGCATTCAACTTGGTATCTGAAGGAGAGATTGGAAGGCAGATGCTGCACTCACTAATATGGTGCTGCTCTCATGCCTGCTCAATGTCTTGAAGTTGTTTTCTCGCTTGCCAAAACTTCAAGTTCAAAGTTTGAAAAAAGGGATGAACGGACTTAAGCCAAATTTGATTCCGGGAAATTCAGTTCTGTACAATAAAATCCGTTTTTGATGCAAAGTCCATGGCTCAATATATTCATTGTAATGAAGGAGTTTCCGTGGGAAGTAGAGGTACGTAATTGTACACTGGGTAGCAGTGATAGAACTGATTGAGGCTCAACCAACACATAGATTGTGGGGATGGAGCAAATTGTGGAGATAGAATTGCTGCCTATCACTTCTATCAACCTTCGAGGTTTGCTGATGGAGGACGTGGTGGCACATAGATGTCCTGCCGCATCTGATACGACCGTATATGAAGTGGATGTGGGAACGTTCTGCTTCATCAGAACGAAGTGAACCCCGTCAGCACTGTGATTGTGCTGGCCCTCACCAAGTGGATGACGTGCTCTGCGTCTACATGTCACGGCTTGAGAAGCAGCAGATAAGGCATTGTGAAGAGCAAACACTCACTGTGCAGCTCGTCGAATGCGGCTTGTTTCCCTGTGCCCCAGTCCGACCCGAACTTGCTGTGAGCATGGTAATGCTTGACTGGGCCTCTATGCTGTTCTTACACATGGCACTGAACATACGGGCGTGGACAACAACTGCCAAAATTATGCTTCAGTGTGAAGGGCATCATTTCGAGACTGCAAGTTCATTTTGTCGTCGCTTTAGCAACTCCCTTGTGCACTACCAATTGCTCATCAGACTCGTCGATGCAGAGATGGACCGCATGGCAAGCACCATCCCCATTCCACGTCGTCTTCTGCCTGGCCACCTCCATGAACCATCCTCACCACCTTCAGTCTCAAATTGCCTTCTGGAATCAGACATGGATGTCGATCCTTCCCATCCAGATCCCAAGATCCCATCAGATTTAATGTCCAGCATACCCAGCGTTCTTCAAGCTCCGACCGTTCATGTAAATTTGGATGAGAACACTTCGATCGATGCGCGAGAATATTGAAATGCTCATACATCCCCTATATTTTCACATCCTGACCTCCCCAGTGACTACCTCTGGGGAAGGTGTCCATGTTGTTTTGGCTCTACATCTAGTCCCACGTCCGAGTTGTCAGCAGATTGCATCGTTTCATTCGATGCAAATTTTCAGCTGAAGAGGATCAAAGACTATATAGGAGGCCCCAGTACCGCAGATTGAACAAGATTGGTTCTCAGGATCCCAAAATGATGTCACCTCAAACAATTGAGGTTCCCTGCGGTTATGCTGAGATGTGGCAGAGCAAGGTTGCTGAAATACATGAACCCAAACAGAATTTTCCGGCTTCGAAAGGCAAAGGAAACATGGGTAGCAGCAAGGACAATCTTTCCAAGCAAAACCATGTCACCCCAGGGCTCAACCTGACAGAGAGCACATATGATGGCTGTGAAGGCTCATTCATGGCTGCTGACGGGGAGCGCCAGAAGGCATCCAAGAAGTACTTCGACGAAACGGGCATTATGTCTGCTGTCTGTCGTCACGGCATACCGTTATTCTATGTCAGCATTTGGACTCCAGGGGAACAACAGTTCTACATACTTTCATTACTTGGGAAGCTTATAGAGCATCTCCCTTCGTCATGGACCATCGGGTGCCTGTATGACATTGGTTGCCAGACTGATCGTGTGCTTCACAAGTGGAACATTGCACCTGAGTGGCGGTCACGTCTGGTGTGGGGCGTCTCTATCTTTCACGCCTATGGACATCAATGGGCTTGTCAGCTATGGTATCACCCTCGGAAGGATCGTGTCTGGGGTCTTTCAGATGGTGAAGTGTGTGAGCGTTTTTGGAGTGAACTGCGACAGCTCATACCAAGTCTTCGGGTTGCAGGGTACCACCATCGTCTCTTTGTGCTTGACATGCAGATGAGCCATATCACTGATATGAAGTGCCTGGATTTGGGGAATTGGTTGCACCATCACATCACAAATGCCAAGAAACGTCTTGAGTCGGCTCAACAGGCCCTCAAGGAGCAGAATGTGGATGACATGCTGGAACATTTCAAGGCACAGCGTCAGTATCACTTGAAGCCTCAAGCTCAGCAAACCAAGACTCCCATCCGCACCAAGATCGAGGCCATCATGGGCTGGAAGGCAACCATTGAGAGTTCTAGGTCACTTCTAGAAGACTTGAGTATTAGATCGGGCGGATTCGGACGACTCCGGAGTGGAATCGGAGACTTAGCGTGGAAGGACCTCGGCCTCAGTGACTCAGGTGGAGCGCTGTGCCATTGCTGGTTGTCCTAGGGGTCCCTAATTTCGGATCTAGCAGAGGGGAAGTCTCTTGGGGGAATTCAAGTCGATTTCGGACTGAGGTTACAAGTTACTATGTGCATTGTATATAAGGAGGGGTCCGGAATCAAAAGGAGCAAGGGTACTCCGAAAGCAGACAAAGGGAGCTGGAAGGAGGAACAACACCAAGGGTCAAGTGTTTGACTCAATGGTGTTTCCCAAAGGAGGAGTGAAGGGCCAAGGCCCAAGGAGGAAGGAAGGAGGATGGGAGTGGGGAATGGCCAGCTGACTGAATAGAAAGGAAGCAGCAGCCCAAATAGGAATGAGGGAGAATAGCGGAATTGAATGGAGCAATGCAATAGTTGCAAGGTCCGACATAAGTCCAGAAAGTCCGAACTCGGAAGTTAAACTCCGGAATATTGGCAAACATAATTAAATGGAATGAGCTAATGGGTATAAGCGGAGGTGGGGTCTAAGTCCGAGGTCAGAGCTAAGACCGGAGGTTCCGGAGATGGAGATGCAACCGGGATTCTGGAGCGGAGGTCCGGAGTTGGGAGCATAGGTGTTGCATGCTCGTCTGGAAGGTGTCAAGGATGAGGTCGGGCCCGGAATGTTCCGGAGTTGGACTGAAGGTGGTGTTGGAGCTGGAGGTGGGATAACCTCTTGGAAGTAGGACTCTGGAAGTCAGGTTCAGAGTTCCGGGAGCCCGGAGCAGAGGTCGGGATTGTACAGATATGACATTGAGGTGCAATATGCCTACCGGCTCTGATTCAGTGGCGGAACTCCTCCTGGCAGATTGGCAGGAACACGTTGATGTCCTTGACAGCAGCATCGTGAGGCTGAGGAGTTCTGTAGAGAAGGCCACGAAGGAGTTGCAGGCTAAGGATGATACACATGAGGAACTCAAGAAGGCAGAGAAGGATGTATGGGCAAATGGCTTCTTGAACCTTTGTGTGCTGCGTGATCAGTTACTCCGCAAATTACGTGCAAGAAAACAGGAGCTGCAATGACTTGATCAATCTCATGGAGGACGAGTCGCTGACCAGAGTTTATGAGATCATGTGGACAAAGCAGTCTCTCGTCGTTCGGCTGGAGTTGATGCCACTCTGAAGAAGTATAACGATAAGATCTTACAATTGGCTGAGATGAGAGGGAGAAATGGGGTTGCTGAAGATGCATGGCTTCCCTCACCGCTCAGAAAGGAGGGTCTCTATAAGTTGGATGTAGATCAAGATATATGGCAAGATTGTGATCCTTCACAGTTCGAAGAGCTACCGGCATGGCTCGCTGATCCATGTGTAAAGGAAGGTATCCCTTTGGCACAGATGGTTGTCAGCTGCCAATCTGAGATTGCCAGATGCGAGGCTGAACATGCCAATCTCCATCAATGGATATGGGAGGAGAGTTACCAAGCTGTTCACCTATACTTTTCTGCCCTTGGAAGTGATGTTGACGTTGCCTTTTTTTCCCTCATGCAGATTCACAGGCTTCATAAGCTACAAAATCGCTGGGAAGGAAGTACCAAAACTTTCGAGATCTCCGCTGGTACAAAAGACTGGGCTCCCAATGACCCTCCACCCTCTCTTCATGTGTTCCATAGTCTGCCTGAAGTTCAGGCTCTTGCTAAACATCATAACCCAAACCATTCACCCCCAGTCCACAGGGTGCCTGATGATGGTTCTGTCAGGTCCGACAGTGACGAGAGTGATATGTTTGAATTGAATGGTTCAGAGGAAGAAGATGAAATGCTTGCATGGTTAATAGAGGCAGCTGAGGCAGGTGGCGCGTCTCTAGATTAGAATGTTTTATATATACATCCGGGGCTTGGCATTCAATATAACAATATATTTTGGACAACTCCGCATATATATATATATAGTCCAACTATGCCTTCGGATCTCCCTGTAAGTATTGGCAACTTCCCACATCAGTTCTTGTGCACAGACCTGGGGATGGTTATACTTAAGCATGGGCCCAACTCAGGTCCCTCCTTGTCTCTTTTCCCTTTTTCTGTTTCTTTCTGTTTCTTTCTACCTTTTTTCTCTTCTATCCATCATTTCGTTTTCTGTTCGCTGTATGAATAGACAGTCAACCCCTTCCCGCAACCCCCAGTGAGTTCTTGTGTGCATGTTAACAAGGGAAAGATGGAAAATACAATGGAATAAAGAACAGAAAGGGAGGTTGTTTGATGACTTGGATGATAATGGGGAGGGTTATATGTATAGGAGGGGGAGTGCGTGTGTAGCATCCCTCCCGTTACGGAGGGGATTGTGGTGGTTGCAAAGCTTAAAAAAAGATGTAACTATGTTGTGTTTCAGGCATGTGCGACATCCTGGGTTGCTGCTACGCACCTGATGACTTGAGAAGCCTCTTTACAATAGGTTTATACAATGATGTGCACACTCTAAATCACAGTATGTCTGCAAATGGTACTTTTCCCGCTTACCTTCAGCTTCAATACACAATGACAAGTGTGGAATCAACGTGAAGGCGCTTCATTCCCATGTGGAATTGATAGCGGAACATAGGTCAAACTCTTCAATATGCAAATCTCAATAGATGCACAGGGTTGAAAAAGAAAATCAACGCCGAAAATTATCATCAGCAGATATTGTTACTGTCTAGCAAGTCACTGGACACACTGAGCTGAATTCACGCTCAGATTCCAAGAGGGCAAGGACATCCGACTCACAAACTGGTACCTTGACGTTTCGAATGATAGAGCATTGCATCTCGTCCATCAACTCAACACGAACCTGTGGGTGACGTTAGGCCCTGCGGATGAGCTGCAGAAATCTGCAGACCTGGGTCACACCTCCGCGAGAGCCAGTTCAACCCAAAACTTTAATGACACCGGCAAGTTTGACGGGTTGCTTTGCAGAAGTGGCATCCTGTTACGATGAGAGTGTTGGTCATGGGAATTCAATAGTGTACAGCCAAGCGTGAGGATCGACTTTGAAATCCTTCATGATATCGAGAAATTGGTTGGCCACCGGACTTAACCTAAATGCGGGAGAGTACTTAACGTTGAGGGGATGCGGCCCAGGAGAGACAGGTGTCGTGGAGGGTGTGTTTGAGACATTCCAGGGGACGGACTGCCGGTATCCCAGCCATATAGACTTGAAGCTCACACTAAGCATAGAATGGCGACGTGATGGGAAGTGGAAGCAACAGGATGATATGGATGACTGAAGGAGACAGAGGAGCTCGTGCGTCAGAAGCATAAAGTCCACGTCATCGACAGGAAAGGGCGCAATGCAGCAAATTTGCAGCACTATGATACTCAGGATACAGTATTTGTCAGGGAGAATCATGACAAACAACAGCGATACTCTCGCCTCCGCCTCGCGATAAGGAGAGGTGAAGGACATTAAAAGCGCAAGAGGTGCGACGGTCGAACGGAAGAACGTATGAAATATGAAAAGAGAGGGTCTCACTGTCAGAGACGGGATTATTGTCGGAGTCGGAATACTGTCAGAGATCTGGGATGCTGTCAGAGACTGGGAATATTGTTGGAGTCTGGCAGACTGTCAGAAGACAGATAGACGATGGATTGGGTTCTGTCTGAGTTGAGGTCGGAGGTGATGCAGAGGTCTGTTGGAGCGCGCGCGCGGATATGCGGGCGGAAATATGCGGCACGTCCGGAAGTGCTGTTCAAGGTTAGCAGAGTGGGATCGCGGCCTCAGCGACTCAGGTGGAGCGCTGTGCCCTGAGCTTGACGTTTGGGGGAGATCCCGTATTTACGGATTGACACTCACAGCGGACTTCAAACAAGACTTGCGGGCGGAGCGGACCTATAGAAGGAGCACGGACTCCGCAAGCACAGACTCAGAGGGGGGAAGCCCCCTTTGCAGAAGGAGAGACTCAGAACAGACAGGGGGGTACTCTAGTTGATTTCAGACTGAGGTCCCCAAAAGTATTTACAAGGTATATAAATAGGCAAGAGGGAATATAGAAAGGCCGGTCAGTCCAGCGTGGTCCGGCGCGGAGATAAGCGGGGATTGTCAAACTAAATAAGGACAAGAGCCCGGGAACTGGAAAGGAGGAACAGATCACTAAACAATAAGTGGCAAGGGTTATTGATGAATAACTGAATGAGATCAATAACCTAGTGCCAATAAAGAGGGGATCAAATGCCGATATTGGCAGGGAAGCAAACAATAAATGGCACTCGGCAAGGAATGAATGATAAGCTGCCAAGTGACAAATGGCCAGAGGAAAAGCGGAGGTCAGCGCACGGCGCCGATACAAGTCCGCAAATAAGCGGGGTCGGTGCGGTGCCGACACAAGTCCGCGAACAGAAGTTGATCTGCCAGCACTGTCACACAAGGACAGCATGAAGGCCAACAGAGGTACAGAGGGGAGTGGGAGTGTTGACCTGACCAGAGGTGTCAAGGGCAACCAGAAGTGGCCAGAAGGTGCAGAGATGGGCAGAGGGTGCGGAGTGGGCAGAGGGTGCGGAGTGGGCAGAGGGTGCAGAGTGGACAGAAGCGGGGCATGGCTGTGACCACATAGCGGGAAGCGATGAGTGTGGTTCAGATGGAGACAAGGCAGGCATGACTGAATGCCCGGAGTGCCAAGGGCTCAGGAACTGGAGGTAAGGTCGGAATACCGGCAGGGTCTAGGTTCTGATTCTTGGCCAAGTCTCACACAGTAAGGCAGGGGGCCAGACATGGGGTTGGGGGCTGGTTAGGATGGGTTTTGGGTCAGCAGATTCGCCTATCGGCATTGGTTCGCCGCTGACGGAGCCCCAGGATTTGTCGGTCATGACACTCACCTTCAGCCCGCAGTGGCCCAAGCCATGTTAAGCAACCTGCAAAGCGGGGGACCCAACATCGACCGAGAGGAGAGAGATTGATATAACAATATAACAATAAATTCAGACAACTCCGCAGTAACATGTGGCAATGGACCACATGACATCGGCAGCCACGGCAAATGTATTCAGGTGCCATCTGTATATACATGGTGGATATACATGAATGTTCGCCAACTGGATTACATTTTAGCGCTGAGGTGTAGATTCTCCTAATTATACCACAGCATCATCAGCAAAAGTCCATTATGCTCCGGAGCATCAGGAGTGGCTGGAGCATGTGGGAGACAAAACAGCAGATTGGGCACTCCTGGAGCCAATAGTGTTCTCCTGGGAGGGGGTTCAGGAGCGGCTGGGAGTGGTGAGGAGTATGCAATGTGCCAGGAGCAGTGGGAGGAAATTTTTGGTCTCTAAAAAGTTGAAAAAAAAAAATTTAGGGAAAAAAATCAAAAAAAATTCAGGAACTATAGTGCCTTTAAAGTGCTTTCAGGACATATAATTATTTGCGAAATTGAGGAAGAAATGATGGAGAAAAATGGAAAATACTTTCGGAGACCTGAGAAGTAATGAGAACTGAATTGATGGGAAAGTCTGAAAATTGAATAGGAAAGTGAGGGGAAGCCTTGTAGCATTGTTATTTTCTGCTGTTGTGATTTTTCCTGATTGTTCTTGGTCTCACTCCCAGCTGCTCCTGGACCCTCCCAGGAGCTTTCAGGAGCTTCCAGGATGTCAGAGACCAGATTCGAGACGAAGGAATGTCTCCGTAGCGGAGGGCTTCGGCCTCAGCGACTTCTGCCAAGAGCGCTGTGCCTAGTGACACGTCCGTGCCCTAACTTACTGACTGGCAATTAGAACCTAGGGGGGGGTAACTCTAGTTGATTTTTCTACTGGGGCGTAACCTATGTACAAGTGGGATATATATATGGTTACAGTGGAGACGGTTCCGCAATTGGCGGAGCCGAACGGAGTGGAGCTAACGGGGTTTAACCATTAGCTGACTGAATATTACCGACGAGTCGGTTCGTGGGGTTAGCGGAAAGGCAGGCGATAACCCAGAAACGGAAAGGAGGGATAGGCCCGAAGGTGGGCACTGCAGGGCAGGCGAGTGTATTGCCCAGCGGAGGTGGGGGTGCGCTAGCGGACGTCGGAGCTGTCCAGAAGTCTTCGGGGCTCCGTACTTAGGGAGGCGTAGGTAATAAATTGAAATGAGGGGGTGGTGACCATCGAGGGGTGCCGAGAGGATTGCGGAATACGGGGGCTCCGAGGTTAGTGAGGGAGGAGCGGAGTTAGAACGGAGGGATCGGAGGGACCGGAAGTCGATGGCTGGGGATGGATATGACACAGGAGTATTGAGGAGCAGCTGGGAATGAGACCAAGAAGAATCGGGAAAAATCACAACAGCAGAAAATAACAATGCTACAAGGCTTCCCCTCACTTTCCTATTCAATTTTCAGACTTTCCCATCAATTCAGTTCTCATTATTTCTTGGGTCTCCAAAAGTATTTTCCATTTTTCTCCATCATTTCTTCCTCAATTTTGCAAATAATTATATATCCTGAAAGCACTTCAAAGGCACTACAGTTCCTGAATTTTTTTTGATTTTTTCCCTAATTATTTTTTCAACTTTTTAGAAGTCCCTATTTTTCAAATTTTCCTCATTTCCCTCTATATTCTCCCCCTCATTCTCCCCTCATTCTCCCCCTCATTCTCCCCCTCATTCTCCCCCTCATTCTCCCCTCATTCTCCCCCTCATTCTCCCCCTCATTCTCCCCCTCATTCTCCCCCATTTCCCCTTCCTCCATATTCTGCAAGTCCGAAAGTGATTAAGTTGCCAGATTAATCATATATCAGGCCATAAATTTTGACTGTGTATTGGTGAGTCTCAGTGTCCTTGATGTATAGTATAGTGTTTGACCTAAATGTTAAGTAGTGTCTTGTTGTGTTAGTCTTGTGGTAGGAAGTATTCATGGGGAGTCTTCCCTCTTTTTTTTTCCTTTTCATTTTCAAATGCTCCAGGAGCTCCCAGAAGCTTCTCACCCCATACATTTTGAAGCATTAAATTGTATTTACTGGATATGTTTGTGCACAAAGCAATGCTCCATGCCCTCCTGGGAGTGCCCTGGAGTACCTGACCAACTCCAGAGGAAATGAGCTGTTCCTGGACCGGCCAATCTCCTCCTGATTCTCCCAGTGCTCCCCATACTCCGGAGCACTCGGGAGCATAACAATTTTTTGCTGATGATTGGCTACCACGAGGCAGGACATCACCGACCACAACCGACTGCGGCAAAAATAAAATAAAATAAAATACACAAGGTAAGTTTCAAATATGATTCAAAGACCGTCCCTTCCGCCAGAACGGCCTCATTCTCGGGACAAGTCACCTGGGAGAAACAGCCCCAACCCCGACCCGCCATCCACACCCAAGAAGAGGAAAAGGGTCTTCTCTCCTGACAGCTCCCCTAGCTCCTCACCAGCCACCCCAAGGGCACATAGGTTCCCTGGCAACATAAGCTGGGACACCGAAGCCAAACACTCTAGCGAAAAACACTGAGAATACACCAGAACCATCAACCGATACATTGACAACATCTCCAGTTACATGCGCAAACACCAAGATATCACTAATGAACTCAAAGAAGAAGGCCTCTCAGACACAACCAAACGCAATCTGGCCAACCTCCTAGCGGACCTCAACATCAGCGCATGTGACATCAAAAAACTACAGGACCCAACTGCCCCAACTGCCCCACCAGCCCCAAGCCACAACCCAGAGCCCCAGAAGGCCCTGGCCGACGCAATCGCTATCGCCAAACAACTCACCGACACAAATGCATCGCTAGTAAAACAGCTCGAAATAGCGAGAACCAATGCACCCACACGTGCCACCAACACAACCACAACCAACGTAGAACACCAATCACCCGACTACCAGCAGGACTTCCCTACAGCCACAGAATCCATCCGCGCATCTAACACGTATGCGCAGGCAATCCAGAGTAACGGTAATGTCCCCCCACCCAAAAGATTTCCCAGAAAATCCGTCCCACTGCCCCGTGCCCCCTCACAACCCTCAGATAGAAACCACCCGGCTCGCCTTATCATCATGTCCAGACAAAAACTCCCAACCGAAAACCGGAAATTTGGCCCAGAAATGATCAAAGCTGTCAACGAAGCACTATGGCATGCAGGTCTAGACCGCAACCTTAGCATCATGGACATCGCGATGACGACAACAAACAACATCATACTCACCGGCGCAGGGCAGACAATAGCAACAGACCTCCAAGAACACACCTCCAAGATTATGGAGATCCTAGACCCGAACAACACCATAGACCACTTCCAGGGATTCCCTGACAAACAATTATACAAGGTCAAACTCGACAATGTCCCCATGCGATCCACCTCCAACAGTTTTGCCATCAACTACACCCTGGAGGCGATTCTCTCAATCCTCCACAGCAACTACCAAGACTGGGATGAACTATACTCCCCGGACAGGGAACCCTCATGGCTAGTGAAATCTCGTGACAAGGAGAACTCGACCCTAGTCTTCACGTTCGACTCCCATGAAAAGGCCCAAAGATTTCTCAAAGCCAGCTGTTTCCTCTGTCTAGGCAACCGATGCACAACATCAACATTCGAAGAAAGAAAGAGGGCCTTCTACTGCAGCCTATGTGGATCACTGAACCACCGTACAACGGACTGCACCAAACCAAGATGCCTCAAATGCGCTGACGAAAACCACACAACAACGGAACACCCAGTTGACACCCCGATGAAGTGTGTTAACTGTGGTAAAAACCACGAATACAACGATAGGAACTGCACAGTGTACATGAAAAAGATGGGTATTCCTCTCCCGAAACTGACCTTAAAAGTCTCCAGACGAAAAGCCTTAAACGCCAACAACTCTGGAAAAACCACCCTCACCCCTCACATCCAACCTGAAAGCGACACAGCAGACAATGTCCCACCAAACACACCGACTCCCCAATGAGGAACAGACTCTCCCACATTAACATCTTCAGTCTCAACGTAGCGAGGTCTCCAATCATACATACCTCAGCCTTACACGTCGCATCCACTCACCCCAACATTAGGTTTGACATCATCCTGATACAGGAACCCTGGTGGGGCCGCCCCAACGACACATGGCTATCATGTAACCTAACAGGATGGACACCCATCCTCCCGACAGCGAATCCCATAGAGGAAGGAGAAAGACCTAGAGTTTTCGCATACCTGTGCCAAAACTCAGGTATCATCATCACACCCAGAACAGACATACTGAACCACCTTGACATACAGATCCTAGATATATCGGTACAAAGGAACAACCAGAGCATCCGCATATACAATATCTACAACCAACTCCTGCAAGACTCGCAAGCAGGCATGCACTCGATAGACATTCTATGTGCCACTTCTCTTGATCCACTGACCCCCACAATCCTCACAGGAGATTGGAACACCCACCATCCAGACTTCAACCAACTACCAGCAAACCGGGCAGCCACTCCCAGAGACACCCACACAGCGGAATGGACCCATGAAAACGGTTTAAACCTAATTAATGAATGGGACCAAACCACCCGGATCTCCCACGACGGCTCCTCAGAATCAGCACTCGACCTGACGTTCACTAACTACCTAGCCACACACCAAGATGTCATCAGCCACTGGACTATTGACCCCTCAATCAACTGCGGATCCGACCATTTTACTACAACTTTCCGATTGAACCTAGATACAGCCCAAACTATCGAACCGGAACACCCAGAAAAATTCATGTGGAGAAAACTAGACCAAACAAACTTCGCCAAATCGATCGAAAAAAGACTCAGCCTAAACACCCATGAATACCAACATTCATTCCAACCAATCCTCAACTGGCGCAACCAACTTCCGACACATGAACAAATTGACTCAGCAGTTGAGAAGCTACAAAACCACATACGAGAAGCAGCAGAAGAGAACTGCCCACGGAGGAAACCGCACAAGCGTGCCAAACCCTTCTGGTCGATCGAATTAACCAATGCCAGAATAGACATAGTGAACACCAGAGAACTAGCCCGTGTGGAGAAATCAGCAACGGGTGCCATAACAGAACAAACCAAGAACAACATGAAACACGCAGCAGCTCGGTTCAAGAGACTATTCCGAAAGACAAAAAAAGCGTTCTACACTGAAGTGGCCAGAAACACTAATAATTCTAACTTTTGGCCCCTAGTACAGTGGAGCACAGGATCCCGGAACTACCTCACCCCACACATAAGCCGCGGCAATAACCTCCCCCACGCGATCACCCACCAAGACAAAATCAACACTCTCCGCACCCACCTCCTCCCCTGCCCACCGGATATCCACAACCCACCCCCCATAAATCTCAACTCCAACGAAGAGGATATCCCATGGGACCCGATAACAAAGGGAGAAATCAGACGCGCCATACTCAAAGCGGCATCGTACAATGCCCCAGGCCCCAGCGAACTAAGTGGCATCGCCTACAAGATAGCCTGGACCGTGGCCGAAAAAGAAATTACGTCAATCATCCAAGCAGCCATAGAAACTGGCTACCACCCTGCCCAATTTCACGATGCCCTAGTTATAACCCTCCGCAAACCCAACAAACCGGACTACACCCACCCACGCGCATACAGACCCATACAACTCCTAGAAGTACTAGGAAAGGTAATTGAAAGAATAATATCTAACCACTTATCATACTATGCCAGCCAGCATGAACTCCTGCCGACTAACCAGTTTGGCGGCATGAAGGGCAGGTCAGCAGATGATGCCACCCTCTCAGTTGTACACGACATTGAGGCCGCGCTCAACCACAAACTAGTGGCCACCTCACTCACCTTTGACATCACCGGTTTCTTTGACTTCGTCTCCCATCCCCACCTCCTCAACACACTGCGCGACAAGCAAATCCCCCTCCCCATTGTGAAATGGGTGGCATCCTTCCTAAGTGACCGCCGCACAGCGCTAATCCTAGATGGCATCCAAGATGAGATGAAACCCACACTAACTGGCATCCCCCAAGGCAGCTGTGTCTCACCCGTCCTAGCAGCCTATTTCTCAGCACCCCTGATGAATGCTATCAACTCAGCCGCCAAAGTAGAAAACCTCCCGGCACGAACCAAAAACTCAATACTATCAGACTCCCCAAAACAAACCAACACAATTCTTTATGTAGACGACGGCAACATTCTCATCATTTCTAAGACTATTGAAACCAACATCAAATTGGCAAGATACTCGTACTTAGCCGCAGAGAACTGGGTTAGAGACAGAGGCCTGTCGTTAGACACACTCAAAACAGGGCTCATCCATTTCACGCACTCCAGACAAACCCATCTTGACCTTAACATACCAGCACGCAACAATCGCCCAAGCTTCACCATAAAACACTCAAAGGAGATCAAATGGCTCGGTATTACATGGGACACCAAGCTATCATTCACCCCACATGTGCGTAAAGTATGTGCCAAAGCCACAAAAGCAGCCAACGCCCTAGCCATATTGGGGAACTCGGTCAGTGGAATGCACCAAACACAGAGACGTCTGATCTACTTAGGGGCCATTGTACCCATGATGACATATGGAGCCCCAACCTGGTGGCGCAACAAGAAATCCCACTCTCAGCTACTAACCCGAGTCCAAAACATAGCCTTACGATTCATCTCAGGAGCATTCCGAACCACCCGAACATATGCCCTAGAACTAGAATGCAGCATCCCCCCAATAGACATCACCCTAGACTACATAATCCGCCGAGCCACCCTACGCTTCGCCAGACTCGATACCAATAACCCAATCATATCCCGCATACCCCCCAAAAAGCAAATATTCATCCCCTCAGACATGAACACCCCCCCCATCCCGATACCACACCCTAAAAGAAGAAACCTAAAAAAACAAAGAGAAACAGGAAAAAAGAAAAGAAAAAGACCAAAATAGCACGCAAATTTGGAGAATGGCAAAAGAAATCGAAACAGAAATGGAACCAACAACATTATGGCCAGCACCACCATGGGCAAAAACAATAGACGACTTAGAAGGAAGAGTAAAGATAGAAATACCAACCAACGAACCAGGAGAATCAGCCAAAAAGACCTGGGCGAAGGAACACAAGAACGGATTAAAAAAATGGAAACGCGATGAGTCCCACATCCTACTATACACCGATGGCTCACTTGCGCACGACCAGGGCATCCGAAAAACGGGATACGGGTTTGCAGCCTACCAAAAGGCGCGTGTCATATTCGAAGGGAAGGGGGGAACAGGACCTAGAGCAGAGGTGTATGATGCGGAAATGGAGGGACTAGCGCAAGGATCAGCTAACCTCAAGATCTGGCTCGACGAGCACTACCAAAAAGGAGACAAACTCACCCTCTCAATCTTCTCCGATAACACTGGAGCACTCCAGCGCATAATGGCCACGTCCCCAGGACTGGACATCCAACAATCACTCCGATTCCGCAACACCATCCTCCTCCTTCTTTCAGAACGCCCCCTCTGCGACGTAATTATAAAGTGGGTCCCAGGACACGAAGATATCAAAGGGAACGAACGGGCAGACACCCTAGCCAAAGAAGGCTCCAACCTGCCGTCCGAATACCCGTACAGTACCTCAGCGGCATTCATGAGAAACCTAAACAAACGCCAATATAAGGACGAATGGATCTCTCGCTGGAACACTGACCCTATACAACAAAAGCCATCAGAATACCGAAGCTGTAACCGCATAGAACCGCAACTGCGACCAACAAAGCGGTTCAAGTCCCACTCCCGCAAATCCTTCAGCCGCCTAGTACAGCTTCGCACCGGCCATGCGTTCATCGGACAATTCTACAAACGCTTCCTACCAGAAGAGAACCCCAGTTGCACATGCGGAGAACCCGTAGAAACGAGAGAACACATACTTCTCGAATGTCCCAAGCACGAACACCGCCGAAACTTGCTCCCAGACGATGAAGGTGAACTGATCCTTGCCGACCTCCTGGTGGACGAGAAAGGAATAGAGAGGGTAGCGGGATTTCTGTCAGCGAGTGGAGCATACGAGAAAGAGAGAAGGACAGAATAGACACACCCCGAGATATGACACCGCTGGAAGGCGGAACCCATCCCATTTTCGAAACCGACACCTAAAAACGGTCAACCCAACACGACAACTCAAAAGTGGAGCAGCATTTGGGCAACGCCTTATCAGAGAGATTAAGGACACCCGAATCGGACTTATTTCTTTATTTTCTCACCTTATTTTTGTGTATTTATCTCGACCCCTGCCCTTGGCGCTCTCACGAGCAGCCTACAGTTTGCAGGTTAAATATCCAGAATAAACAACAACATGAATGTTCGCGCAACTTTCCCCGGTTCGCCGCACTTTGGGATTTGTATACCTTGGATATACAGCCTCGTTTTGGCCTATTAGGCCTATTTTATTCAGCCAAATACCCCACCTCTTAAGGTCTCCGAGAGAGGGTTGACCAGCCTGGATTGTTCTTTCTCAATCGACCGCAGGTCACCTCACAACACGATATCTGCATTGTGACGATGAAATTATCCTCTGTTTCAAGCAGGATCCCTACCTCAGCTTCGGGTTTCTCAGGGGAAATCTTACAAACCGGAATATCAGGAACGTACGACACGTTTCTGAGCTGCATGTTTGGTGTATATATGGCAATATGGGGCTTGACTAGGGCCAGGTCTAGGCAACGGGACCGATAAATCACTTTCTCGTGCTTCGGTGCCACTGTTCAGATCAAGGGCTAACGATGGCCTTGTTTATCCGCTGGTCTCGACTGCGTTGTCAAAAGACCCCGAATAGCAGGATTGGAGAACAGCCGAGTTACATCGAAAGGGCAATGAGTGGCAGGGAGCTTTGGCAAAGTTCTTGCTTGTTTGTTTTCCCTTCCCTTGTTTTCGTCCATTACGACAATCTCGCCGCTGAGCGTTGGTCAGGTATAAAATGGGTGAATCTTTGGAACTCCTCTCCATCAGTTCTCGCGTTAATCGAGTCTGAGGTGAGAGTCACTATTTACTTTCTACACATTAACTCTTGTATCGCCCATGTCGCAGTTATGCGACATAGGTATTTACAACACTATATTATATTATGAACGAGAATCTGGGGGGCAGGAAATAATGGCCATCACCGTAAGATCTATCGAACATAATAGTTCTATATGAGACCGAGCAGGCCTGTGCGCCCAACAAGCTCTTCTTGCTGGGTCTGTCAGATGAAGGTTCATAGATATTGTGGATAATGTAGTGCTCGTCCCTGACTTTCGATCAAATACAGTAATGCACATGTACAACGGGACGCAAACAATGAAGGAAAAAAAGCATCATAGTAAACACCGCAAAAGAACTAGACAACTTGGCTAATATCGACAACAATCGGGGCTCGCATACGACCTTGGACCAAGAATCGAGTTCCATCTTTGCTAGCGCAAGGAAGGTAGAGGCCATACTTATCCCTCAGCATTCGATCCCCATACCATACTTTTTGACGGTCCCCTTCAAGAATGATCGGGCGGTATTCTGATGGGAGAAGCAGTTCAAGTTTACCATTGAACCAGATCGTCTGTGTTGTAGACCCCAGCATATAACCATACAGAGGTATAGCAAAAGCCATTGTCCTTGATGAAAGCTCGGATAGTCGCTCCAGCCACAATAGATCCGCATCATGCCCAGCCATGAGGCTCTGACCACGAGGGATGTCATTCTCCAGGTGCGGAGTAATTTTCCTTCGGGGTTGGGTCATGAGATGTGGACGAGGGTATATGTTGTAGCAGGCGGGAAGTGTGGATTCAGGTACGTGAAAATGAACCAACTCGTGTGTCTCTGTTGACCAAATAGCGATACTATGGCCATCATGGACGACGACGTACCATCCTTTGGGGGAGAGTCCAAGTGTGCAACGGTCAGGCACAGCTGACCTGGAGGCCGGAGTAACGGAACGAGGAGAGGAAAGAGGGTGGATGGATGGCTCATCCGAGACATGTAAGATGGCCATACTTTCGTACCAACTGCAGTCAATGTTCCGAGGAACTCGTATGATGAATGAGCCATTGTCTGCGACCAGAGTAACGGGAGGGTGATGCCCACTGGGGAGGGCACCGACCTTCACAGACGGCGAACCATGACTGAAGACCGTGATGTTTCCCTCGTTATCTTCAGTGGCAATCCGGTGGCTGCCACAGATAAATTCAATCCAGGCTGGAAGATTGGGTGGATCACATTGGAAATGAGTGACGGTGTGTTGACGGTCAATGTCAGCAACTTCAATAACGCCGTTCCCAAAGCCGAGTGCAATGTAGCAGCCATCTCGTGAGAGTGCTGCAGCGGTCACAATACCGTTACGAATATCAGGATCAAGAAATTCAGCGCTATGATCGATCCTATCCGTCTTATCCATCTCAGATCTACCAACCTCTATCAGTAACGCATTGAGTTTCGCCTCCATAACCCTTTGAGCACTAAGGGTATCCACGCTTAATGGAATTGAACGGCCAAAGAATTCTCCAGTGATGCTGAAAATCCGAACGGGTTCGAAGAGATGTCCATATGACTTGAAAAGTGGGGATGAGGATGGAGTGAAGGGAAGAATTGACCGAAAAATATGCCAAGGGGAGGAGCTGAGTTCATTTTTAATCATTATATCCTTCACCCTCTTGACTTCTTCAAACCATTTGGTCAAATTGTGATTCTGCAAGGCAAAAGTGATGTCGAGGAATCAGTAGAATCGAATGAAGTCAAACTTACGTTAGATCGAAGCAATTCATCGGGCAACTCGAAATCAAATCGTGATAGCGTCAAGAATGAAAGTAAGTTTCGGGTGAGGAAGACATCAAACTCGCTGCTGAATTCGTTGGAGAGTCCTGATGGATCCGAGTGGTAGAACAGGTAGCGGAAAGCGTATTGGACATGTTCAGGCTGCTTCTTCCCCTGAAACTCTTTCCGCTTTTTGCTATCTCCCAAAGTACGGATTTTGGACTTATTCCGTTCAATGACGTCATTTACAAGTCGAAGAAGTGGTGGTCCCAAGAAATGCCCCTTCAAATCATTGATGAAGAATGACTGGTCACTTTCATGACCAAACGGGCGATCCATAAGGAATTCCTTCATCGTTGCGTGGTAGAATTTGGGGTACACTGCATCAAGTCGAAGCACCCGCATCAAACTTTGGAGGGACCGTGATTTCTCCGAGGAAAACTCAACAATTGAACTGATCGGCTCTAGGGTCGCATGGACTTCATCCTCAGCTATCCCTAGGAGCTGCGACATCGAATATAAACTGAGCGGCCGACGTGCTGCAATGATCGTCCCAATCACTTGGCGATAATTCTCGATTACGTGTGGAGGAATAGTAGATTGGTCAGACATATACGCTCGCCGCAGTATTCGCAGATACTCCGATTTTAGGTCAAGTGGTGCATCTCTGAGATTGTGAAGGTATTCAAACTCCCGCTTGAGAGTGGAACCGCGTTGAGTCCGAGTGCGGACGTCACGTATGCGGATTGAGGCCATAACAGGCAATCCACGGCAAGCCGAAGCAAAGGTATCAAAATCCTCCGAGGATGGCTTCCACGCAGATTTCTTGACACAATCTCGAAGGCCCTCCTCCACCATACGGCGAACTGTGTGCAAAGTCTCCTCTCCAATCTTATCAACATCTTCACATGGGATGTTGAAATCTCCACCCTCAGCATCGACCCATGCTGAGATAACCTGCGGTTCTGGGCGAGAACTAACCAAAACAGTAAATGTGGAAGGCAAAGCGCGAAGCATCAGCACAAGCTCCATCAAGGTTCCAAGTGCTTCCTGATCCCCGCACTCGTCCAAGCCATCTAAGATGATGATGAAGCGGTCCTTGCTCGACAACAGTAAATCCTTGAGATCACCCATAGGCTCAACAACCAGAGCCCTCATTTGCTTCTCTAGAGGGAGATTCTGCACCAGCTCAAAGCCTCGCTGCCGAAGACGTTTGACAAGTGAGAGCTTGAACTCCTCATTGAAGGATGCAAGTTGATGTGCAATAGTGGAGGGAAACTGTTTAATGGAATCAAGTCCCGTTCCCGGTTGATTCTTATCCCAAAAGAAGGATGCCGCTAATATGCACTGTTTCTCCAAGTCGGACGCGATGCTCAGGGAAATCGCAGTCTTTCCCATTCCGGGTGAGCCTCGCAGCCAGACGAATCTGTTCCCTGCTTTCTTCAGATGTTCGACTATAGACGCCTGTATCTTCTCCCGTGTGCCTTCCAGGCACTCTGACTTGGCTGTGACATAGGTGTGCTCAGCAGGGACCCGTGGGAGTCTTGAGAGTTCGGCTGGTAGTGTCCTTCAGCAAAGAGTCCAAAAGGATGTGCATAGAAGCGTACTTCGCGTTGAAGACTGAATTGTGTGAAGGAGTGTCAAAATCGCTGCCTCCGTCTATGGGGTATGTTCCGATCAGCTAACATGTATGCTTGAGGCACTAAGGGAACAAACCGAGAATGATGTGACAGCGTCGTTGATGCAAGTCTTCACGCTGTATACCCGTTGGGTTACGTCGGACGCTGAAACGATTCTCGTTGCAAGCTTCTGACTCGAAAGTACCCGAATCTGCTTCGTCTGTTCGTCCAAAGCCCTGTGCATGTGGTTTAAAATCAAGTGTGGAACTGAAGCGCATATACGCACAAATGGAATTCCTTGATTAGAGCCTTTACTTCGGGAGGAATCTCGCCTGTCCACAGTTGGAGCGGTCGCAGGATGGTTGTGTAAGCTTTAACGACCTCATTATTTAATCCTTTGAGGTTTTCGCCATTACTGTCAACTGTCTGTGTGAATCAAACATAAGCCATATCGCCGATCGTGAAACTAGAACGCTACTCAAACCTTGTAAACTTGGAGAAATGTCAGCAATAGACCCGGAATCTCGCTCAGAAGTGGAATAGGAGAAAATTTAAGAGCGGTGGCAGCGGCCTGTAGAATAAGCTCCGTGGTACCGATAATGATCGGCTTCTTTCCGGGAGCCGGCTCCAGCAACGAATCCACGTCTGGGTTCAACTCCACGCGTTCTGGTTGTGAGTGAAGGCTCGAAGCGCTGTCGGGCGCAGTGTCGATGCTGCGCGTCGAACGAGCAGGTTGTTTGGGATCGAGATGAGATGGCGATAGCCGCGAGGTATCAGGGACTGGGTGATGAACCGCAGACAGTTCTAAGTGGGGTGTAGTTGGCCTGTCACGGCGATTGAGACTTGGCCAACGCCCGAGCCACCCAGTTATACAACAAGGTGATATCTCCGAATCACTAGGAGGTTCCTCGGGATGTGATCCTGTTGATCCGTCTTGTCCGTTCCTGCGGATACTGTTACGGTTCTGGGTTTCCTGGGGACCAGTGATATGGATCTCAGGGGCTTGGGGCAAGGACCCCGATGTGCGTAATGACTGTAGACCACGAGTAGAGAGCTGGTAGGCAGGAACCTTTCCTTTCGGACCTCGAGAGGAAGATGGCGGCTGTTTGTTGCCAAGCATCACGCTAATGATATGGACGATGGTGAACCAGGGGTCGAAGCATGAAGGCTGGAAAGCCCGCCTAACCCTTATAAACGATACACGCAGAGGCAGCTGAGTCGAGGCAAGAAGCGGCCTTGCATTGACCACGATGTAAGGCCCCAGTGAGGCAGTCGTGCCTCTTACATTGCTTCATTTGGAACCCAATACGGGAGAGCGGCCCTTTTCAGTCCCAGATAGGCATGAAGCTGCGCAGTTAGCAGGTCACTCCCCCAATGTTTAGTGAACGGCTCATTGATATTACAGTGACATGTACGATAGGATATCTCCGCCAACAGATTTAGTGGTGGAAACAGCCGAGTACCATCTATTGCAAAGTCTCGCCTGGATGGCTGCTTCGTTAGGACCTGGATGAATTGGAGAAGAAACTTTCCTTCTCTTCTACATCGCTAACGATGACTAGAGACTAAGGCATCTCACGCTTCAACGAGCAATGGCTCTCATTCCTAATAACCCCTTCCTCGAGGAAATACTATAGAAATCCGCTCATCCCAACAAGTTCAGCGTCTGAGTTCGTAGCCCTCTCGGTCCTGGTTTCCCCGCCTCATCGTTTGATCAGAAATCCTTCGACCACTTGACTTGCATGAATCACTTGCACTAGAAGTAGAGTGTCAACCTCTGGCCATCTCACCATCTATTTGGTTTGTTATGCATCCTAGCGGATTAGGGAGCAACGCCGGGGCCCAACTGGAGGCCTCTTTTTGTAGGGATTATCGGGGAGATAATGTTCAAATCTTGCCGCAAGCACTCGGTGTTTACGACAAGACATATGATAGCACCCTATATTGCGGACGCAGCATTCCCATTTTGTAGTCAAGCGGAACGGGAAAATTACGCCTGGTAGCAGAAGTGTTGGGGGACGTGCGTCGCGATCAACAAATCTCTCCAGCTGGGCTCTGCTGATTCATGCTCCAGACACCTGGCTTAAGTATTTGCTTCTGCGACTCGAGAGGCCGGCTGGCCTCCGCGAGATGAGGTCATGTGTCGATTCGAGTATTTAGTATGTTTGATTAAGGCAATGCACTGACCCATCCCGTTAGGAAATGGCTGCTGCCCTTATCGGGGCATTTTTTAGGTCGGTCTACGAACGCCTCGGTCGTGATGCAAATGACGGTCTTGAGACGCAAATGTCTGCCTGGTCATGTACGTGGGGTATCGTTTGAGTCAGTTTTCGAGGCAGCTAATCGGTCTCTTGCAACAATGCCATGACCTGACGACAAACGATTATCGAGGACAAAGACCTTAATGAGATCGATGAATGGCATAAGGAGCTGTGCCGACACTTTTGCTTGGAAGCGACGAAGAATCTGGCGATAGATCTCCAGTGTCTCGGGTACGACAAGTTCATCGCTGCATTTGACGAGTGCCCAAACATTATATCTCGGAGTTCAACGCTCAAACTTGCCGTCGAGATTCGCGCAAGAGTCAACAGAATGCAGCTGAACAATTCAGCTTGACGACTTCGCTTGAGGATGGATCCGTTGATCATCAGGTTATCAACAAATGTCTCAAGGGCTCTCTTGTATGTTTCCTGCGATGCCATTAGCTCCTTCATGGCTGCGACCGCCAGTGCTGGCTCGGAAGGGGTGACAGCTTCAATACGCGAACAGCCAACGATGTCCCTCTGGATTCGCATATGGCTGCGGACGCCTGAGGCAGCAAGAATAGATCCAGCTTCGTTGGGGGAATGTTGCAAGAACATGGTCAATATCGATGGGATTAAGATATGGTGACCTTGAACACATGTACAGTTTCCTCCTGGTAGCGGACGGGAAATTAGTTGCAGCATACGTGGACCAGTACTGAAGCCAAACACGATGCAATGTTCCATACGATTAGAAGTGGGAATGGAGTAGGGCTAAAGAGGCGTACCGGGCGGCCGTAATTCTTTAAATAGCTAAACGACAATGCCCCTCTGGGAGTCCTTGCTGGTGAGTGTGCCATCACATCAAATGCTAAATATGGCCAAGGTGGGAGCGTTATGAGATCAGGGTGCCGAGTTAATGATGCTTCGCGACATGGGTGAAAAAACTCGGCAATCGTGGGACCCGTATCGAGGAAAAAGAACCAAAAGCCAAATCCTTCGATGGGAAATTCATCTTGAGCCTTAATCATCCGTTGAAGTGCTACTATCGACATCCCATGAGCGGGAGATAGGAACTTCGATCCGGATTGGGCAAGTGCATTCAAGAGCATTCAGCAGGTCCCTACGATATCGTCAAAAGTGTTCTTGACCACCCCCCTTGGTGAGAATCTCGGATTGCTCCCCAATGATCAGAGCCTCCAGTTCTTGAACGAAATGGACAATGCCCATATCAACTTTACGCACATCGTTCAGCTGACGGAAGACGTTGACAATTTGTCGTTTGATTTCCTCTGCAAGGCGTGGTGCCGTGGTGCCGCATTTCAATGTATCGACGGGTTCATTGTTACCTACAGTGGAGCGCTTGATGACCCATTTGAATTGAAATGGTTCAATTACATAGCCTGGCGATCGGAGCTGCGTGTTGATGCATCTACTTCTGGTCTTCCCTTAGAGCTTGCTGGACCTCGTATCGAAGGCCAGAGGCCTCAGTCGACTGTGGTGTCGTTCATGGATCTGGGCACTAACTGCGGTTTTGGATCAACGGCAGGAAAACGGTGTCAACTCGCTCTTGGGCCTGCGCAACAACCGCACGTCCCCAGCCATGGATGGGGAGGTTATATGCCCACCCAAGACGAGGAGCCCCCTCGATGGTGCATCTATGCTCGAGGGCACACATGCGCCACGTACCCTGTGATCGAAGGGGTTAGCTTGCAGTTCACCGCCCTCTTCAACCAATCGTCGCCCCGGACGGACCGGGCTTTGTCCGACAAAATGGGGGAGGAGGTGAACCCTTTCGTTGTGCAGTTGGACCCACGCAAAGGCCTGGCAGAGACTCCCGGATCCGAGGTCAAATATGCATCGGCTGTTCGTGTAACAAAGGTGCGGGATTTTTAGCGACCCAAAACTCTAGTGCTGTATTATCATTACACGTACTCCGTTATGATGTTCTTCATGAAAAACGAATTTGACTGCGAACTCCGATCAAGGCTGGGTGACTACAACTAGTGGAGGGCTCCGTCGATTCGCCCCACCGACATTTCGGCCGCAGCAGTCAGTTCTCGCGCCATCAGCTGATACTGTATCCTGCACAGTAGCAGTCTGTACCGATGATGAGGCGCGGACAAAACACCTCTGGTTTCGAACCTACTTCTAACTAGAGGTGTCTTGTCCGCGCCTCAACACGTCCGTCGTCGTGAGGCTTGGTAAATACATTCGCTTTCCTCTACTAGCCATGATCTTCGCCCATCCGAGAATACTATCACAATTCTTCAGACATCAGCTATCTGTTCCCTCATCCCTTTTCCATCCGCGGAATAACTTCTGCATCGTCCTCTGATGGGGTTACCCGGACTGCATTATCACACGTACACATGCGCAAAGACACATCCCTCCCTTACCAAGCGAATCCTCTCGCCACTCGGCTATGATCACTCTTCCCTCTTCTCTCAGGCCCAATGACCCAGAGATGCGCTCCTTCACACATCTGAGCATGGAGGACTGGTGCGTGAGAAATAACACTGGAAGTTAAGGCAACGACATAAGAATAAGGATGACGGTCCCATCCCGAAGGATCTGACCGATTCTGGGTATTGGAAGTAGGAATAATTCGCCCAGAGCGCTCGGTGTGTGCATTCGCTGTTGGACTTGTACGAGGGGTATAACGAACTGCACCACTGCACCATGGCAATCACCTACGCCAATATAATACCGTTATCCCCAGGGCACTCTAATTCCAAAATTTAGGCAGTCCAGAAAAACATCGTCCAATGCATCTGAGTCTCTTTCGAGCCAATGTAGCTACACAAGTGTATACAGAGGAATCCGAATATAACGTCCATCCCGTTTGTGAGTGATGGAAAGGGGTCTCATGAGGGGCGTGCCAATCGTGTGTCTCTGAGTCTAAGGACTAAACGAACTGCATATAGGAAGCTGGTATCTACACATAGTATTCCGACGACGACGAAAGGGGAATCGATGCGACATGGCTGATTGGGTCGATATCATTGGGGACCACCGGGAGATTAGGGAGACTTGATCCTGATTGTCGTGTTATGAAAGGACAGCGTTGTCAGTCCGGATGCTCCCACCTGGGCAGCCGGTAAACATGACGCGGTTGAGTGTGAGGATTTGAACGCAATAATGGTAGGAAGGGAAAGAGATATGATGTGTTAATTACAAATGCGTGAAGCCGGCGGAAATAAGCGGGGAGTAATAACATACCGTCCCAAGCACACCCGTTTGAAGTGTATAGTTCGTCGTTCGATTTCCTGGCGTCGTCAAATCCACAGGTAATCTCAACGTCACGTTGTAAGCTTTCGACCCAGTGTTCGCTAACGTTGCTTCCCACAAATCGATCCCACCAACATCGATGCCCAATTTTCCCTTCCCACTGGGTCCAACTCGAAAGTTACCTAATCCTAGTCCACCATCTGCACCAGGGACAGGGGCAACAGCTGGAATAGGAATTCCCAAGTATGATTCGCCTAAGCCTGGTGAAGGCCATATCCCGAAGAGAGCGTAGAATTGGAGGTTGTTTTGGATGTAGAGGGATGTATGGAATGTTACGGTGAATTTATGACCTGGGTGGAGAACGGTTGTGGGTGCGGAAAGCTGCCGACAAGGGCGAGAGCTGGGGAGATGAGGAGGAAAAAACCGACGGAAAGGATGGAGGTCAAGATGCTAGTCTTCATTGTGCGAGTATCTGGATGTGACGACGTCCGAGAGGAGCGAGTAATGGTAGATCGGATTGGCTTGGGGGTTGAGCCTGAAGTCGACCCAGTTAATATCAATACACCTTGGGCTCAGGTATCGTCATATATCCCAACACGATTAATATTATCAGGATGCGGCCGAGTACGTACAAAACTGCTTCGGCGAGTGTGCCGTAGCACGGAATCGGCAAATAAGATATGTACGTCACAATGAAATGGGAGGTTAGGATGTGGATCGGGGCGCGCGGGCGCACAATGGATTTGAAATCCACGGCAGCCTCGGCACATGGAGCCTTTACATAAGCAAATACGTCACAGAGAACACATACCCTATTAGGATTAAGACTATGTCGCGTTAGACTCAGACTCGAATAAGAGTTCTGTATTGTAAATACCTATGTCGCGTTAGACTGCGACAAGAATTATACATGAGTTATAAGATAAAATACTGAGAAATAGTTCTCACCTCAGACTCGAATAAGAGTTCTGAGGGAGAAAGTCTAAGAAATTCCTCCCTTATATACGCGACATTCCTGAGTGGCAACATCGTCGTACAAAGGGAGTTTTAAGTTGAATAAGAAAGGGCAAAACGCCCCCAATGCCTCATAGCGCCCCAGAATAACCGCTACGAATAACTGCCACACAACTTCCCGATGTAAACAAAGTTGGTGTTCTAATACGCCCACTCAATGATGATTAACATCGATAACACCCATGTCCTTCGTAAATTTGTCATGTTTGGCCAGTGCGAGTCCCTTAGTGAGAACGTCGGCCACCTGATCACCTGTTGGAACGTAATCGAGCTTGACATCGCCATTACTGACGCATTCGCAGATAAAGTGTTGCCTAACGTGTATGTGTTTAGTACAAGCGTGGAAGGTGGGATTGGCAGCTAAGGCAAGAGCACCTTGGTTGTCACCGAGAATAGTGTGTGGGATGGAAGGTGGACTGAGGACATCACCAAGGAATTGTTGTATCCATATGGCCTCTTTAGACATGTGTGTCAATGCCATGTATTCTCCCTCCGTACTCGAAAGTGCTGTTCAAGACTGCTTCTTCGAGCTCCATGAGACAGCGGCTCCTGTGATCTTGAACATGAACCCGGAAATAGATCGATGATCGTGTGGGTCACCAGCCCAATCGGAGTCGGAGTACCCTGTGAAGTCATTGTCGTGTGTCTTACCGTTGTAAACTAACTTATAGTTTTGTGAGTGATTGAGATACCGGAAGACGTGGTTGATGGCAATGAGGTGATCCTTTCCGGGATTCGCGGAATACTGACTAAGAGCGCCCACTGCATATGCAATGTCAGGACGTGTACCTAACATGGCGTACATTACACTGCCGATACGAGATTGATAATCGCGGATATTGACTTCGGGTGCATCGAGTCGGGGTAACTTAAAATTGGACACAATTGGAGTCGAAATAGGGCGAGAATTAGTGAAATTAAAACGAGAGAGGATGTCTTTAACATAGCGTGACTGGGAGATATAGATTAAGTGCTGCGGTCAATCGCGAGTGATCTTGAGTCCTAAAAACCAGTTGATCTCACCAAGGTCCTTCATATTGAATGCCTTCATGAGTTGGGCCTTTTGGTGGCTGAGTAGTTTGAGGCTGTTAGACAGAATCATGAGATCATCGACATAGAGCGTGATGATACAGAAGATCTTCCCCTTCCCATGTTGAACAAACACAGCATGATCAGAGTCGCATCGGAGAAACCCGAGTTTCCTGAACTCCTCTTTCGCCTTCTCGTACCAGGCTCTGGAAGCCTGCTTCAGCCCATACAAACTTTTCTCTAACTTCCAAATCATGTCGTCCTTCCCATAATCAGCGCAGCCCGCTGGTGGCTTCATATAGATAGTGTGTTCTAGGTCGCCATTCAAGAACGCGGTTTTAACATTCATCTGATGGACTTCAAGATTGAGCCGCGCAGCGATAACGAGTAGAATCCGGATTGAGACCCATTTGACAACAGGTGCGAATGTCTCATTGTAATCGATGTGATAAACTTGACCAAAACCTTTGGCCACAATCCTAGCTTTATAGCGCTTGATCGTTCCATCAGCCTTTTTCTTTAACGCAAATACCCAACGACACCCGACGATATTACGAACCTCAACCTCATCAGTTTTAACTGGAACGTACATCCGGGTTTCTTTGAGGGATAGCAGTTCGTCTTGACAGGCTTCAAGCCACGCATCGGAGTCGGGCCTGTTCATGGCATCGTTATAGGTGAGTGGCACTTCAGTTTGTGCTATGTGAGCATGTTCGATGCCCACTGGTTGGGTGTCTACAGGCTGATTGGCCCGATTGTAGGAAGTGACAAAATAACGGTCATCGTCATCTCGGATTTGCGTACACCGTTTGCGCGTTGATCGTCGGGGAGCTTCTGGGATGACCTCATCCTCTGCATCTCCCCCTAAGAGTTCATCACCCTGTCCCTCCTCGCCATCATCCATTTCATCGATCTTATCTCCAATCTCCTCTCCTCCCATTCTTCCATCACCTATCATTTCCTCTTGCCTCTTCATCCTTATCAACAATGTGCGATGACAGCTCTATGACAGAGGATTCAATTGTAATGCGTTCGGGTTCGGGAGACTCCTCGAAGAAATGTACATCGCGAGATTCGTGAACCTTGCGGGCTTCAGGCTCATAGATCACGAATGCCTTCTTGCTGACAGCAAGACCCAAGTGGATTCCTGTGATAGACCTAGGGGCAAGCTTGTCCCGTTGCTTTTCAGGGATAGCAAGCATGGCTTTGCAGCCAAAGGTACGTATGGTGGAGACTGATGGCTTATTTCCCGTCCAGAGTTCGTGTGGAGAGATGCCATCGGGGAGTGTGGAGTGGGGAATGATGTTTTTAATGAGCATGGCATGTTGAAGTGCATAAGGCCAAGCTGTTCAACCCACATGCGACTTCACGCTTTCGAGCATGGCGATCGTCATTGTGACAAGTGTTCGGTTAACTCTCTCGGCGATGCCATTTTCTTGTGGTGTATTGGGATTCATTTTCTCGTGGACAATACCAATCTCCCTGAGGTAATGGGAGAATTCATTGGAGAAATACTCACCACCGCCATCAGTGCGCAGGATCTTTAGTTTCTTCCCTGATTGCTGTTCAGCTTGGGCCAAGAAATCTTTGAACGTTTCGAGTGCATCGCTTTTCTTTTTGATCGGGTAGACGGTCAGGTATCGGGAGTGGTCGTCAATGAAGGTGATGAAGTACCTGTCAGAGACCAGGTTGAGACGAAGGAGTGTCTCCGTGGCGGAGGGCTTCAGCCTCAGCGACTTATGCCAGGAGCGCTGTGCCAAGTAACACGTCCATGCCCTAACTTACTAAACTGGCAACCAGAACTGAAGGGGGTAAACTCTAGTTGATTTTATTACTGAGGTGTAACCTATGTACAAGTTGAGTATATATATAGTTACAACGAGGGCGGGCCCGCAAATGGCGGAGCCAAGCGGAGCGGAGCTAATGGGGTTTAGACATTAGCCAATTGAATATTACCGATGAGTCGGGTTACGGGGTTAATGGAATGGTAGGCGATAACCCAGAAACGGAAAGGAGGGATAGGCCCGAAGGTGGGCTTGCAGGGCAAGCAAGTGTATTGCCCAGCAGAGGTGGGAGTGTGCTAGCGGACGTTGGAGCTGTCTGGAGGCCTTCGGGGCTCCATACTTAGGGAGGCGTAGGTAATAAATTGAAAAGAGGGGGTGGTGACCATCGAGGGGTACCAAGGTGATTGCGGAATACAGGAGCTCCGAGGTTAGTGAAGAAGGAGCGGAGGTAGACCGGAGGGATCAGAGGGAGTGGAAGTCGATGGCCAGGGATGGATATGACAGTACTGATATCCTTCACGAGTCACAGTCTGGACTTCGCAAACATCGGAGAACACATGTCCAAGAACTTCGTTTGAACGGGTGAGTGTCTGTTTGGGAATGGGGGAACGTGTATGTCCTGAGGCCTTGCATTCTTCGCAGTAGGTCGAACCTCCCTTCCCATCTCCAACTACTTCCATACCTGTGGCCATCCCACTACGGACCATCTTCAGTATTGACTTGTCAGGGCACACCCGCCTGACCCGGTTCCACCTGGGCCCACCCGGGCCCACCTCACCCGCTCCCCGCTACCCATCCTTCCTCCTCCCTCCTTCCTCCCTTTCCCCCCTTTTCCCTCTTTTCTCTTTCTCCTTTATTTCATTCTCCCTTTCTGTTTATTCTTTCTATTTACACGGACCACCTTCCCTTGTATCATTGTACTGTTGACCTGTCCGGCTCGGACACCCCGGACGACTTCCCGCTACGCCTAGCACACACACCTGCAGCGGATGCCCTCAGGATCCCCCGCGGGGATACCCAGATGGCTGCAGCTCTCTCCGTAGATGACGTGGCACCCGTCATGTGACCCAAGCCGCATGTACATAAATGTACCTGAAGTGGGAACTGAAGAAGTAACCTTCTTCTCACGTTTTCCACTTCAGGTAAGTAGTGTAGTTCTTCCTTTTAATAACAATTCACGTTTTCCACTTCAGTCTAAGTGGCCAGGGACTACAGTCCCAGATCGGGCCCTTCAGTACGCGGGCCTGCTTCGTCCCCCGAGAGGGTCCCTCTGCCGGGCGCTACAGCCAGGCCCCCTCCACCCCAGACGTGTCCCTGACATGACTGAGTCGAGATGTGTCCTAAGTGGGCATGCCAGACATCAAGAGATGCTGTTGCCGTGGTTGTTCTGGCAACCAGTGTGGTATCCACATTCCTGTCCACAAGAGATTTGGAGATGAAAGCGGATTCCAATCCGGCCACGATGCAAGGCAGTTGGTAGAGACCGCCAGAAGCTTTCGCGATACCGAGAAGTTCGTTATTTGGGTTGAGAATTCGGCAATTGTTGGTGGAGAACTGTACTTGAGCTCCAACGGATGTCAGGTATGTTACGGATAGGAGGTTAGTGCCGATCTTGGGACAGTAGAGTACATTACTGATGATGACGTGGCGATCATCAGTTCCATTGTTCAGGATGACTTCGATTTGCCCCTGGCCAGTAGCGAAGAGAGTGTGCTTGTCGCCTAAGTAGATGGGATGGGGAGGGTGAAGAGGTGAGTATGTTGAGAACCAGTGTCGATTCGCGCAGATATGAGATGATGCTCCAGAATCCACAAGTCATCCATGCGCGATCACTCTCTGCAACTGCTGCATGTTCCTCCGCTATGTGTTAGAACGGGCGGATTCGGATGACTCCGGAGTGGAATCGGAGACTTAGTGTGGAAGGACCTCGGCCTCAGCGACTCAGGCAGAGCGTTGTGCCATTGCTGGTTGTCCTGGGGGTCCCTAATTTCGGATCTAGCAGAGGGGAAGTCTCTTGGGGGAATTCAAGTCGATTTCGGACTGAGGTTACAAGTTACTATGTACATTGTATATAAGGAGGGGTCCGGAATCAAAAGGAGCAAGGGTACTCCGAAAGGAGACAAAGGGAGCTGGAAAGAGGAACAACACCGAGGGTCAAGGGTTTGACTCAATGGTGTTTCCCAAAGGAGGAGTGAAGGGCCAAGGCCCAAGGAGGAAGGAGGATGGGAGTGGGGAATGGCCAGCTGACTGAATAGAAAGGAAGCAGCAGCCCAAATAGGAATGAGGGAGAATAGCGGAATTGAATGGAGCAATGCAATAGTTGCAAGGTCCGACGTAAGTCCGGAAAGTCCGAACTCGGAAGTTAAACTCCGGGATATTGGCAAACATAATTAAATGGAATGAGCTAACCAATACAATGGGTATAAGCGGAGGTGGGGTCAAAGTCCGAGGTCGGAGCTAAGACCGGAGGTTCCGGAGATGGAGACACGAACAGGATTCCGGAGTGGAGGTCCGGAGTCGGGAGCATAGGTGTTGCGTGCTTGTCTGGAAGGTGTCGAGGTTGAGGTCGGACCCGGAATGTTCCGGAGTCGGACCGAAGGTGGTGTTGGAGCCGGAGGTGGGATAACCTCTTGGAAGTCGGCAAGGAGGAGGTGGCAGAAGGGAAGTAGGACTCTGGAAGTCAGGTTCGGAGTTCCGGGAGCCCAGAGCGGAGGTTGGGATTGTATGGATATGACACTATGAGGACATCGATTTTGGCATCTTTCCTCTTGGTTCCCTTCGATGAACCCGATCCTTCATCTGTCTTGGGTGGACGCTGTCCCTCCGAGCCTCCCCCTTCAGCCCAACACTGCTCAAAGGTGTGTCCGAGTTTGCGCTTGCAGTTTGGATTCGTGCAGTGCGGACGTTCTTTGTTAGATTTCTTTCCATCAGGCTTACTGGTGTTTTTATCAGAGGCTTTCCCGGGTTTGGCAATGAGAATGGTGGATGACTTGGACTTGGACTTTCATTTCTCCTCACCAAGGATTTGCACTATGAGTTTATCGCAAGATATTTTCGATGTGTCGTCGATGTCGGCAAGAGTTATCGCCTTGAGTGTGTCATACGACTCTGGTAACGCTTCCGAGACGATCATCGCAAGCTTAGTATCGGTGTAAGTGTCGCCAAGACTCGCCAGTCGGTCTCGTAAATCACGCATCTGGATCAGTTGAGGCTCCAGGGGTTTGGAGTCGTCCAGTTGGAATTGATGAAGTTGAGTCATTATTCTCGCCACATCCAGTGCACTAGCCCCATTATATCATCTTGCTAGGTCGACCCACATTATCTTTGCACAGTCGTGTTTATCGACAAGGGAAAGAGGTGTGTTGTCAAGAGTAAGTCCTATTTGTGTTAGTGCAGCATCATTCTTCTTATCCCACTCTATAGCGGCAGGATTGAGTGTTTTTGTGTCATTTTCGCCAACATCAGGAGTAGGGGGAATATGAGTGGAGGGACGGATGGAGGATAATGAATGAGGGTTGACAACTCCCCAAAGTCCTCGATCTTTGAGGACCATTTGGCAATGCACGGACCACATACGATAGTTACAACCGTCATTTTTTAGCTTTTCTATGCTGTAAAGACTTTTGGAAGAAGTATCGGGGGAAGTGGTAGCAGCCATGTCTAGGCTCATAACCTATTAGGATTAAGACTATGTTGCGTTAGACTCAGACTTGAATAAGAGTTCTGTATTGTAAATACCTATGTCGCATTAGACTGCGACAAGAATTATACATGAGTTATAAGATAAAATACTGAGAAATAGTTCTCACCTCAGACTCAAATAAGAGTTCTGAGGGAGAAAGTCTAAGAAATTCCTCCCTTATATATGCAACATTCCTGAGTGGTAACGTCGTCATACAAAGGGAGTTTTAAGTTGAATAAGAAAGGGCAAAACGCCCCCAACGCCTCATAGTGCCCCAGAATAACCGCTACGAATAACTGCCACACAACTTCCTGATGTAAACAAAGTTGGTGTTCTAATATACCCATGTGCTCGAGCTCGGCCTAATACGTCCATGAGAATGCTCTGCGAGTTGCCACATGGAAACTGGGCGGTTTCCATATACTGTAGCGTGATTTATAATCCTTCACATGGCTGCCACATCAGCAAAAAATTGTTATGCTCCTGAGTGCTCCGGAGTATGGGGAGCACTGGGAGAATCAGGAGGAGATTGGCCGGTCCAGGAACAGCTCATTTCCTCCAGAGTTGGTCAGGTACTCCAGGGCACTCCCAGGAGGGCATGGAGCATTGCTTTGTGCACAAACATATCCAGTAAATACAATTTAATGCTTCAAAATGTATAGGGGTGAGAAGCTTCTGGGAGCTCCTGGAGCATTTGAAAAGGAAAAGGAAAAAAAAAGAGGGAAGACTCCCCATGAATACCTCCTACCACAAGGCTAACACAACAAGACACTACTTAACATTTAGATCAAACACTGTACTATACATCAAGGACACTGAGACTCACCAATACACAGTCAAAATTTATGGCCTGATATATGATCAATCTGGCAACTTAATCACTTTCGGACTTGCAGAATATGGAGGAGGGGGAAATGGGGGAGAATGAGGGGGAGAATGAGGGGGGAAATGAGGGGAGAAATGAGGGGGGAAATGAGGGGGGAAATGAGGGGGGAAATGAGGGGGAAATGAGGGGGAAATGAGGGGGAGAATGAGGGGGGAATATAGAGGGAAATGAGGAAAATTTGAAAAATAGGGACTTCTAAAAATAATTAGGGAAAAATCAAAAAAAATTCAGGAACTGTAGTGCCTTTGAAGTGCTTTCAGGATATATAATTATTTGCGAAATTGAGGAAGAAATGATGGAGAAAAATGGAAAATACTTTCGGAGACCCGAGAAATAATGAGAACTGAATTGATGGGAAAGTCTGAAAATTGAATAGGAAAGTGAGGGGAAGCCTTGTAGCATTGTTATTTTCTGCTGTTCTAATTTTTCCTGATTCTTCTTGGTCTCACTCCCAGCTGCTCCTGGATACTCCTGGAAGCTCCTGGGAGGGTCCAGGAGCAGCTAATGGAAAATACTTTCAGGGACCCAAGAAATAATGAGAACTGAATTGATGGGAAAGTCTGAAAATTGAATAGGAAAGTGAGGGGAAGCCTTGTAGCATTGTTATTTTCTGCTGTTGTGATTTTTCCCGATTCTTCTTGGTCTCATTCCCAGCTGCTCCTCAATACTCCTAGAAGCTCCTGAAAGCTCCTGGGAGGGTCCAGGAGCAGCTGGGAGTGAGACCAAGATCAATCAGGAAAAATCACAACAGCAGAAAATAACAATGCTGCAAGGCTTCCCCTCACTTTCCTATTCAATTTTCAGACTTTCCCATCAATTCAGTTCTCATTACTTCTCAGGTCTCCGAAAGTATTTTCCATTTTTCTCCATCATTTCTTCCTCAATTTTACAAATAATTATATGTCCTGAAAGCACTTTAAAGGCACTATAGTTCCTGAATTTTTTTGATTTTTTTCTCTAAATTTTTTTTTCAACTTTTTAGAGACCAAAATTTTCCTCCCACTGCTCCTGGCACATTGCATACTCCTCACCACTCCCAGCCGCTCCTGAACCCCCTCCCAGGAGAACACTATTGGCTCCAGGAGTGCCCAATCTGCTGTTTTGTCTCCCACATGCTCCAGCCACTCCTGATGCTCCGGAGCATGATGGACTTTTGCTGATGCACAGCCCGCCTGAGTAGTTGCATTGGTGTTCTCTGAAATATAGAAGCAATGGTTACCACAGTGAATAGTACTACAGCAGGAGACAGAAAAATCTGCCGGTTGCGATTTCAATGTAAGTGATCTGGGTGGAGTCACCCGTTTCCAAAATTGGCATGTTTTGAACATTTTAATGGAAACCCCAATGGCACTGTGGAACTCCCCCTAAATGTGGTCTGAACTCATCATGCTAGTGGCACTGCAGTGACAACCTCCATCTTGTCCAGCCAGCATGGGGAAACATCTTGAGCCCGGTGCAAAAGATATCTTGGTCTCGCTATCTTCGAGGCTGACTCAACAGGAGATTGCCCAGGTCTCGGGAGTGTCTGAACGCACTGTTCGGAAGTTGCTTGCTGCTCCCTATGAGCATTGCCATGAGACATGAGGGTGACACTGAATGCTTAGTTTTCATGCAGTGAATGTAACTCTGAAAGCTACATCTACATTGACTGTTCTGGCTCACAATCTCAAGTTCCTCGACAGCCTCATTGAACAAAAGCTGGATTTGTATCTTGATGAATTACAGGCCACACTCAGAAATGAGCTTGAGATCGAAACAAGTACCCAGATGATTTCCAGAGAGCTACACAGGCATGGTCTCACCCGGAAGAAGGTTTGTCTTCCCCCACCCAACTCACTTTCAAAGTCTAAGTACCCATTTGCCAGCTCCAGAAGCCAGCAGCTGAACGCGATGAACAGCTGCAAGCTGATTTCAGGAGGTATATGAGGGCAACTTACCACGCAAATCAACTTGTCTTTGTTGATGAGACAGGGGTAAACCATCACACATCCTTGCGCACATATGGCTGGGCACCGTGTGGAGAGAGAGCGTGCCGACGCGATTTTTTTGTGTGTGTGGTACCAAGTTCGTACTGAACCTCTATCTGGGAACTTTGATGCTTAACTTTTACTCAGATACTCAGTTCTTCCTGCACTGTCAGTGAATGGAATCATTCATGTCGATATTCAGAAAAACGCGTATACTGCTGAATCATTCAACAACTTTATTGCTTCAATTCTTATTCGCATGAACCCATATCCCCAGCCACAATCTGTCCTGGTTATGGACAATGCCTCAATTCATAAGTCTGAGGCACTTGTAGAAATGTGTTATGAGCGGTGCGCATGGTTTTCAACTTAGACTCAGTAATACTCAAGATATTGCAGAGGTGTCAAGCTTGAGTTTCTTCCTCCCTATTCCCCCGACTTCAACCCAATAGAGGAGGCATTTTCAACAATCAAGCAATGGCTCCGGAGGAACCAAGACTACGTTGATAATGAATTTTCGTCCGAGTCATTCCACCGAGCAGCAGACCTGCTCATAAGAGCCGTCTTCTCTGTGACCACTCATCAAGCGTGCAGATGGTTCCATCATTCAGGTTACCTTTAATGACTTCATTTGTTTTGCTATACTACACTATGTGCAGAAACTATGTACAATATACTTTGTGTGCGCAGAAACTTGAATATACAGAGTGAGTAGAAAGTTGGAATACACATGAAGTTCTCAGAAATTTGTTGTCAGTAGATGTCAGGGCACACCCGCCTGACCTGGCCCCACCCGGCCCCACTTCACCCGGTACCCTGCCACCCAGTCTTCTCCTACCTCCTCCCCCCCTTCCTCTTTCTTTCTTTCCCCATTTCACTTCCTCTTCATTTATTTCACTTTCTCTTTATTTTCTCTTTATTCTACACAGACGACCTTTCCCTGTATCAATGTACCATTGACCCACCCACAGCATGCTCACGACATGCCCAGCCCGGGCGCCTTGGGCGACCCCCCGCTATGTCCAGCTCGTGCATTCACAGCGGATGCCCTTGGGATCCCCCACGGGGACACCTGGGTGACTATGGCTGTATGCGAGGATGACGTGGCACCTGTCATGTGACCCAAGCTGCATGTATATAAACATACCTGAAGTGGGAACCAAAGAAGTAGCCTTCTTCTCACCCTTTTCCACTTCAGGTAAGTAGCATAGCATTGCCTTTTAATAATAATAACACCCTTTTCCACTTCAGTCTAAGTGGCCAGGGACTGTCTCCTGAGCCGGGCCCACCAGTACGCACGCCCACTCCACACCCCACAAGACTTCTAGTGTCAGGCATCTCACCCGGGCCCCCTCTACCCCGGACACGTCCCTGACAGTAGACACTCATATGGTACATTGGAACCATTGTGGGGGATCACCATATTTCCTCCCATGGGTCATCAAGTGGTTCATCATGAATAATTTCACTGGATGCATCATCAGACGCAAAATCAGAGCCAGAATCAAGAAGGTGTGTCACTGGTGGTGAGCATAGTTGAATGCACGCATTTGGAGAGCTCGAATCAGAAGAAATTTCGATAAGTGGGGGTGAGCCTGGCTTGCCCTGGTGTTCTGCACAAGAGCAAGGTGCGGTGCGTGAGACCAATGGGGTTTGGGGGACACTTGCATGTTGCAAAGTTGAAGCATGTTTGATTGGACTTGGAGAAAGATCAAGAACATATGTGCGAGTCTTTGGACTCGGAGTCGCTGGGACAAGAATGACTGGCCTATTCTCCGAGGCAGCAGATGAGTGTGGGAGAAGAGTTTGATGACAACCCAGGGACTGTTTAGTTGAAGTGCTTTGAGGGCACTTGTTTCTTGGGAATAACCTCACCAAGAGGCTTCCTGCGCTTGGCCAGCATCAGTGTCGGAGATGGAGGGGTAGCAGATCGTGGCCGCCTCCGGGTGCAGGAACCACCCTGTACGGGTTTGAGAGGCGAAGCACTGAAAAGATGGCTCTTGGGTGGCTCAGTAAAGGAAACTCCTTTGATGCCATCAGTCTATGGAATTGGTCAGTCTCGATGGGAAGGCATATGAGTGTGAAATGAACATGCCATTGCTCTTGCCCAGACAGTGAGTGCCTCATCACTGACAAGCAAATGGCAGAACTCTGCAGCAGGGTGACGATAGCAGTGTTGTGCACAAGTGTGGCACCAGAGTGTCAGGGGACAGACCCTGGGTCCCCATGACCCCTCTCTATGGCCCACAGTCTAACCTGTGAACAGCCCTGTCCAGGGCACAACTCTACTGTGGGTAAGAAAGTGTATAAGATAAAAGGCAAGTAAGATACACTTGCCTACTGTGGGTAAGAAAGTGAGAAGAAGGTTAACTTCTCACTTTCCCACAGTGGCCCAATATGGCGAAAACTTCCGGGGATACCCGGAAGTCACATGAGAAGTGGGAACCGGGCCCGGAGCATGCGGTGCGCGGAGCATGCGGGGTGGAGCATGCATGCGGGTCCGGGAGCGGGTCCGGATGCGGGTCCGGGTCCGGGCTAGTCAGGGTGTGTGCCCTGACACAGAGCCTCTTACAGAGTTCTTCATAAATTGATTGATGTGTGGATGAGTGCTGCATGACGGTCGAGGGTGTGGCTGTGCGGCGCTTCTTGATCGCCACACATTTAAACTCCTTTTTGACTGCATCCTAGAGCCACACATGGTAAGACTTGTGTAGTATGTATATCTATAGCACAGTAAATTAACCTTGTTAATAATGTGTAATTTCTTTGACTTGTATGCTCAGGATTGAATATCACGCTGAGCCTCAATTGCGCAAGCAAAATCTTTCACATCATGAATCTGAGTGAAGATGCATTCCTTCTCATCAGACAGATGATATCCAATCTGGTGGACAGAGAGTTCCACCTTCATCCTGCCTAAAATCTCGTCAAGCACTTCTTGCGCTGATTGGGATTTCAAGTCAGGAAGATAGACTGTTTCATTCTCTTTCTTCAGATCCATCATGTTCAACATGAATTGATACTCGAATTCTAAACAAAAGTGAGCTTGAAAAGAGGTAGTAAGATGCTGGGACATACCTTTTGCACCCTTCTCATTAAGTTTCTCTTTTTGTTTTCCCTTTAACTTGTTGTCCTTCAATGCAGCTGCTGGCCCAGGGGCTGACCCCACTGCAGGTGGTTCAGTGTGGGACGAAGGCTGATGGATTGCACTGGCATATGCGGGCGCTGGATTGAGCACAGTGACAGGACCCCATTGACCAAGATAGATGGGGGCATTGGATGCAGGTGTCTGAGTCGGAAGGGGGTGGATGGGTTCAGTGGAATATGGAAATTGGCCACTATCCTTTGCAGCATTGTATGCCTGAACATGGGTGCGAACAGGATCATTGGGTGATTTGTCTTCCCCTGGAAATAAAAAGCGTCACCAAGGGTCAGATTAGGAGGCTAAGGGAACCAGACTTACAATTGTTGGGGATCCTGACTGGCATACTGGTAATGTCGCCACCACCATCTGAGAGAGCATTCAAGGTAACTTCTGAATCATCTGGAAGATAGTCAAGATGTCCATTTTCGATAAAATTGTAAACCGCTTCTTGATGGCTCTTTGGCAATGGTTTATCCTGAGTCAAGCCTAGAAGATAGGCCATATTCCAGGTACGTCGCTGGTCCTTGTTCTTGACATAGTAAGCCTTATCAAGCTGTCCAGTGTTCGACATTGTAAGTAGCTGAGAACAGAGCTAGCCTCCAACCCTGCCATCATTCCACATGTCTTATATACCATGCTGGGCATCGTTCAGCTCCACAACACTCAACATCATTGCCATTTAACTTATTCTAGGGTGGCGACTATCACCATCATTGCCGAGGGTGGGGACCCCAGCGTTGAGCTGTTCATCCAAATAAGGAAACCCCTTTTGTGAGGCCACGATCTTGCCAACTTCTTTAGGCAGATGATTGACCTGCCCCACTTACCCGTTCGAATCGCAACCAGCAGATTTTTCTGTCTCCTGCTGTAAGAGATGAGCCACATGTGTTAGACACTGGTCCGGGGTCGGCACCGAAGGCCGCCGATGTGGGCCGCTATTGGCCGCGATGGCCGCGATGCCTCAAACAAGGCCCGAGGGTAGGGCATTCGGCTTCAGCAACTCTAAAGGGAGTGCTGTGCCCCCTAGCTGTCTCTTGGCCCTCATTTCAGACTCACTGGGGTTGCCTTGTTGGGGTCAGGACTTAGGGGTCATGGTCACATCGATATTAGAGCTAAGGTACAATAAAGTATCATACAGGATATATATAGGGAGAAAGAATGAATGGAAGCGGACCCGGGCTGAAGGCCGAAGGGTCCGGAAGCAAACATGAATATGGAGTGGGGTTGGCCGCATAGTGGCTGGCAATGACCGAGGGTCAAAACAAACAATAACAGATAAATAAAGGAAGGAGTGTAGGGCCGTGATAGTGGTGATGGTATCATAGCGGCGCTGGACTCGGAGTTGGGCCGGAGTCGGGCGCAGGAATGGTAGTGGCCCTGTAGGGGCCAAGTGGGCAGGGTAGAGGAGTCGCGCTGGGCATGGTGCTGGAGGCGGACTTGGGGTGGGGAGGTTGGTGTGGCTGTGGGGGAGTCGGCCAGGTGCAGGGGAGCCTAGGGGCAAGCAGGGGAGTGAGCAGGGAGTCCTCAGGGAGGATAGGGCTGAGGTCAGGGCTCGTGCTCACGCTCGTGTAGCGGGAATGGGCTTGGGCAGCATTGGGACAGGCAGCTAACGGGCTGGAATGCACGGCCGTGACAACATGCATACTTACCTAAATTTGAGTAACCAAACGTACGTGCCAATCTTATTTGTGTACCACGAGCGAAGCGGCTGCGCCTCCATGAACTGCGGCCACACTCTTAATTGTGATCTTATCTAGACTACTTAATGCCCATCCAGGTTAGGGCAGATGACTTGAAATAGCAGATCAAAGGAACCGGCCGTTATGCATCGATCACATTCCCACTTAGGATAATGGTAGCCACACACAATGAGTGCCTGGGCTGGCTAGTCCGAAATGAATTGGTGCACTCGGTGCCCGGGTTGGAAAATTGAACCAGCTTACTACGAGGAATTACCATCTCCAAAAAAACCTATCTTGGATTTGGCTTTAGTGAAGAGTCCAAGATCATGTGAATAGAAACGTACCTCGCACCGAAGACTGAATTTTGTGAAGGAGTGTCAGAATTGCTGCCTCCATCTATATATGGGTATGTTTGCATCAGCTAACATGTTCATACTAGGTACTAAGGAAACAAACCGAGAATGAGATGACAGCCTTGTTGATGCAAGTCTTCACAGCATCTATGTGCTGGGTTACATCAGACACTGAGAGTAATCTCCTCGGAAGCTTTTGACGCAAAAGTTCCTCAATTTTCTTCATTTGCTCGTTCAAGGCCCTGGGTACGAGATCTGAATTTGAATGAGTAACTGAAGAACAGAATGTGCGTACAAATGAAATTCCTTGATGTCAGGGCACACCCACCTGACCTGGGCCCACCCGGGTCCACCTGGCCACACCTCACCCGCTGCCCTGCTCCCCATCCTTTCCCTCCCTCCTTCCCTCCTCTTTCTTTCTTTCTTCTCTCTCTTCTCCCTTTTCTTTATTTCATTCTTCCCATCATTCCCCTCCTGTTTGTTCTTTCTATTTACACGGACCACTTTCCTTTGCATCAATGTACTATTGACCCGCCTGACCCAGACTCCCTGGACAGCTCCCAGCTGTGCCCAGCACGTGTTGTAGGAGAAATAATGGACACACTATGGAAACCCATTATGGAAATATGCCAGATGAATCACAAAACCCCATATGACAAGTAGATATGAGAAAATAGAAGGACCTGAACTTTAATGAATTTTAATGAATTTTTTTACAAATTATTGCGATTATATGTGATAAATTGGAAGAAAGAAAATTAGCAAAAATACTTCAAGCTTAGCATCAACAAGACGGAATTCTCGGGGGAATTTATAGCAAATATTAAACAAAGAATTAGGACAATTGACCAAGATTTGACTATAAAAACAATCAGAGAACCTCCATGGAAACTACTTTCCCACATCCGCACACGTAGCCAAGGATGGAAGTACTGCGGAACAAGGATTCCTCAGGAACTAATGCAAAATTCAAAGTCGTGTTTATAATAGGAAATGTATATGTCCCCCAAACGGACCCAATGAAAGTAATTACAGGGAAAACTACCCATAAACGACGGAGATATGACTAAAAACTCCCGCAAAACGAGGACAACGCTTAAAAAGCAAGCGTGAAGAATAACCAGTAACGACCGAGACGAGCTTGATAACCCATTAGAAAGGAAGGGATCTAATCTTAATCCACCCAAATTTTCATAATAAAAGGATCACGCATTAATGAGATATCCAATAACAGGAATAGCGACATCAAAAGTCCGAGCTCAGGAAAAGACAATGTTTAAGTAGGATCCATAATTAAAACATACAACGAAATTTACACGGAAATTATGAGAAATAGTTATGCAAATTTTCAGCCCAAACGGTCCAGCCGTTGTAAAGTTATACCAATGATGGGAATATAGAAATCCGCATCATGTTTAATGACATGTGAGGATGGCAATGTGAAGGGAACCGGCCATCGGAACCGAGATCCGCACTTTGGCAGATTGCGAAGACCAATTTCTGTCCAAATAAGGAAGAGCCCGGTCAAAACAAAGCACGGAAAGTGCAAAACAACCTTAGATCATGAGGGAAAAATCTGAAATAAATCACAGAAGCCCATATGAAGGATATAAACACCCGCGCATACCATAAATCCTGAACAATTAAACAGAAACAGTGCCTGCATACGAACGACTATGGGAACGATGCACATGCTTACCGAATGTGCACGCAAACTTTTGCTAACTCGACGAATACCAGGAAATAGAACACAACTTTAGTACCATTGGAAAGGTGGGAATAAATGAAAATTTATGATACCAAGAACGTGAGAAACCATCCAGAAATGAATGAGATACAAGGACATGAAGTTAGAAACCTGATAATGCATGGGAAGACAGCTTCAAGAGGTCCAGAGCCCTAAATAAAATACATAAAAATATGATATCTTCGAGGACGACCTACTATAACAATGAACAATACATATGGAGGATTAGGATGTGATAATACAAAGGGGAATCAGGGAAGATGAACGAAATCCACGAAATCCACTAAACTACGATGGACCATGGCGGGAATTTTAGAGAATGATATTCTAATGAAGTGGAGAGCTATAATACATTCATTTGAGTAATTCTTGACTACTAGCAACTTTTTCTTTCGGTTTTAAACCTGAATAATTCACTCATTTACCATTTCAAGTCTCATTTTAACTAAATGTCGCTGAATAAAAATGGAATAAATCAGCTGAAGGTCTCAGCACAGCCACACGCATAGTAATGCGAAGTTTGAATTCAGAATCACCGAGTCATAGCAAATTTAATGGTAAATATGAGGAATTTGAAATAGGAAAACTGCGACAAATGCAGTGCAGTCAAGTTTTCATTAACCATTAAAATAGCTTAGGTGAGGAAGGACAATAAGGATTCTAGGTGCAGTCTGACCGCAGTAGAGCCGCAGTTCAGCGCAGCAAAGTGCAGTAGAACTATAGCGTGAAAATTTCATTTTTTATTCAGTTTGAGAAAAATACACTGTAAATAAATCCTGTAAATAGGAGAAAGGAAGGCGACCCAAGGAGTATAAAAGGGAGACCCTTTCTGCGACTTTTCGCCCCCCTCAGAGAAGTAAGAAAATAGAGTATTATTTTTCTCAAGCATTTCTGGTTGTCACTCCAGTGCGAAAAAGTGATATACAGTTAAGATTGCCACTGTAGTAAAAGGCAGCAATTAAGGAGAGAAATATTAAGTAGATATTTCAACAGGAGAGCTGGTTAACACTCCAGATTTCAAAGTGTAAACACAAAACAGTTATTTTGCTACTGTTAAAACAAGCAATAAAATAAGACAAAAATAAAACAAACTCAAGGGACACTCCAGACACAATCCAAATCCATTAACTGAGTAGAATCTTTGAAACTTCACCAAGTAGAAGATTTAATTCAAGTTAAATTCCAAATTAAACAACGCTACACAAAATTACACCTAGACAAACTAAGAAATTTCAATAAAGGAACAGCTCCGCAGGGCTCGATTTATCTGTAAGTCAATTCCCAGAAATTTTAGACTAACCCATAAAAATAGAATTAGCCAAAACACTCGGATTGGTACTATATTTACAACTAATAATACTAGTACACTTCCCCATCCTAACTAAAGAACCAGGGAACAGCTTGGTGGTGGTCTCGTTTGAACCTCCCAACTGACCTTCCTTCATTCTCTCCTTCAGCATGCCTGCACCGGATGCCCTCGGGATCCCCCACGGGGACACCTGGATGGCTGCGGCTGTCTCCGAGGATGACATGGCATCCATCATGTGACTCAAGCCGCATGTACATAAATGTACCTGAAGTGGGAACCAAAGAAGTAACCTTCTTCTCACCTTTTCCACTTCAGGTAAGTTAGTGTAGTTTCCCTTTTCAATAACAATTCACCTTTTCCACTTCAGTCTGAGTGGCCAGGGACAGCTGTCCCATATCGGGCCTGCCAGTACACACACCCAATCTACCCCCCGCGAGGTCTTCAGCGCTGGGCACTATACCCGGGCCCCCTCGACCCCGGACACGTCCCTGACACTTGATTAAAACCGTTACTTCGGGAGGGATATTGTCCGTCCACAGGAGCGGTCGCAAGATAGTGGTGTAAGCTTTATGGACGTTGTCATTTAGCCCTTTGAGATTTTCGCTGTTACCATCAACTGACTGTGAGATAATCAGAGGGGCATGCCACCGGTCCTGAAACTGAAACACTGCTCACCTCGTAGAGTTGGAGAAATTTCAGGAGTAGATTGGGAATCTCTCCCAGAAGTGGAATGGGAGAAGCCTTGAGAGCGAAGGCACCAACTTGGAGAAGGAGCTTTGTAGTGCCAATAATGACCGGTTTCTTTCTATCACCAGCTGGTGCCAGCGACAGAGCCATCGCTTCTGACACTGAGGGCACATCTGAATCCAGTCCCATGCATTCTAGTTGCGAGTGGAGACTCGAAGTGGTGTCGGCGACAGTCTGGATGCTGGATGTTGACCGATGGTTACCATCAACATTCTGTTCAGGGTTGAGATAAGTGGTTGTTGAACCGGAGGATTTTCGTGACCTGGCCTAGCTCGCTGGGTCAACTACCTCACAAACAGAAAAGGTAATTGAGCCAAGCCACAGAGGCGGGGAGTCTACAATTGACTCCCTGCGATGGGCGGCCCTCAACCCGATCCCTTTGACATGACTACAACTAGTAGAGGGCTTCGTCAATTCGCTGTCACTGAAATTTCAGGTGGCGGTCAGCTCTAGCGCTGATTGATTCTGGTGATACGTAGTTTGGCCGGTCATCACATGTTGGGGAAGTCTTCGGCCAGGCAACAGCTCGAAAGCGCTCCAATTTCGGATTCATATATAGTACCAGTGCTTCTCTGCTCTTACCGTGGAGGGACAAATGGCATATGGAACGACTGGTTGGAGTCAAAAGGTCAAAAGATGTACTAGTCATGATGACTCCTGTGGATTTACTTACTGCCGGCTGAAAAGTAATATAACGCTCCGAACTTTGTGCTACCATTGTCGGGATCGAGATCCTGAGGATGTCTGGAATTCCTAGCTGGATTGCGAGTATTCTCGGTGTGCTGATGTGTAAAAACCCTAGGCACAGAGTCGCACTCGCAGATCAGGCATGTCGTATTATGCATGTTGATGCAATCGAGGCTGTGACAACAATTGATTGTTCTTTCTCAATCGACCGCAGGTCACCTCATCACACGATATCTGCATTGTGACGATGAAATCATCCTCTGTTTCAAGCAGGATCCCTACCTCAGCTTTCAGTAACTGCAACAAAGTGTAATCCCAAGTCATGAAGGGTCATGAATTCATGCAGTTTCACGAAGCTGCTGTCAGGGACGTTGTCAGGGGATGGACCCCAGGTCCCCATGACCCCTCTCTCTATAGCCCACAGCCCTGTGTGTGAACAGCCTATCCTAAGGCACAACCTACTGTGGGTAAGAAAGTGTAATAGATAGAAAGGCAAGTAAGGTACACTTGCCTACTGTGGGTAAGAAAGTGAGAAGAAGGTTAACTTCTCACTTTCCCACAGTGGCCCAATATGGTGAAAACTTCCGGGGATACCCGGAAGTCACATGAAGAGTGGGAACCGGGCCCGGAGCATGTGGCACATGGAGCATGCGGGGCAGAGCACACAAGCGGGTGCAGGTCCGGGTCCGGGCTAGTCAGGGTGTGTGCCCTGACAGACGTATCCGGGGTCAAGGGGGCCTGGGTATAGCACCTGGCGCTGAAGACCTCGCAGGGGGTAGATCAGGCGTGCGTACTGGCAGGCCCGATATGGGACAGCTGTCCCTGGCCACTCAGACTGAAGTGGAAAAGGTGAGAAGAAGGTTACTTCTTCGGTTCCCACTTCAGGTACATTTAGTACATGTGGCTTGAGTCACATGACGGATGCCATGTCATCCTCGGAGACAGCCACAGCCATCTGGGTGTCCCCGCAGGGGATCCTGAGGGCATCCGGTGCAGGCGCGCATGCTGGGCACAGTGGGGAGCCATCCAGGGAGTCTGGGTCAGGCGGGTCAATTGTCATATCCCAGAATCCCGACCCCGTGCACTCCCACCACACCACACCTTCCTAACAACTTCACCATCCCCTACACCATGCCTCCCCACTCCCCAAGTCACCTCCCTTCCTAACTGTCTCAGCTCTGGCCTGGTTGCGGCACACCGAACCTTGGCTACTCCCATCCCAGAAGCTTGGCCCCAAGTCGGAACATTCAGAGACTCCGGATTCCTCCAATATCCCGACGGACCTCCGACATCCTGTGACACACCCCTAAACCATTTCCCCACCCATTTCATTTATTGGAGTCACCCAACATCCTTTGGATACGTAACTCCGCTTCGGAACTATCCGCATCCTTTGGTGACCCCACTCACATCATCATTTATTAGTCACCTTCCATTCATAGCATGACTATCTTCTTCTTACCATTCAGTCGGCTAGCCCCCTCTTACCCATTTCTCGTTCCCATTCATCTTCCGGCCTCTTACTCCACCCCCCTTGACCCGACACCTCAGTTCCCCGTTAAGGATATCGTTCGGCACCTTTCGGTACCTCTCGGTATCATTCAGCACCTTTCAGTGTTCTTCTATTATCATTCGGACTTTGACTAAGTCCTTTCCATTCCCCCTTATAAATACCTGTAGATTAGAACCTGTAGTTTTCCTCAGTTCTAATCTCGACTAAAATGCTACCCCAAGTCCCTCTGAGTGAATCCCGGCCCCTTCCTACAAGATACCTCAGACATAAGAAATACAAGGACTAACTGAGACGTAACAGAGGCACAGCGCTCCCTCCGAGTCGCTGAGGCCACATCCTCCTTAGAGCCTCTTGTACCATCCAGCAGAACCGGGCTTCCTGGAGAAGCTTCGGTCCACTACTGGAGCTCTTGGATCCCATCTAGTTGAGCCCCGCCTGCATTCAGACTCACGCATTTTCCCCTATGATCTGGGGTTTTTGACATCAATAGTACATTGATGCAAAGGAAAGTGGTCCATGTAAATAGAAAGAATAAACAGGAGGGGAATGATGGGAAGAATGAAATAAAGAAAAGGGAGAAGAGAGAGAAGAAAGAAAGAAAGAGGAGGGGAGGAGGGAGGGAAAGGATGGGGAGTGGGGCAGTGGGTGAGGTGTGGCTGGGTGGACCCAGGTGGGCCCGGGTCAGGTGGGTGTGCCCTGACAGCTGCACAGAAATTCATGAGGGTTCATGCAGGAGCATACACAGTCATGCAGTTTTGTCAGGGCACAGCCCCTGACCCCACACACCCTCAGGTACCCTTCCCCCATTTTCTCCTATTTTTCCCTTCACTGTTCCACAATCCCGCATGCATGCAGACCGTGGGAACGTTCTGGGCGAGTTACTCGCCCAGAAACCATCACAGCCACAACCGTGGGAACTTTCTGGGCGAGCTGCTCGCCCAGAATCTTCCCACGGGGGGGTGCCAATTATGGAAAGTCGGCAAAGAGCCGAAAACTGTATAGTTCCCGGCTCCCATTTGTAGCGGCTTCACAGGAGGTTGAGAAGGTTACCCTTCTTCTCAACTCATTTCCTGTGAAGGCTGGGGCTAGCCCCCTCAGTGAGTTTGAAGACCTCGGACTGGGACTAGATACCCCAGCGACTCGGAGGATCCCCTTGGGCCCGTCATGGAACGAGGGCCGGGCCCTGACAAGTTTCATGAACCTCCATGAACCTTCATGACCAAATATACCCAGTTCAAGTTGGAAATTGACAGGACACATTATGCACCCCCATGCCTTCTTATGAATGTTCATGAATGTGCATGAAGAAGAATATAACCCAAAGTATTTTCTGTATTTTTTGAGAGCACAGTAAGCAGAATAAGTGCACATATAGTGAACCAGCTCGTCCAAATTCCTTCATATAATCTGGGACTATTGCATCACAATGAGATACAGAAAAAAGCCTTAATTCATGTGACAAAAACAGTACCTACCACATAACATTTGATGGAGAATTGAAGGAGATGTCAGAGACCAGATTTGGGACAAATGAAACAACTCTATGTTCAGAGGGCTATGGCCTCAGCAACTCTACCAGGAGCACTGTGCCCAGTATCACGTCAGTGCCCTAATTTATGGACTGAGGAGTCTTCTAGAAGAGGGGGATTAACTCTAGTTGATTTGTTCACTGAGGTGTACAGTAACTACAAGTTATGTATATATAGATACAGAGGGAGTCTAGGCAGCGGGCCCATAAATGGCAGGGGCTGGATGGAGCTGACCTAACAGGGTCAAGGGTTAGCCAACTGAATACTACTGATGACTTGGGTTACAGGGTTAACAGGCTATAACCCAGAAGTGGAATGGAGGGATCGGTCCAAAGGTGGACTTGCAGGGTAGGCAACTAAATGACCCAGCAGAGGGGAGACCTTTGGGGTTCTGTACTTAGGTAATATATTGAAATGGGTGGGTGGTGACCATCAGGGGAGTCGGAGGAGATTGCAGGATCTGGGGGCTCTGAGGTTGGAGATGAAGGAGCAGAGGCAATCCAGGATGGCTGGAGGTGACAGAAGGTGGTGGCAGTGGATGGATATGACAGGAGAGACAAATGGGGGGAAATTTGGTTGCACCTTGCACACTCAAGCCATGTGCTGCTCAGTCATGACTCTCCATGAAGAGTCAGGAATATTGATGGAGAGTTAGGAATGGTCATGAGCATTCATGTGCAGGTATGGGAATTTTTTGGGCATACTCATGAATTCCTGTGAAGAGTCATGACGATGCATGACGATGCATGGACATTCATGGACATTCATGGCTCTGCATGAAGATCATGATGCATGGCTTCATGACTCTTCATGAAGTCAGCAGTCATGAACCTTCATGAAGTTTCATGAAACAGCATGAAATTTCATGCTGCTTCATGAAATTTTTCATGAAGGTTCATGCTTGCCAAAAAAAATCAATTTTTTGGGTTGAAAATTAATGATTTCAATATAAATATTGTATATAAACATAAAGGTTCATGAACCTCTATGATGTTTCACGAAAATTCATGGGATCCATGAAGGTTCATGAAGGTTCATGAAGTGGATTACACTTTTTGATAGTACCTCTCAGCTTTGGGTTTCGAGGGGGAAATCTTACAAACCGGAATATCAGGAACATACAACACGTTTCTGAGCTGCATGTTTGGTGTATATATGGCAATATGGGGCTTGACTAGGGCCAGGTCTAGGCAACAGGACCAATAAATCACTTTCTCGTGCTTCGGTGCCACTGTTCAGATCAAGGGCTAATGATGGCCTTGTTTATCCACTGGTCTCGACTGCGTTGTTGAAAGACCCTGAATAGCAGGATTAGAGAACAGCCAGTATGTATGTTGAACCAATCAGAGTCCCATGAACAATAAGATGAAATCCATTTTTCCCCTAATATCAACGTCAAGTTACATCGAAAGGGTAATGAGTGGCATGGAGCTTTGGCAAAGTTCTTGCTTGTTTGTTTTCCCTTCCCTTGTTTTCGTCCATTATGACAATCCCGCCGCTGAGCGTTGGTCAGGTATAAAATGGGTGAATCTTTGGAACTCTTCTCCATCAGTTCTCACATTAATCGAGTCTGAGGTGAGAGTCACTGTTTACTTTCTACTCATTGACTCATGTATTGCCCATGTCGCAGTTATGCGACATATGTATTTACAACATTATATTATGCATGAGAATCTGGGGGCAGGAAATAATGGCCATCACCATAAGATCTATTGAACATAATAGTTCTATATGATACCAAGCAGGCCTGCATGCCCAACAAGCTCTGTCAGATGAATATTGTGGATAATGTAGTGCTTGTCCCTGACTTTCAAATACAGTAATGCACATGTACAATGGGACACAAACAATGAAGGAAAAAGCATCAGTGAAAACTGCAAAAGAACTAGACAACTTGGCTAATATCAACAACGATCGGGGCTCGCATACGACCTTGGACCAAAAATTGAGTCCCTTCTTTGCTAGCGCAAGGAAGATAGAGGCGATCCTCATTTCACAGCATTTGATCACCATACCATACTTCTTGACTGTTAATCTGGTCCCTGTTGCCAAGAATGATCGGGCGGTAGTCTGGTGGGAGAAGCAGTTCAAGTTTACCATTGAGCCAGATCATCTATGTGCTGTCCTCATTAATGGATAGGCAGCTGACCCTTATTGACATGGGACTGGATCTGGCAAGCCATGATGGGAGCTTGCAGGATAGTCGCTCCAGCCACAATAGATCTGCATCATGCCCAACCATGGGGCTCTGCACACGAGGGATGCCATTCTCCAGGTGCAAAGGAATTCTTGTTTGAGCATCGATTATGAGATGTGGGTGAGGGTATGTGTTGTAGGAGACGGGAAGTGGGGACTTAGATACATGAAATTGAAGTAACTCATGCATCTCTGTTGACCAAATAGCGAGATTTTTGCCATCATGGACGATGACGTTGTTGGAGGAAGGGATCAAGTGATCTCCCAAACCATCAGGGAAGGGGTACCCCCCCTGGCATGATGGGCGAGTAGTGTATGGATGCACGCTAGAAGTCCTGGGTTCGATACCAGGCTTGTCCATTTTATGTCATTTGTCCAGTCACACTGGTTTACATCATAAGAATTTGGAGCTCCGGATAAGTCCAGTAGTCGCACCGGATACAAATTTCCTCAGACGTACCATCCTTCGGGGGAGAGTCCAAGTGTGTGATGGTCAGGCATGGCTGGCCTGGAGGCCGGAGCAACGGAACGAGGAGAGGAAAGAGGGTGGAGGGATGGCTCATCTGGAACATATAAGATCGCCATGTTTTTGTACCAATGGAAGTCAATGTTCTGGGAGGGTACCAACCTTCACAGATGGTGAACCACAGCTGAAGACCATAATGTTTCCTTCATTATCTTCGGTGGCAATCCGGTGGCTGCCACAGATAAATTAAATCCAAGCTGGAGGATTGGGTGGGTTGCATTGGAATTGAACGGTGGTTTGGCGATGATCGATGTCAGCAACTTCGATGACACCATTTCCAAAGCCGAGTGCGACAAAACGGCCATCTCGTGAGAGTGCTGCAGCAGCCACAATACCATTGTGAATATTAGGAACAAGAAATGCGGCTTTGTGATTGATGCCGTCTGTCTCATTCGTCTCATTGGACTCATCTATCCCATCAAACTCATCCATCAGATCTGTCAAAGTCTTTCTTGTCCTAAATCCATCAACCTTTTTTGGCAATTCACGTGGCTTTAGCAGCTCAGCCTCCATGGCCTTTTGAGCATTGAGCATATTCTCGCTTAGGGGAATTGAATAGCCAGAAAATTCTCCTGTAATGCTGAAGATCTGAATGAGATCAGAAAGGTGTCCATAGAGCTTGAAGAGTGGTGATGAGGGGGGAGTGAAGGGAAGGACTGATCGATAAATGTGCCAAGGGGAGGACTTGAGTTCGCCTTCAGTATCCCTCACCCTCTTAGCTTCTTTTAACAATTCACTCGAATTGTGATCCTGCAAGGCAAGGTGATGTCATGATGCTGAAAGTAGAATTAAACCTACATTTGAGTTAAGGAATTCATTGGGTAACTCGAAATTAACTCCTGACAGCGCAATGAACGAAAGTAAGTTTCACTTGAGAAGGGTGTCAAACCCACTCAAGAGTTCATTGGGATTTTGTGAGGACAGCTTCGATGGGTCCAAGTGGCAGAACAAGTAGCGGAAAGCATATTGAACATGCTGGGGTTGCTCCTTGCTTGTGAACCCTTTCCACTTCTCAGGATCTCCTAGAGGGTGTATTTTGGGTTCATTCTGTTTGATGACGTTATTGACAAGTCAGAGGAGTGGCAACCCCAAGAAATACCCCTTTGAATCACTGATGAAGAAAGGTCGATCACTTTTATGACCATTTGAGTGACCAGTAAGGAGTTCCTGCACCGTTGCATGATAGAATTTGGGATATAGCGGACCATCATGGGACAATGATTCCTCGAAGGGATCGTGGGACAATGATATCTTCGGGTAGCGGTGGTACAATGATTCTCGCCGGGGAAATGATACAATTGAACTGATTGGATCCAGGGTTGCACGGATTTCATCCTCAGCCACTCCTAGTAACTGCGACATCGAAGATAAACTGAGTGACCAATATGCGGCAATCATCGTCCCAATCACTTGGCGGTAATTCTCAATCACACGAGGACGAATACTGGATTGATCGGACATATACGCTCGCCGCAGTATTCGTAAATACTCCGACTTCAGGTCAAGTGGTGCATCCGTAAGATCGCGAAAGTACTCAAACTCCGACCAGAGAGTAGAACCACGTTGGGTCTGACCACAGATATCACGTATGCGAATTGAGGCCATAACAGGCAATCCACGGCAAGCCGAAGCAAAGGTATCAAAATCCTTCCTTGACGGCTTCCACACAGAATCCTCCACACAACCCTGAAGGCCCTCCTCTACCATACAACGGACTGTGTGGAAAGTCTCCTCTCCAATCTTATCAACATCTTCGCATGGGACGTTGAAACCTCTACCCTCAGCATCGACCCATGCTGAGATAACCTGCCGTTCTGGGCGAGAACTGACCAACACAGTAAATGTAGGAGGCAAAGTGCTAAGCATTAGCACAAGCTTCATCAAGGTCCCAAGTGCATCCTGATCCCCACACTCGTCCAAGCCATCTAAGATAATGATGAAGCGTTCCTTGCTCGATAACAGTAAATCCTTGAGATCGACCATAGGCTCAACAACCAGAGCCATCATTTGCTTCTCTAGAGGGAGATTCTGCACCAGCTCAAAATCTCGCTGCCGAAGATGTTTGACAAGTGAGAGCTTGAACTCCTCATTGAAGGACGCGAGTTGATATGCAAGAGTGGAGGGAAACTGTTTAATAGAATCAAGTCCCGTTCCCGATTGATTCTTATCCCAAAAGAAAGATGCAGCTAGGGTGCCCTGGTTCTTGAAGTAGGACGCAATGCTCAGGCAAATCGCAGTCTTCCCCATTCCGGGCGAGCCTCGCAGCCAGATGAATCTGCTCTCTGGTTTCCGCAGAAGTCCGACTATAGATGCCTGTATCTTCTCCCGTGTACCTTCGAGGCACTCTGACTTTGCTGTAACGTAGACGTGCTCAGCAGGAGCCCGCGGAAGTCTTGAGAGTTCGGCTGCAGTGACCTTTAGTAAAAAATCCAAAACCTCGTATAATAGAAACCCGCCTTGCACTGAAGACTGAATTGCGTGAAGAAGTGTCAAAATCGCTGCCTCTGTCTTTGGGGTATGTTCCAATCAGCTAGCCCGTACGCTTTAAACGCAAAGGAAACAAACCGAGAATGATGTGACAGCCTTGTTAATGCAGGCCCTCATATCAATTAGGCGCTGCGATATGTCGGATGCCAAGACTATTCTCTTCGCAAGCCTTTGATGCGAAAGTGTCTGGATCTGCTTTGTCTGCTTGTCCAAGGCTCTGGGTACGTGGTTTGAACTCGAATAAGCAAATAGAGAAGCGAATGTACGCACGAATGGAATTCTTTGACGAAAACTCTGACTTCGGGAGGGATTTGGCCCGTCCACAGCTGGAGCGGTCGCAGGATGGTGGCATAAGCGTTATTAATCTCATCGTCTAGCCCTTTGAGGTTTTCGCTATTACTGTCAACAGTCTACATAAATCAAGGTCGGACAAACATAAGCCATATCCTATCACCGATCATGAAACTCAAACGTTGCTCAAACCTCGTAAACTTGGAGAAATGACAGAAGTAGATTTGGAATCTCTCCCAGAAGCGGAATGGGAGAAGCCTTGAGAGCGAACGTAGCGGCCTGTAGAACGAGCTTCGTGGTGCCAATAATAATCGGTTTCTTCCCATCACCAGATAGGGCAGGCGGTGGGCTCGTTGGCTCTAACACATCTGGATCCAATCCGATGCGTTCTAGTTGTGAGTGGAGACTCGAAGTGGTGTCGGCGCCAGTGTGGATGCTGGGCGTTGACCGACGGTTATCAACATTCTGTTCAGGGTAAAGATGAGACAGCCGCGAGGTGTCAGGGCCTGGTTGAAGATGTGTGCTTGCAGACGGTTCCGGATGGGATGGAGTTGACCTGTGACGGCGGTTGGGACTTGATGATTTCTCAAACCACTTGGTTATGCGGCGGAATGGCAATGTCTCCGAGTCTCCAAGGCTGCGGGAAGACGGCGCGGTTGGCACGATCGCAAGAGATCGCTCGGGGTGAGATCCTATTGACCCATCATGTCCACTGCTGCGGAAATCATCAAGGCTCTGGGTTCCCTCGGGACCGTCAATCCGGATTTCAGGTGCGGGCCCCGATGCGTGCGACGGCTGCGGAGCACGAGAAAAGAGCCGGTAGGCAGGAAACTTTCCTTTCTGACGTCGAGGGGCGGATGGCAGCTGGTCTTTTCCAGACATTGCGCAAACGGCGGTGTGAATGATAGTGAACGTAGGGATCGAAGTATGAAGCCCGGAAAGCCCGTTTAGACCTCACACAGAATATAAGCGGAAGCACTTGAGTGAAGACAAGAAGCAGAAGCCTTGCATTGACCACGATGCAAAGCAACAACTGATTGGACGATCCTAGCCTCTTGTTTGGAAACGTGATGAGTCCGATACCGGCGACCCTTTCGACCGCACCAACTCCCAGATAACCCAACTAGGCATGAAGCTGCGTATCATTCATTCGGACTGAAAACGCCGAAAAGCCATGGTTGGTTTAATTAAGTGTCCAGCTACCGGCATTCAGATATCGATATCCTGACGCTCACATTTAAATTCGAGTTGGGACGTTGTGCCTTGGGTGCCACTCCGATCAAGGCTGAGATCTGACTTGGAGTATAACACTAGTATAACGTCTTCGTCGGGAAGCGCCGGGTCCTTGTGGTCGTGAGCGCCCTCGCTGGATCGACTATGTACCTCACGATGGAGCAACACAAAAGGCAATTGAGCTAAGCTACAGGGGGAGTCTACAATTGACTCCCTGTGATGGGCGACCCTCAACCCGATCTCTTGAACTACTGGAGGGCTTCGTCGAATCGCCCTCACTGAAAATGACCGTCAGTTCTAGCGCTGATCGATTTCCAGTTTCTTTTATTCCTGGCTCCCAGTCAAGAAATACGGGACTATCATTCTCTGTTAGCCATGAGCTTCTTCGCCCATCCAAGAATATCACGATCCTGATTCCTCAGACGTGAGTTATCTGTTCCCTCATCCCTTCCATCCACGGAATGCCAATACACTTCAGCCTGCATCTGCATCGTCCTGCGATGGGGGTAGACGCGTCTGGGCATTGTTACCCATAGATTCGAATGAGTTTCCTCCCGCTCGCCGCTCCGCTATGATCACTCTGAAACCCTCAGGCCTAATGACCCAGAGCACGGCAGATACGCTCCTTTGATCACACAACAAGCATGGAGAGGTGGTGTACAACGTAAGAAATAAGTTGCAGTGAAATCGTGATGAGGTCCGGGGCGATCACATAAGAACAGGGATAACAATCCCATCCGAAAGATCTGATTCTGTGCATACTTGTAAATTCAAGACCAGCGGCTTTAACTAATATAATTTGGGCAGCCTCATCTCGAGCCGCAATCGGTGACTAAGTATTCAAAGCCAGCCTGGAGCACTGCCAGTGGAAATTGAATCATTAGACATTGGGGGAGTCGTCGCCCGGCGGCCCGGGCAAAAACCAGCTCGGAAACGCTCCGATTTCGGTTTCATATATACTAGTGCCAGTGCTTCTTTGCTGTAATCTTGCTGCGGAGGGTCGAACAGTGTATAGAGTGTCGGGTTTGGAGTAAAAAGTCGTATTAGTCGTGATGACTCCTGTGCATTCACTTGCGGCCGCCCGAAAAGTAATATGATGTCAATGACATTTCAAGATCAATCTGTATTGGAGTCGCCCAGAGTGCCCAGTGTGTGCATTCGCTATTGGACTTGGACAAGGTGTGAAACAAACTGAGCTAACTGCGCCACTGCGTCAATGGGTGTGAAGTGAATTAATATAGAACCCGAATAAAAGGTCCATTCCGTTTGTGAGTGATAGAATGGAATTTCATGCATGAGAGCCGTGCCAATCATACGTGTGTCTAAAGACCCCAATCGAAGTGTATATAGGAAGCCGATATGCCCCCGAAAGGGAAATCGATGTGACCATGCTGTTTGGGCCGGGGCCACCGGGATAGTAGGGAAACTTGTCGTGTTGTAAAAGGACAGTGTTACCAGTCCGGATGCTCCCACCTGGATGGCCGGTACACATGACGTCGTTGAGTGTGAACAGGACTTGAACGTAATTACAATGCGTGAAGCCGGGGGGAAGAAGCGGGAAAACACACTGTTCCAGGCGAAGTGTAGTTCGTCATTTGATTTCCTGGCATCGTCAAATCCACAGCTAATCTCAACGTATAAGCGTTCGGCCCAGTGTCGCTAACGTTGCTTCCCGCAAATTGATCCCCAACTTTCCCGTCCCGTTGGGTCCAACTCGAGCGTTACCCAACCCTAGTCCACACCCTCTGCACCAGGGACGGGGGGAAACTGCCGGAACAGGAACCCCCAAGTATGATACGCCTAAGCCGGGTGAAGACCATATCCCGAAGAGAGCGTAGAATTGAAGGTTGTTTTGAATGCAGAGGGATGTATGGAACGGTACGGTGAAATTTTGACCTGGGTGCGGAAATGCTGTCGACTAGGGCGGTAGATGAGGAAGGAAGGAGTCTTCATTGTGCGAGTATCTGGATGGGGCGACGCGATGGTTTTCAGAGAGACCGAGATTCGAGCTACCAGCCTCTATTGATTCGAGCGAGTACTTAATGGTAGATAGGATCGATTGGCTTGGGTTTGAACCTGAGCTCGACCTAGTTAATACTGACCCTGATAAGCTGAGGTCTCGTCTTCCCTTGAGGTTAGTTACGAAGTCAGAGGCTGGAGTCCTGCCTAAGTGAGGATCTATCAAAGACGAGCGTCTTATATCCCAACACTATTGTAACGGACACGCGGCCGGATCCTACGAGAATCGGCAAAGGATATATCGTAAGAAGATAGGTCAGAATGGGAGGTTAGGATATCAAAATGTTGCACAAATGAATTTGAAATGCGGGGAATGGAGCCCGTTACATAAGCAAACATGTCATTTTTAGACTCATGCGTGCTCGAGCTCAACCTAATGCCTCCACGAGCGATCCAGCGATGTGCCCCATACCCCTAAGTTTGGTCATTGGACTTCACCTCATGGCGTGTAGACCGTGACACGTTATTTCCATGCCTGCTTTTGCCTTAGTCTTCGATTCGCATTGTGTTCGCTGGCGTTTCAGAGCAGCACACCTGATCTAATTTTTCCGTCACAGTGAGGTATGTATCTATCGGGCACAGCTAACTTTCCCTCCTGTGAATTTACGCCAACCCCCGCCGCGGATTTTCCAAGAGTATCTCCTTTTAATTTTGTCGCCAAAGTTGAAATTCTTAACCAAGGTGTGGCAACCCGTTTGTGATTGGAATCCCTGTGGAGTATTCGATGACGAGTGCAATTAAATTTACGAAAATGGCGAGGTTTGCATCTCGGTTTTCGTACGTTGATTACCTTCCCACTTTCAGATTCGCTCCAACTCATTCGCAGCACTTTCAACATGATCCGGGAGACGACCAGTGGAGGTACCTGAACGTTGGTTACCCATCCACACTGTGGAGACTATGGTGAGTAGTCAAGCATCTGATCCGACCGAATCCATCTCTTCTTACTTGAGCCTGGTTAAACGGAAATGATGTCGCTCCCCGTTGGGTAGCTTTTATCTCTCTCTGCTTAGCGCAGACCCCCAGCCTTGATAGTCCCGCCAATGTCGACGCTGCCGCAAGCCAACTCTTGCATTTCTATGTCTGTTCCTCACGAACCCTTTTTCGTCCCATTTTCGCCGTTATCACCTGGGCCCATACAGAGACACAGGTCTCTCTAGAGGCCGCAAGAAAGTTCGATGTCTTGCTTGTGAAAGCGCTGAACAGCCCACATGAGCCTCTGTCACACATCGCTGGACAGCAGCCAGTTTTGTGGTACACGTCAAGTGCTGCACGGTGGAAACTGGGCACTCTCCATATGCTGTGGCGTTATCTATAATCTTTCAAGCGGCATGCACGACCGGCCTGAACAGCTACTGCATCTGCCGGCCTTTTCATGTTTTTGTCCATCGTCCCTGGTTCGACAATGTCGCCACTGAGTATTGGTCGTGTATAAGAAGGGCGACTCTTCCTCAGTTCTCGTATTCGAGTCTGTGATGGGAGTCACTATTTTACTTTCTACACATTAACTCATGTATCGTTCATGTCGCAATTATGCGACGCAGGTATCTACAACATTATGGACAGTTTAATCCGGGGGACAGAGAATAGTGACCATCGCCAAGCTTGTAGTAATATTTATAGAACATGATAGTTCTATAGGATCTTGTCTAGCTGAGCAGGCTTACACGCCCAACAAGCTCGTCTTTCAGATGAAGGTTCATGGATATTGCTGCTCGTCCCTGACTTTCAAATACATTAATGCACATGTACAACGGGACACGAACAATGCAAGAAAAAAGCACCATAGTGAACGCCACAAATGAACTAGACAACTTGGCTAATATCGACAACGATTGGGGCTCGCATACGACCTTGGACCAAAAATCGAGTCCCATCTTTGCTAGCGCAAGGAAGGTAGAGGTTATACTTATCCCCCAGCATTCGATCCCCGTACCATACTTCACCGAAAGTCTGGTCATGCATGATCGGGTGGTAGTCTGGTGGGAGAAGCAGTTCAAGTTTACCATTGAGCCAGATCGTCTGTGTTCTGGCCTTTCTATGTCGTTGGGAGATGTTGATGTTGCGGCCACCGGAGGTGGTATGGTGCTGCTGATGCATATCCGAAGCCTGGGTGAATCTTGATGAGAGCTCACGGGATAGTCGCTCCAGCCATGACAGATCCGCATCGTGCCCACTCTGAGCATGAGGGATGCCATTCTCCAGGTGCGAAGGAATTTCCGTTCGGGTTTGGGTTATGAGATGTGGGCGAGGGTATGTGTTGTAGACGGCAGGAAGTGCAGAACCAGACGTGTGAAAATGAACCAACTCGCGCGTCTCTGTTGACCAAATAGCGATATTTTCGCTATCATGGGCGACGACGTACCGTCCTTCAGGGGAGAGTCCAAGTGTACAACGGTCAGGCAGGAGTGCGTAAATAATGGAATGCGGAAAGGAAAGAGGGTGGATGGATGGCTCATCTGAAACATATAAGATCGCCATGCTTTTGGAGTCAATGTTCCGAGGAACTCGTATGATGAATGACCCGTTGTCTGCGACCAGAGTAACGGGGGGCAACCTCCACTGGGGAGGGTACCGACCTTCACAGACGGCGAACCATGACTAAAAACCATGATGTTTCCCTCATTATCTTCGGTGGCAATCCGGTGGCTGCCACAGATAAATTCAATCCAAGCCGGAACATTGGGTGGGTCACATTGAAAATGAGCGACGGTGTGTTGATGGTCAATGTCAGCAACTTCAATAACGCCGTTTCCAAAGCCGAGTGCGACGTATCGGCCATCTCGTGAGAGCGCTGCAGCGGTCACAATACCATTACGAATATCAGGATCAAGAAATTCAGCTGTGTGATTAATAATCCTGTTCGCCCCATCCATCTCGAATCTACCAATCTCTGTCGGTAACGCACTGAGTTTCGCCTCCATAACCCTTTGAACACTAAGAGTATCCCTGCTTAATGGGATTGAATGGCTAGAGGATTCTCCAGTGATGCTGAAAATTCGAACGGGATCAGAGAGATGCCCATATGACTTGAAAAGTGGGGATGAAGTGGGAGTGAAGGGAAGAATTGACCGAAAAATATGGGAGGGGTTGAGTTCATTTTCAGTTATCATATCCTTCACCCTCTTGACTTCTTCGAACCATTCAGTCAAATTGTGATTCTGCAAGGCAAAAGTGATGTCATACTGGGAATCAGTAGAATCGAATGAAGTCAAACTTACGTTAGATCGAAGCAATTCGTCGGGCAACTCGAAATCAAATCGTGATAGCATAAAGAATGAAAGTAGGTTTCGGGTGAGGAAGACATCAAACTCGCTGCTGAATTCGTTGGAGTCTTGTGAGGACAGTCTTGATGGGTCCGAATGGTAGAACAAGTAGCGGAAAGCATATTGGACATGTTCAGGCTGCTGCTTCTCCTGAAGTTCTTTCCGCTTCTTGCTATCTCCAAAAGAACGGATTTTGGATTTATTCCGTTTGATGACGTCATTTACAAGTCGAAGAAGTGGTGGTCCCAAGAAATGTCCCTTCAAATCACTGATGAAGAATGGCTGATCACTTTCATGACCAAACGGGTGATCCGTAAGAAATTCCTTCATCGTTGCGTGGTAGAATTTGGGGTATACTGCATCGGGGGTAATTCGAAGCACCCGCAACAAACCTTGGAGGGATCGTGATTTCTCCGAGGAAAACTCAACAATTGAACCGATCGGCTCTAGGGTCGCACGGAGTTCATCCTCAGCTATCCCTAGGAGCTGCGACATCGAATGTAAACTGAGCGGCTCGCGTGCTGCAATGATCGTCCCAATCACTTGGCGATAATTCTCGATTACGTGTGGAGGAATAGTAGATTGGTCAGACATATATGCTCGCCGCAGTATTCGCAGATACTCCGATTTTAGGTCAAGTGGTGCATCTCTGAGATTGTGAAGGTATTCAAACTCCCGCTTGAGAGTGGAACCGCGTTGGGTCCGAGTGCGGACGTCACGTATGCGGATTGAGGCCATAACAGGCAATCCACGGCAAGCCGAAGCAAAGGTATCAAAATCCTCCGGGGATGGCTTCCACGCAGATTTCTTGACACAATCTCGAAGGCCCTCCTCCACCATACGGCGAACTGTGTGCAAAGTCTCCTCTCCAATCTTATCAACATCTTCACATGGGATGTTGAAATCTCCATCCTCAGCATCGACCCATGCTGAGATAACCTGCGGTTCTGGGCGAGAACTAACCAAAACAGTAAATGTGGAAGGCAAAGCGCGAAGCATCAGCACAAGCTCCATCAAGGTTCCAAGTGCTTCCTGATCCCCGCACTCGTCCAAGCCATCTAAGATGATGATGAAGCGGTCCTTGCTCGACAACAGTAAATCCTTGAGATCACCCATAGGCTCAACAACCAGAGCCCTCATTTGCTTCTCTAGAGGGAGATTCTGCACCAGCTCAAAACCTCGCTGCCGAAGACGTTTGACAAGTGAGAGCTTGAACTCCTCATTGAAGGATGCAAGTTGATGTGCAATAGTGGAGGGAAACTGTTTAATGGAATCAAGTCCCGTTCCCGGTTGATTCTTATCCCAAAAGAAGGATGCCGCTAATATGCACTGTTTCTCCAAGTCGGACGCGATGCTCAGGGAAATCGCAGTCTTTCCCATTCCGGGTGAGCCTCGCAGCCAGACGAATCTGTTCCCTGCTTTCTTCAGATGTTCGACTATAGACGCCTGTATCTTCTCCCGTGTGCCTTCCAGGCACTCTGACTTGGCTGTGACATAGGTGTGCTCAGCAGGGACCCGTGGGAGTCTTGAGAGTTCGGCTGGTAGTCCCCTTTAGTAAAGAGTCCAAAAGCATCTGCATAGAAGCGTACTTCGCGTTGAAGACTGAATTGTGTGAAGGAGTGTCAAAATCGCTGCCTTCGTCTATGGGGTATGTTCCGATCAGCGAACGTGCATGCTTTAGGCACTAAGGGAACAAACCGAGAATGATGTGACAGCGTTGTTGATGCAAGTCTTCACGCTGTTTACCCGTTGGGTTACGTCGGACGCTGAAACGATTCTCGTTGCAAGCTTCTGACTCGAAAGTACCCGAATCTGCTTCGTCTGTTCGTCCAAAGCCCTGTGTATGTGGTTTAAAATCAAGTGTGGAACTGAAGCGCATGTACGCACAAATGGAATTCCTCGATTAGAGCCTTTACTTCGGGAGGAATCTCGCCTGTCCACAGTTGGAGTGGTCGCAGGATGGTTGTGTAAGCTTTAACGACCTCATTTTCTAGCCCTTTGAGGTTTTCGCTATTACTGTCAACTGTCTGTGTGAACCAAAAATGGACAAAGATAAGCCACATGTCATCGCCGATAGTGAAACTAGAACGCTGCTCAAACCTTGTAAACTTGGAGAAATGTCAGCAGTAGACCCGGAATTTCGCTCAGAAGCGGAATAGGAGAAAGTTTAAGAGCGGAGGTAGCAGCCTGTAGAATAAGCTCCGTGGTCCCGATAATGATCGGCTTCTTTCCGGGAGCCGGCTCCAGTGACGAATCCACGTCTGGGTCCAACTCCACGCGTTCTGGTTGTGAGTGAAGGCTCGAAGCGCTGTCGGGCGCAGTGTCGATGCTGCGCGTCGAACGAGCAGGCTGCTTGGGATCGAGATGAAATGGCGATAGTTGCGGGGTATCAGGGACTTGGTGATGAAACGCAGACAGTTCTAATTGGGGTATAGTTGACCTATCACCGCAATTGAGACTTGACCAACGCCCGAACCACCCCATAGTACAACACAAAGGGGATATCTCCGAATCACTAGGAGGCTCCTCAAGATGCGACCCTGTTGGTCCATCTTGTCCGTTCCCGCGGATACTGTTCAGGTTCTGGGTTTCCTGGGGACCAGTGATATGGATCTCAGGGGCTTGGGGTAAGGACCCCGATGTGCGCGATGACCGTAGACCACGAGCAGAGAGCTGGTAGGCAGGAACCTTTCCTTTCGGACCTCGAGAGGAAGATGGCGGCTGTTTGTTGCCAAGCATCACGCTAATGGTATGGACGATAGTGAACCAGGGGTCGAAGCATGAAGGCTGGAAAGCCCGCCTAGCCCTTGTGAACGATACACGCAGAGGCACTTGAGTCGAGGCAAAAAGCGGCCTTGCGTTGACCACGATGTAAGGCCCCAGTGAGGCAGTCGTGCCTCTTACATTGCTTCATTTGGAACATGTTGATTCCAATACGGGAGAGCGGCCCTTTCAGTCCCAGATAGGCATGAAGCTGCGCAGTTAGCAGGTCACTCCCCCAATGTTGAAATTACTTAGTGAACGGCTCATTGATATTACAGTGACATGTGCGATAGGATATCTTCGCCAACAGGTTTACAGTAGTGGTGGAAACAGCCGAGTACCATCTATTGCGAAGTCTCGCCTGGATGGCTGCTTCGTTAGACTCGGAATTAGGACCTGGATGAATTGGAGAAGAAGCTTTCCTTCTCTTCTACATCGCTAACCATGACCAAAGACCAAGGCATCTCACGTTTCAATGAGCAATGGCTCTCATTCCTAACAACCCCTTCCTCCAGGAAATACTACAGAAATCCACCCATCCCAACAAGTTCAGCGTCTGAGTTCGTAGCCCTCTCGGTCCTGGTTTCCCTGCCTCATCATTTGACCAGAAATCCTTCGACCACTTGACTTGCATGAATCACACAGTGGGGTTGTGTGGAGTTTTCGGAAATCCTAACTTGAAACATGGCAAATCAGGGGGCAAAGTCACAGTTGTGTAACTCAAGCTGTCGTAGAATCATACTCAGCATCTCTTGCATGCTAGCAAATAGTCATTACAACGTCTAATCCATAACAAACAAAATGTATCCTATGAAGAAGTACTGACTGAGGTCGCGGATAGGTTTGAATATCGGGATTCCCCGATGAAAAGTCCGACTTACACTGACCGTGGGAGAGACTTGTGACCATCTGGTCAGACTCACGGACTTCGGTCTTTGCGACCATTTGCGACCAGGTCTGTACAACACTGGACCTGGCCCTGCTCGGCAACCGTACCCGTTTGAATTGAAATGGTTCAATTACATAGCGATCGGAGCTTGCTGGACCTCGTATCGAAGGCCAGAGGCCTCAGCGGCTATGGTGTTGTTCATGGATCTGGGCACTAACTGCGGTTTTGGATCAACGGAAGGAAAACTGTGTCAACTCACTCTTGGGCCTGCGCAACATCCGCACGTCCCTAGCCATGGATGGGGAGGTTACTTGCCTACCCAAGACGCTCGATGGTGCATCCATGGTCGAGGACACACATACGTCACGTACCCTGTGATCCAAGGGGTTAGCTTGCAGTTCACCGCCCTGGACGGACCGGGCTTTGTCCGAAAAAAATGGGGAAGGAGGTGAACCTTTCGTTGTGCGGTTGGACCTATGCAAAGGTCAGAGCTCCTGGATCCGAGATCAAACAAGCATCAGCTGTTCGTGTAAGGTGCGGGATTTTAGCGACCCAAACTCTGCAGCGCTGCATTATCATCACACGCACTCCGTTATGATGAAAACGAATTTGAATGACTTGTCTGTGACTCCGATCAAGACTGGGTGACTACAACTAGTGGCGGGCTCCGTCGATTCGCCCCACCGACATTTCGGCCGTGGCAGTCAGTTCTTGCACCGTTATCCTGCACAATAGCAATATGTACCGACGATGAGGCGCGGACAAACACCTCTGGTTTCGAACCTACTTCCCACCAGAGATGTCTTGTCTGCTTCAGCACGTCCGTCGTCGTGAAGCTTAGTAAGTACATTCGCTTTCCACTACTAGCCATGATCTTCTTCGCCCATCCAAGAATACTATCACGATTCTTCAGACATCAGCTATCTGTTCCTCATCCCTTTTCCATCCGCGGAATGCCAATAAACTTCTGCGTTGTCCTCTGATGGGGTTACCCGGACTGCATTATCACATGCACAAAGACAGATCCCTCCCTTACCAAGCGAATCATCTCGCCACTCGGCTATGGTCACTCCTCAGGCCTAATGACCCAGAGATGCGCTCCTTCACACATGGAGAAGTGGTGCGCAACGTGAGAAATGACACTAGAAGTTAAGGCCTTGCTCAGGCAATGACATGAGAACAGGGATGACGCTCCCACCTCGAAAGATCTGACCGATTTGGGGTATTGGAAGTAGGAATAACTCGCCCAGAGCGCCCTGTGTGTGCATTCGCTGTTGGGCTTGTACGAGGGGGTATAACGAACCGAGCCAACTGCGCCACTGTGCCAATGAGTGTTGGCGATCATCTACGCCATTATAATACTGTTATTCCCAGGGCACTCGCTAGCAATACAGTAGTTCCAAAATTTAGACAGTCCAGAAATACATCGTCCAATGCGTCTGAGTTTCACTTGAGCCAATGTAGATACAGAAGTGCATACAGAGGAATCCGAATATAACGTCCATTCCGTTTGTGAGTGATGGAAAGGGGTCTCATGAGAGGCGTGCTAATTGTGTGTGTCTAAGGACCTAAACGAACTGTATGTAGGAAGCTGATATCTACACATAGTATTCCTCCGACGACGAAAGGGGAATCGATGCGACACTGCTGATTGGGTCGATATCATTGGGGACCACCGGGAGATTAGGGAGACTTGATCCTGATTGTCGTGTTGTGAAAGGACAGCGTCGTCAGTCCGGATGCTCCCACCTAGCCACCCGGTAAGCGTGACGTGAATAGGATTTGAACGCAATGATGGTAGGAAGGGAAAGAGATATAATGTGTTAATTATAAATGCTTGAAGCCGGGGGAAATAAGCGGGGAGTAATAACATACCGTCCCAAGCACGCCCGTTTGAAGTGTATAGTTCGTCGTTCGATTTCCTGGCGTCGTCAAATCCACAGGTAATCTCAACGTCACGTTGTAAGCTTTCGACCCAGTGTTCGCTAACGTTGCTTCCCACAAATCGATCCCACCAACATCGATGCCCAATTTTCCCTTCCCACTGGGTCCAACTCGAAAGTTACCTAATCCTAGTCCACCATCTGCACCAGGGACGGGGCCAACAGCTGGAATAGGAATTCCCAAGTATGATTCGCCCAAGCCGGGTGAAGGCCATATCCCGAAGAGAGCGTAGAATTGGAGGTTGTTTTGGATGTAGAGGGATGTATGAAATGTTACGGTGAATTTATGACCTGGGTGGAGAACGGTTGTGGGTGCTGAAATGCTACCGACAAGGGCGAGAGCTGGGGAGATGAGGAGGAAGAAACCGACGGAAAGGATGGAGGTCAAGATGTTAGTCTTCATTGTGGGAGTAAAGGTAGATCGGATTGGCTTGGGGGTTGAACCTGAAGTCGACCTGGTTAATATCAATACACCTTGGGCTGAGGTTTCGTCTTCCCTTGAGGCTAGTGAGAAGTCCATCGAAGACGAGCGTCATATATCCCAATACGATTAATATTACAGCCGATTCCAAAAAAAATTGCCGTTTGGATCTCATCAAGAGAGATCGAGGGAACCCCCTTCTTTGCCGAATCTGGCAGCATTTTCAGCTTTTTTAAGGAAGTCGGCGGACCCAATGGTACCGTGAAACTCCTGAAAATAGAATAAAATCAAACAAATAAATGTGGCACTCCCAGTTGGGCCGCCTTCACATAGATACCCGCAGATAATACAGATAGATCGCCCCGAGCACAGACGCAAACTGAACACATGGATCAAATATACATCAATCTGTGTCTTCATTGCTGTACATGACAGCCGGAGAATCGGGGGACGCAGGGGACATTAACAACAGGAGCGAGGAAAATTCAGTGTCTGAACCATCATGGATTGAGAGGAAACGCGTGTCAGCGAATGACAGAATCAGAGACCTTGTACTCCTCTCATGTGATAAGCACTCACAGTAAATACCAGCCAGCGAGCCAAATCAAAGCTGCCCCACATGTAAAGCAGTTCAGAGGTTCGAATCAGCTCGGTTGTGATGTCTGGTTGACAGTTCTTCAGTGGGAGCGTCGGAAGGCAGGAATAGGGTACAGATGTGGATATGAGGCTTACCATTTTCCTCATATTCTATGAACGATACAAATCCAGCGTTCCCGTTGACGTTTTAAACCAATGTCAGCAGTTGTTTGTCAACAACTTTGATATGAACCCTCAGCCTTAGTCCGTGTTCGCCACAATATAACCTGCATTCACACCATGCCGCGGTCCGGCCAAAATATGCCCTGCCATTGCCCCATGTGTCCTACATGTTGTGTCAGATGTCGGTCAGATGTGTTCCATGAGTTGGCGTGAATATTTGCACTGGTGCGGCCTATGTCATGTGAACAGAGACCCCGGCGCTAAGCGGATTTAACCAAATAAGGAAAGACTTTCGTGCGGCATGACTCTGGCCAACCTTTTTAGGAAGAGAGATTCCCCCTGATCTCTTTCGATGAGATCCAAACGGCAATTTTTTTTGGAATCAGCTGTATCAGGATGCGGCCGAGTACGTACAAAACTGGATGAAGGTTCTTCGGCGAGTGTGCCGTAGCACGAGAATCCAGGAATCGGGAAAGAAGATATGTACGTCACAATGAAATGGGATGTTAGGATGTGGATCGGGGCGCGCGGGCGCACGATGGATTTGAAATCCACGGCAGCCTCGGCACATGGAGCCTTTACATAAGCAAATACGTCACAGAGAACACATACCCATGTGCTCGAGCTCGGCCTGATACGTCCATGAGAATGGTCTGCGAGTGCCACATGGAAACTGGGCGGTAATTTCCATATACTGTAGCGTGATTTATAATCCTTCACGCGGCTGCCACAGCCCGACTGAGTAGTTGCATCTGTGTTCTCTGAAATATAGAAGCAACGGTTACCACAGTGAATAGTACTAAGAGATGAGCCACATGCATACTTACCTAAATTTGAGTAACCAAACGTACGTGCCAATCTTATTTGTGTACCACAAGCCAAGCGGCCGCGCCTCCATGAACTGCGGCCACACTCTTAATTGTGATCTTATCTAGACTACTTACAGCAAGAGACAAAAAAAACGGCCGATCAGATTTTGTTAAACATATCGGGAACAAGTCAGCTGTTCGATTATTTTAGGAAAATTTGAGCACTTATTACATATTGTGTCCCAATGACACTCCTCCGTGCCAAATATGGCTAGCCCGCATTTCCCGTTGTGCGACAATGGGCAAACACCTTAAACCCCCAGCCAGAGAGCTCTTGATTACCATGTCTGAGACTATGAGCACATCGCAAATTTCAGAAGCTATACAAGTGCCTGCACGCACTGTCCGGAAGATTCTTGCACACCCGGAAAGACATCAACGTGGCCCCCTCACTGAAACTCGCGGCCGACATCGCTGTCTGAATGTCCATTCTATCAATGTAGCTATCCACATATTGGATTCCACTGCCCTCTAACTCTTTGCTGTAGTTTCTAGATAGCCTCATTGAAATGAAGCCCGACCTCATGCTCTCTGAGCTCCGGACTGCTCTCATCAATGAGTTCCATATTGAAATCAGTGAGCGCACAATTTCCCGTGAAATGACGCGTCGCGATCTAACATACAAGAAGGTATTGAGTCACTTTCTAACTATGGCAATACCATTGATGTCTATTTCAGGTTCAGAGAATAGCTGCCGAGCGTGATGAAGGAAGACGCGCGGACTTCAGACAGTACATGGGGGGAAACTACCAAGCAGAACACCTAGTATTTGTAGATGAAACAGGTGTTAGCCGTCAGACAGGAACCCGGACTCATGGTTGGTCACCCCGTGGAGAGCGTGCCCGGCGTCGCGACTTCTTTATTCGCGGCATAAAGTATGTGATCCTAAGGTTTAGATGGCATATTATGAATTAACAACCACAATACTAGATATTCTGTCCTTCCAGCAATGTCACTGGAAGGTATTCTGCATTGCGACATTCAGGTCGGAGCATACACAAGCGAAGCATTTGATCATTTTATCGAAGCACTACTTACAAAAATGAATCCATTCCCTCAACCAAACTCGGTCCTCGTGATGGACAATGCCCCTATTCACAAATCCAACCATCTTGTACAAATGTGTGAGGATCGGTGAGTATCCTAATATTTATGTGGCATTATTATTCTAAACCTCAAATGGTGCAGCGGTGTCCGGGTGGAATTCCTCCCCCCTTACTCCCCAGATTACAACCCCATTGAAGAGGCATTTTCATCCATCAAACACTGGTTGCGACGCAATCGTGCATATGCCGATAATGAGCTCGCATCTCAGTCCATTCACCGCGCTACAGACTTACTCCTTAGTGCTGTGTACACCGTAACACCTGTTAAAGCCCGAGGCTGGTTCCAACATGCAGGTTATCACTAGCACCGTAGAGTATGTGCTGTGTACATAAAAGGATTATTCGGAATGAGCATGAAAAAAAAAAACAAGAGTGATGGAAAAAAAAAAAGGACGAAGAGGCCAGTCAGTCATCCCTCAGCTCAGATCACTGAAGGCACCAGGGCCATCATCGAGTTCATCGAACTCATTGGACTCATCATCGCTGAGTTCAATAAGACTGACTTCAGCCATATCGTCATCTGAAACGAGAATAGCCCCATGATTCCTGTCAACATCCGTCCCAACAGTAGTTTTGGTATTGAACTCGATCCCGGAGTCGTTGAGGAAGGCGATAGGAGGAGAATTCTTGTACTTGCGTGAAAGACGCTCGGTAGGCGACGATGGGATGTCGATAATACCTGTTGAATGATCATTGCGTTGAACTCGGTGCTGAACACTTGATGATGATGTGGCCTTCACTGGTGATGGCGATAGATCGATGATTGACATCACAAGCTTCTCAAGGAATGGCGTGTGCTTTGATGTGCTTGGCCTGGGTGGGGTCTTGATGTCAATGAGTGATGCTTGTTTTGAAGTACCGGGCTCGATGGACCTCTTGGCAGGTTGAGGATTGGCGGTCTTTGCGCGTTTATGAACATGAAGGGGAGATGTAGATGGAGGGCGCTTGGTGGATTCGCGTTTAATGTTTGTCACATCAAATAACTTGTGATGTGGCGGCTGATCGAAAGTTACACCTGGCCTGCCTTCGCTCTAAGGCATGCCGCACAAGTCAGGACTCAGAAGAAATCTGAAAATAACAGAAGGTGGAACGCACAATGTGATTTGCCCACATATTGAGGGCCTCATTCGATAAACTAAGGTGCCTCCAGTCACCCTCGGGGTGGCGATAACAATTGCGGGTGTGCTTGTTACACCAGGTAGATTCCATTAGTTTACGAAAGGTTTCCGAACGTACAGCAGAACCGGGATGAGTATTGGGGGTTGGCTTCTTTTCCTTACCCTTGCCCTTCACCTTAGTTGTAGTAACAGCAGACTAGAATTTATTTGGTGAGTAAGAGTGATGAGATGTGGATATGAGACTTACTAGATTCGAAATCTTGAGGCGCTTTTGCACGATAGCGCGGGACTGAATGTCACGCTGAAGTTCGAGGCCAATGGTGAAGGTATCCAGACAGTCGATTATCACAGCCTCCTCTTTTACCTTCATTGTTGAGATTTTGTACGCAATTTCGTGAATCTTGATGTCAACATGCATCTCGGAAGTGATAGTTGAAAGTGCATCCTCGGGGGACATTGCTTCTGGAATACCCAGAACACGAATAACCGTTTCCTTGGAGGGATCCATCGTATGAATAGGGACTTCTACTTGAACTGATACAGGTCCAGGTGATTAGCGAGGTTCAAAAGTAGTCAGAAATTGTGTTGACTTACTATGGCGCGGTCTGGTACCGACTTTCCTAGTCTTCACCTTCGCTTGGCTAGTTGACGAGTCGGGTAGAGTGTGAGAAGAGATTTGGGCTGCCGCGAGGTCCTGAAGCAGGGTGGCAGCATTGGCGAGTGTGATAGGTGCATTTGGTGTTGCAGATGTCCGATTAAGATAATTCTGGATACGGCTGCGGAGGCCATTGTCGGACTGCGATTGATCCCCTTTAGAAGATAGATAGGGTTGAGAGCATCGAAGTAGAATCAACAATAGGGTACTTACAGTTGTGAGGAATGAAAAATGATACTGCGTCATCACCTTGGCCCTTGCCGTCATCAAAGGCATCCAATACAACGGTGGAATTATCTGGAAGATATCGCGCATGCCCGTTGACAAGGCATTTGGAAAGGGCATCATCGCGAGTCTTTGGTAGTGGAGGGATGTCAGTCATTCCAAGTAGATGTGCAGCACTCCATAGAGGACGTCTTCCCGGGTTCTCCTCCCAGAATTTAAGATCAAACTTTTCAATGTTAGTCGTCATAACGAGAGAGTTAGTAGAAGGGAAAGATCAACGCTGAACTTTCAGACTAAGAGGCCATGGAACGTGGCATTTTATACCTGGTGAACTCGGAAGTGCCGTCGACAGTGCCGACAGTGCCGACAGTGCCGACATACAACAAATCATGGGATGCACTGTGGTCATGTAATGGATGAAGCAGCCATGCTTCACATGAGCTACAAAACTATTGAGTGGCACACGTGAAACAGGGTAAAAATACCTTCAACGCTGGAAGAGACCCCAGCAGAAGACGGGCAGTAGGCAGTTGCCATATAGGTCATGTGTGCTAAAACAGCGGTGTATTCTAATTCTAATTTGACCCTGATTTTGCTCCCGATTTGGATCATCACGAGACCCACCCGTGACGTTTAGCAAATTTTGATCGGCCGTTTTTTTTGTCTCTTGCTGTAATGCCCGTCCAGGTTAGGGCGGATGACTTGAAATAGCAGATCAAAGGAACCGGCCGTTATGCATCGACCACATTCCCACTCAGGATAACGGTAGCCACACACAATGAGTGCCTGGGCTGGCTAGTCCGAAATGAATTGGTGCACTCGGTGCCCGGGTTGGAAAATTGAACCAGCTTACTACGAGGAATTGCCATCTCCGGGGAAACCTGTCTTGGATTTGGCTTTAGTAAAGAGTCCAAGATCATGTGAATAGAAACGTACCTCGCACCGAAGACTGAATTGTGTGAAGGAGCGTCAGAATTGCTGCCTCCGTCTATATATGGGTATGTTTGCATCAGCTAACATGTTCATACTAGGTACTAAGGAAACAAATTGAGAATGAGATGACAGCTTTGTTGATGCAAGTCTTCACGGCGTCTATGTGCTGGGTTACATCGGACACTGAGAGTAATCTCCTCGGAAGCTTTTGACGCTTGCTCGTTCAAGGCCCTGGGTACGAGATCTGAATTTGAATGAGTAACTGAAGAACAGAATGTGCATACGAATGAAATCCCTTAATTAAAACCGTTACTTCGGGAGGGATATTGTCCGTCCACAGTTGGAGCGGTCGCAAGATAGTGGTGTAGGCTTTATGGACCTTGTCATTTAGCCCTTTGAGGTTTTCGCTATTACTATCAACTGACTATGTGATAATCAAAAGGGGACGAACATAAGTCACATGCCACCGGTCCTGAAACTAAAACGCTGCTCACCTCGTAGACTTGAAGAAATTTCAGGAGTAGATTGGGAATCTCTCCTAGAAGCGGAATGAGAGAAGCCTTGAGAGCGAAGGCACCGACTTGGAGACGGACCTTCGTAGTGCCAATAATGACCGGTTTCTTTCTATCACCAGCTGGTGCCGGCGACAGAGCGGTCACTTCTGACAATGAGGGCACATCTGAATCCAGTCCCATGCGTTCTAGTTGTGAGTGGAGACTCGAAGTGGTGTCGGCAACAGTCTGGATGCTGGACATTGACCGATGGTTACTGTCAACATTCTGTTCAGGATAAAGATGAGACAGCCGCGAGGTGTCAGGAGCCGGATGAAGACGTATATTTGCCACAGACGGTTCCGGGTGGGATGGAGGTGACTTGTAACGGCGATTGGGACTTGACCGTTTCCCAAACCACTTGGTTATGCGGTGGAGTGGCGACGTCGCTGAGCCGCCAAGGCTGCGGGGAAGGCGGCGCAGTTGGCACCATCGGAAGAGATCGCTCGGGGTGAAATCCTATGGAAAAATCATCGAGGTTCTGGGTTGCCTCGGGACCGTCGATCTGGATTTCAGGTGCGGCCCCCGATAACTGCAGAGCATGAGAAAAGGGCTGGTAGGCAGGAAGCTTTCCTTTCTGATGTCGAGAGGCGGGTGGCAGCTGGTCTTTTCCGGACATCGCGGCTAACGATGTGGACGATAGTGAACGCAAGGATTGAAATATGAAGCCCGGAAAGCCCGCTTAGCCCTTACACAGAATATATGCGGAAGCGCTTGAGTCGAGACAAGAAGCAGCTTTGCATCAACCACAATGCAAAGCACAGCCAATTGAACGATCCTAGTAAAGTAGCATTGCCTTGTTTGGAAACGAGATGAGTCCGGGCAATCCATTCGACGTTATCAAGTCCCAGATAGGCATGAAGCTGCATAAATATTCATTCGGACTGAAAACGCCGAAAGGCCATGGTTTGTTATATTGAAGTGTCCAGACACTGACACTCAGATATGCTGGTGCTCACGTTTAAATTCGAGTTGGGATGTTGTGCCTTGGGCGCTACTCCGATCAACACTGAGATCTGACTTGGGAGCATAACTTTGTCCACGTCCTTATAAGTGGTTGTTGAACCGGAGGATTTTCGTGACCTGGCCTAGCTTGCTGGGTCGACTACCTCACGATGAAACAACAGAAAAGGTAATTGAGCCAAGCCACAGAGGCGGGGAGTCTACAATTGACTCCCTGCGACGGGCGGCCCTCAACCCGATCCCTTTGACGTGACTACAACTGGTAGAGGGCTTCGTCAATTCGCTGGCACTGAAATTTCGGGTGGCGGTCAGCTCTAGCGCTGATTGATTCTGGTGATACGTAGTTTGGCCGGTCATCACATGTTGGGGAGGTCTTCGGCCAGGCAACAGCTCGAAAGCGCTCCGATTTCGGATTCATATATAGTACCAGTGCTTCTCTGCTCTTACAGCGGAGGGACGAACGGCGTATGGAACGACTGGTTGGAGTCAAAAGATGTACTAGTCGTGATGACTCCTGTGGATTTACTTACTGCCGGCTGAAAAGTAATATAACGCTCCGAACTTTGTGCTACCATTGTCGGGATCGAGATCCTGAGGATGTCTGGAATTCCTAGCTGGATTGCGAGTATTCTCGGTGTGCTGATGTGTAAAAACCTTAGGTACAGAGTCGCACTCGCAGATCGGGCATGTCGTATTATGCGTGTTGATGCAATCGAGGCTGTGACAACAATTTCTCCATCGACCACAGGTCACCTCACAACACAATATCTGCATTATGACGATGAAATTATCCTCTGTTTCAAGCAGGATCCCTACCTCAGCTTCGGGTTTCAAGGGGGAAACCGGAATATCAGGAACGTACGACACGTTTCCGAACTGCATGTTATGGTAATATGGAGGACCAAGTCTAGGCAACGGGACCAATAAATCACTTTCTCATGCTTCGGTGCCACTGTTCAAATCAAGGGCAAACGATGGCCTTGTTTATCCGCTGGTCTCGACTGCGTTGTCGAAAGACCCCGAATAGCAGGATTGGAGAACAGCCGGTATGTATGTTGAACCAATCAGAGTCCCATGAACAATAAGATGAAATCCATTTTTCCCCTAATATCAACGTCGAGTTACATCGAAAGGGTAATGAGTGGCAGGGAGCTTTGGCAAAGTTCTTGCTTGTTTGTTTTCCCTTCCGTTGGTTTCGTCCATTACGACAATCTCGCCGCTGACCATTGGTCGGGTATAAAAAGGGTGAATCTTTGGAACTCAGTTCTCGCGTTCGACTCTAAGGTGAGAGTCACTATTTACTCTCTACACATTAACTCATGTATCGCTCATGTCGCAGTTATGCGACATAGGTATTTACAACATCATGGGCAGGGAATAACGGCCATCACAGTAACGTCTATCGAACATAATAATTCTATATGATAGCAGGCCTGCGCGCCCAACAAGCCCTTCTTGCTGGGTCTGTCAGATGAAGGCTCACGGACACTGCGGATAATGTAGTGCTCGTCCCCGACTTTCAAATACATTAATGCACATGTACAAAACAATGAAGGAAAAAAAGCATCATAGTAAACACCGCAAAGGAACTAGACAAGTTGGCTAATATCGACAACGATTGGGGCTTGCATGCGACCTTGGACCAAGAATCGAGTCCCATCTTTGTTAGCGCAAGGAAGGTAGAGGCGATTCTTATTCCACAGCATTCGATCCCCGTACCATACTCTTTGACTGTTAATCTGGTGCCTGTCAAGAATGATCGGGCGGTAGTTTGGTGGGAGAAGCAGTTCAAGTTTACCATTGAGCCAGATCGTCTGTGTTCCACGCCTTTCAGGAGTCTTACCTCGTTTTCGCCCTATGAGGATGGAAATCGGTTTCTCTGAAGAGAGCTCGTGGGATAGTCGCTCCAGCCACGATAAATCTGCGTCATGCCCAGCCATGAGGCTCTGCGCACGAGGGATGCCATTCTCCAGGTGCAGAGGGATTTTCGTTTTGGTTTGGGATATGAGATGTGGGCGAGGGCATGTGTTGTAGGAGACGGGAAGTGTGGATCCAGACACGTAAAAATGAACCAACTCACGCGTCTCTAATGACCAAATAGCGAGATTATGGCCATCATGGACGATGACGTAACATCCTTCAGGGGAGAGTCCAAGTGTGCAACAGTCAGGCATGGTTGACCTGGAGACCGGAGTAATGGAACGAGGAGGGGAAAGAGGGTGGATGGATGGCTCATCTGAAACATATAAGATCACCATGTTTTCATACCAACGGCAGTCAATGTTCAGAGGAACTCGTATGATGAATGAGGCATTGTCTGCGACTAGAGTAACGGGAGGGCAATGCCCACTGGGGAGGGTACGGACCTTAACAGACGGCGAACCATGGCTGAAGACCGTGATGTTTCCATCATTATCTTCGGTGGCAATCTGGTGGCTGCCACAGATAAATTCAATCCAAGCGGGAGGATTGGGTGGGTTGCATTGGAATTGAGAGGTGGTTTGGTGATGGTCGATGTCAGCAACCTCGATGACACCATTTCCAAAGCCAAGTGCGATGAAATGGCCATCTCGTGAGAGTGCTGCAGCGGTCACAATGCCATTGCGGATACTAGGAACAAGAAATTCGGCTTTGCGATTGATGCCCTCTGTCTCATCCATCAAAGTCTTCCCTGTCCTGGATCCATTAGCCTTTTCACGTAGCTTTGGCAGCTCAGCCTCCATGACCTTTCGAGCATTGAGTGTATTCTCGCTTAGTGGAATTGAATAGCCAGGAAATTCTCCCGCAATGCTGAAAATCCGAATGGGATCGGAAAGGTGTCCATAGAGCTTGAAAAGTGGGGATGAGGGTGGAGTGAAGGGAAGGACTGATCGATAAATATGCCAAGGGGAGGACTTGAGTTCGTTTCTAGTCATGAAATCCCTCACCTTCTTGGCTTCTTTTAACAATTCAGTCGAATTGTGATCCTGCAAGGCAAGGTGATGTCATGTTGCTGACAGTAAAATTGAAAGGATTTAAACCTACGTTTGAGTTAAGGAATTCATTGGGTAACTCGAAATCAACTCCCGACAGCGCAATGAACGAAAGTAAGTTTCGCTTGAGAAGATTGTCAAACTCGCTCCAGAGTCTATTGGAATCTTGTGAGGACAGCTTCAATGGGTCCAAGTGGCAGAACAAGTAGCGGAAAGCATATCGAACATGCTCGGGTTGCTCCTTGATTTTAACTCCCTTCCACTTCTCACTATCTCCCAGAGGGTGTATTTTGGGTTCATTCTGTTCGATGACATCATTGACGAGCCGGAGGAGTGGCAACCCCAAGAAATACCCCTTCGAATCACTGATGAAGAAAGGCCGATCACTTTTACGACCAAATGGGCGATCCGTAAGGAATTCCTTCATTGTCGCGTGATACAATGTGGGGGATAGCGAACCATCGTGGGTCAATGATTCTTGCCGGGAAAGTGCTACAATTGAACTGATTGGATTCAGGGTTGCACGGATTTCATCCTCGGCCACTCCTAGTAACTTTGAAATTGAATATAAGTTGAGCGGCTGATATGCAGCAATCATCGTCCCAATCACTTGGCGGTAATTGTTAATCACACGTGGACGAATACCGGATTGATTGGACATATACGCTCGCCGCGGTATTCGTAAATACTCCGACTTCAGGTCAAGTGGTGCATCCGTAAGATCGCGAAAGTACTCAAACTCCGACCGGAGAGTAGAACCACGTTGGGTCTGACCACAGACATCACGTATGCGGATTGAGGCCATAACAGGCAATCCACGGCAAGCCGAAGCAAAGGTATCAAAATCCTTCCCTGACGGCTTCCACACAGATTTCTTCACACAATCCTGAAGGCCCTCCTCCACCATACAACGGACTGTGTGGAAAGTCTCCTCTCCAATCTTATCAACATCTTCGCATGGGACGTTGAAACCTCTATCCTCAGCATCGACCCATGCCGAGATAACCTGCGGTTCTGGGCGAGAACTGACCAACACAGTAAATGTAGGAGGCAAAGTGCCAAGCATTAGCACAAGCTTCATCAAGATCCCAAGTGGTATGGACTCCCATGGAATGCATTGCAGTTCCTTGCCAAGGGCTAAGAAGAGGTGGTAATCCTTCGGTGGCAGTACATCATGCTTCGCGAGGGCTTGCGCATGTTCCTCAAGTACAGTCCGAAGATCGATGACGAGCTAACATGGGAAGTTTTAGCCTCGACTACCAATGACTGCAGAAGATGCTGAAAAGTACCTGATCAATATCTATCTCCGATGAGGCGACTTGAGCACCGTGGAGCTGGAATAAGTCCAGCACGAAGTATGCCAAGTCTTCGAGTTCCTCATCTCGGCATTTGGGAGACAGTGAGGAGAAACATTTCAAGATGGCATCATCTAGGTGCAGATGACTTTTGCTTTTCCTGTCACGAACACAACCATTTCTCCCCAACACACGCTCTAATTTCGTGCGGAACGAATCCACTACCTCCAATGGAACGTCACACGGTTCGCAGAAGGCGACCTTCCATTGAAACTGAGCCGATGATCCCATAGCCGTAGAGAAGCTACAAACCTTGAAAGCACCTAGCCAGCAGTATTCAACATTTTCAACAAATGCCTTCAATCGCTGATCCAGAGCCGCTCGCTCCGCCCACCACAATCTGCGACCTTCCCTTTCTTGGATGTTCTTTGCATTCTGGGCAGTCTCGTTGCTCCTCGCTATAATCGAGCCCAGCTCTTCCATGGCACCCTCAAAAGAGAAACGGAGCTCATCGTTATCTTCCCGCCGATCATGGCGACCGATAGGTAGGTGAAAAATAAGCGGTGGTTGGTAGGCTCTTTGTCTAGTCAGGACGAGAGTACTTCTGTCTTGGGTCACATTTACGCCTACGACAGTCCAGTGAGGGGGAATCAGATCGATCTGGGATGCAGTGAGGGAGACAGGGTTCCAGGAGTGAGACATGTAACGATCTCGGACTTCGCGGCAGTAATCATGCATCGAGGAATTCTTTGGGTTATCGACGTCGGAATCGTCGCTGTCAGCGAAGAGTGTAGTTTTCTTACGTGGTCCAGCTGGTGGAGCTCTGAGCGGAGATCCAGTTGCAGACATCCGATGCCATTGCAAGTCGTCCTGCATCACCGATAAAGACTTAACGTTGATACAGTCTAGAAGCTCATGTCGAAGTGTAAACGCAGTATTAAGATCTATAAGGGATGTCAGCGAGTGCGCCCTATTCCATAAGGGATGTAGCCTAACCGAGAAGCGACGCCGTCACTATCGACCCATTCCTCGCCTTCACTCCTAGGCTTGATTGGAACGTCCTGATAAGTGCGAGGCATTTCACCGCTTCGTGGATGAAGGGAAGACCCAATTGGTCGACCCGACCCTAAGCAGGCCCAAAAGAATTTCTCTGCCGTGTTCAAGGCGGCGAGTAGTTCCAGCGTAGCCGTTGGTGGTGTCGCAACATCTCCAGTCATCCCCATTGGCACTGCTATGGCTATGAAAGGGCGTTAGCAAAAGATATTTGGGAATCTGTGAAACGGAAATACTGGCATGACTGACTCGATTCTGGGAGAGAGCTAAGAACGATGTCGGCGCGGAATCGTGCATGCACTTCCTCAAATGTCAACCTCCCCCATCAAGAGATGCTCGAATCCCTGTTTCATTTGATTAGACGTTAGAAGAGGGATTCAGTATGGTAAAAGAAACCCGCCTTCGTCACATCTGTGTGGGACAGCGCTAGGAATCGGTCAAGGAGCTTCGCAAAATCGGAATTGGCCCCTGCATTATCCCGCGATAACCAAACTGCACAATATCATTTAGAGCCTCGACCACGTCAGGAACATATATGGCTTACTTTGTTGGCGAAGAATCAGTGCGAGAATTGATGAAACTAAATCCAAATCCTTAGTTGTAGAATCGCCCCCATCGTTTGCACCTCGGCCGCTTTCGGTCACCTCGAATTCGGATCTAAGGGTCTCGAAGGCGTACATCGCAGCTTCAAAGGCGCGTCCTGCGGCTTCCATGTTGCCTTCGCGCATATTGAAATCGCCCCATACACGATGGAGATTTATTTTCTCCAGGATAACGAACTATTGCCAGTTACAAACCCTCCTTGATGTTGAGCGATAGCAACTTACAGTTTCTGTCATCATTGCCACCTCTGACAAGTACTTTTCTCCCACCTCCTGATTGGCCGAAAGGAGTTTGACTTCACCTAGCACCAGCTTCACGCGAAGTGTGATCCCCAAAGCGTTGACAGGCTGAGCCAAGGCCAAAGCCTTGTCGAGAAAATATTCCACTTCACGCACGGAGCCACGAGTATAGTATATTATCCCTAAGGTAAGTTGAATGTCTGCTATAGACTGTAAAAGATGTGTTGAGGGATTGATGTGAGAGAGTAACTAAGCAGCCTTACCTCCACTGCCTTCCATTGTACCACATCTAGATTGGAGCTTGGTGGCTTGAGAATGGATACAGGGATTCCAGAAACCTCAAATGGATTGGGTGAATGGTCTAGTGTCCCAGGCGGCGCAGAAACGGAAGTTTCGTGCAACCGAGTAAGTAGTTCCGCAGCGCGGGACCACAGGCGGAGAGATTGCAGTAAGCCATCAATCCCAGCTGTCACGTTGTCCTGTAGGTTCTTTAGTGGCTGATGTATTCAACATTGAAGGACACACCCTCGATATTTGGATGGAGGAAAATGCCTGAGAAGCCAGTGCAGCTGTTAGTAACGATGAGAGTCGGAAGTTAGCTTTGCTCGGTCCCGATGATGGCCTCTCTGCTTCGATAATCTCCATCAGTGCCAAAGCATTATTGTACCCTGCTAACGCCTGATCTGCGTCTCCCGTGCTTGCTATGTGGACTGCGTACTGAAGGAATAACTCCACCTGTGTTTCTTTCGTGACAGTGCCCTTGTAATCACCCAATACCGCGAAGGCCTCGGCATACATAGTGGTTGCGCGCTGAAAATATTCCAAACGACGGTATTCCCGGGCTAAATATACTAAAATCCTAATTCTGGCTAAACGGAGGTTGTGAGGATGTTGTGCGAAGTTCTGTGGAACTCACTATTTTCCCATCTTCCAGGGAACTTCGCCAGACCCAATCTGACTCGCAGAACCTCCAATTTTGGGACGATGAGCCCTACACTACCGAAAATCCGCCCAAGAAGATCTGAGAAACTATTAGACCCCAAATTGTGTCAGTCTCGTAAGACTGACCTAGGTGGGAGTCGACAAACTCGATGTCGTCAAATTTCGCCTGTGATGGCTTTGTAGCACCGAGTAGACAATTGATGGGTGTAGAACTGATTGCCTTCGTCGTTTCTATAAAACGTAAGGCTCAGGATGAAGTGAGGAGAGCTGACAACGCACTCTTAGACGCCTGCATCAATTTCCCCTTGGTGCGCTGTTTTCTCCTGGGTGATCTGTTCTGAATTTCTTTAAGAGCACCAGAGGCACTATGTTCGATTTCGGATTGCGCAGGGAGCACGTAATCGCGAAAAATTATTACCGACAAAGAAGCTTGGGAGCGGATATCACATAAAAGTGTGGCAGAATCCCCCAAACGATGCGTGATAAGAGCTGAGAGCAGCGACACAGTGGCGATGTATTGCGGAATAAAGGTGTCAGGAGAGCATCACGAGTGTCTCCATATCGCTTTGAAATGGAGTCCAGGTTCGGGGCACTGACTGTGTGAGCATCTGGGCACAGCAGCCTTTGAAGTTCGTTCCGGGTTTCAATGGCAGCAGCGATATCGTTATTGAGGTAAAAAAATGTTAACATTTTCATGAGAATCCTTGCATCTCATATGTTAGACAAGTCATCGTCTTCTCAGGATGCGCTCACCGTATTCGGCGAATCGGATATTCCAGATTGTATACGACGAGGCAGCTGTCCATGATCTTCTTTTGCATTGTTTGACTTTCTTTTAAGCGAAAGCCAGGATGTCTGCGGAGCGTTGACAATTGGACTTCCATAAGCATTGCCACAGCCTCCTTTTCCTCGTCAGTGATAGGAATGTCCATGTCAGAGAAAATGTCAAGCAGTGTGACGGGAGAACAATCAAGCAGCTCGTGGGTTGTGAAAAGCGTCAACCTCTCCAGGAGCGACTCAAGGGATCGCATGCCAGGGCTCGAAAGAAAGATATCCGCGGGCAGAATCCGGTGAGATAATCCTGCAACTTGGGGGAAAAAATGTCGTGAAGAAACAATGCCGCGTTGAAACGCATCATATGCAAGCTGGATGCGAAGATGAGTGATCTGACATAGGGAAGGAGGTAGCTTCGTACCCTACGATCTCCGGTGCGTGACTGACAGAAGCCAAGCAACTCCCAACGCTTAGGCAAGACGTTGGATATTGAAAGTTGGTTAGCCTGTAGCCCTTGATCTGCCGCGTTTGGCAACTTTAACCCTTGCAATTCTTGTGCCAGGTGACAAGATTGGGTCAGGAAAGGTACAGCTGTCGCATGCTGACCCCAATTAAATAAAGTAACCGCAACAGTCCAGAAGGCAGAAGATATGGACTTCAACAGTGCACTCGATTGGGCATCTAGTTCAGATGCCAATTTGCGGGCAACTGACGCAGCTCGATCCAGGAACTCTCGAATGGCTCTTGGGTGAATGCCTGGTTGTGCTAAATTGATACGAGCAAGGCATATCAGTGAGTCGACGCATGAGACACCATACTCCGCAACGGGTGCCACCTGAGAATTTACCAAGTGAATCGATACGGCGGAAAGTAGCTTGGAGGCTGCAACGGTATATGCGCCCTGCAAAGCATCGTGCGACTTTGTTCGTCTCGCAACAGGGGTGCTTGGTCGCGATGAGCCATCCACAGAAGCTTCAACTTCATTATCATCGGCTTCTAAATGCTCAAAACGAGAGACTAGGAGTTGAGTACACCTTTGTCTTAGTTTATTGAGCTCAGCGTTGATCTTTCGGGTGCTTTCAGGGGCAATCGCTCCCTCGGCAATCAGCTGGGTGCATTCATCGACGGTTAAGGCACCCAAGCGAAGAGCGCTGAAGTCGGCTACATGGTTTTTGAAGTCAGAAAATCCCGACAACAACCTCGGAGAACGGACCTTGAGGATCGGAGTGCAAAATCTCCAATATTGAAATATAGTCCGACACCATGGTACACAACCGAACGACCTTGAGGTCAGCGCCTTTTTGCACATCGTCATCTTGGCTGTCAGACTCAAGACTTTTCGACGCATTTTCGAGCATTGATTTGAAGCGGTCAATTTCAGAGCGACTCTTTGTCTGAAGGAAGGGGGGGTTAAAACAGCCATGATAAAGCCTGAATAGAGTGATAACACTCACTAGTCTAGCCAGTTTCAAACGATACTCGCATATGCCGATGAATCCTTTCCCATGGAAAAATCTGGAGGCGTCTTTGCGCTCCGATGCTTGCAAGAATAGGTCATCCAACAAGGTAGCCACCGGCTGTCGTGCGTTATCGCCGACAGCTCGAATGTAGGAGGCGGAGTATTTCCCCGCCTGATCCCAGAAAGGTCCCTCCTTCAAAATGGGACTTGAAAGGAGACACTTCAAACTCCAAGCGCGGATACGAAACAAAGTACAACCCGATAGCGGAGGCCCACATTTCGCTGCAGCCTGAAAGGCGCTTGTAAAAAGGGCGGCGCACTGTGACTCGGACAGGTGTTGATGCAATACGGTTGACCACGATAGCAAGGTGCCGTTGTTCAAGAACGCCTGTATGACATGGTGAGATGTTGGGCTTATTGTTTGACTAAATGGCGTACATCAATAGTTTGTTCAGTTGCCAATGGAAGGTATGACTGAAGACTATGAAGTTGGTAGGCTGCGGCCAACGACGGCAGGTTGTCATCATCGACAACATTCCCCGTGGCTGGCGAGGGAAGACCGAACGCGACGCCCGCCTCCCCGGAGGGCCCAGAGAATTCTCCACTCATTTGTGGCAGTAGCGGGCAGATGAGTTTCAGAACATACGGTCGCGCCTCTAAGAGTAACCTGAAGAGGAGAACACCTGTACATGGGGCTTGGATGCGGTATGTTGCGCATATTGCACAGTAACTGACTCATTTCGGCGAAGTGCTACATATCGTCTTGAGAAAAACGGAAAGACCTGATGATCGATGGGATTTCACCTATCGGTCCACCACGTTTCGCACCAGCGACGATGAAATCGGAGAGCGATGCAACGCTCCATTGCATCGCGTAGACCTCCTGTCGCCTGATAAAGCCGTTAAAGAGACGTTTCCCTCATTGGGATCTTCTATTCTTACCTAAAGAACGATGTGCCATCTTGATTTGCCTCCCACGTAGTAGTGGGATGCTGCACTGACATGAATTCGACCACACGCAAGGCCGAGCGAACAGCCACTAAATTCGCACGCATATCATAAGCACAACCACCTAGGAGTTGGGAGGACCTTGTCATCAAACGCATTCAATCAGGGTCGAAAAATTTACCAGACCCGCTACAGAGTCGCGGGAATTTAAACCTTAACGCCGTTAGGTCCGTGACACAAGGTTGGCTTAGCTGCGGACGACTTGATTTGTCACACAGGTTCAACGATGGCTGACAAGATGGAAGATGTGAAATATTCCTCTCCTGCAAGAATAAGTGACAAAGATTTAGGTGTGATCCGTTGGGCCAGTCAGCCATTTAGCCGAGTATGGCCTACCCTCCTAGAGATCGCCGAGGCGGATCCAGCAAGGTGGAATGATCTCCTTCCAAACATTCTGGGTGCTCTTACTATCGGTCTGGAGAAGGCGTTTTTCGATGTTGTTCCAAACAACGAACAGACCTCCTCGACCGTGGAAAACTTCAACAATGTTGAATGTCGGGGATTGATCACTGATGCTATCAAACAGAATCGATGGAGGCCCTTGATCGAGTATGGTATGTACCAACCAGCATTCAAGGCACTGATTGTCATTAATTGATGGTACAGTGGAAGTGAGACTGCGACGCGCTAGGGATACCAATTCCCCAAATCTTCGATTGATTGCTAAGTACGCTTGTTCAACATCGACCTTACTTCTTACTCACGTAGCTCTGTTTACAGGCTTCTCAATAAACAAAGTGAGTCTAAAGTTTGTATTTTTTCCAGGGTTCTGATTAGCTGCCAGAGCTTGCTGCCGCATACCGTTCCCCTTTTGTTGGTGGTGCGCCTCTCACTTTCATTAGGCACCTTGACCAACTCGACCGGGATTCGGGAAACCGCAACCGACCACGTTATGCCAAAGCCATCTCAGTAGTCCAAAGCTCTGGGGTTGGGAAATCGCGTATGCTGACGGAGGTGTGTTTGTCCTCTGATCCTGAAAAAGGAATGACCTTATTTGCTCTAGGTTGGTAGACGAGTCTTTGCCCTCCCTATCTGCCTTCGTAGGCCGGATAATCCTGGTTACCCGTTATCGGACGAGCCCGTGTCCACCTATTTTTGGGAGCTCAAGACCAAGTGCGGCGACAATAGCCCTAGCATCAGCACACTTTCGGGTATCGCTGATTTCCTTGCAGCTGCGCATGAGATTATGGTAGAGTCTCTCGAAGATATTGTTGTTGAGCTTCGTCAAGAGAATTACACAAGGGCAGATGTTCTTGGTCGTTGGCACCAGAAAATGGAGGGGGAAGGCCAACGAGATTTTCGGGTGGAGTTCTACAAAAGGGTGATGGAACGCGTCCAGGCAAATTTCCGTTCTTGTCCTCTCTGCTGAAGCTGATAGATGGCTTAGCTACATTTAAGTGATGATGCAAAACCAGGGAAAAGTCCCAAGCTCGATGGGGCAACAAAGGAAGAAACAGAAAAGGCCGTCGGGCTTGCCCCGACCTATTATGAGCGTGCAAAGGAAGCGGTTGAGAACCTTATGGCGTTCATCAAGAACCTTCCCAGCGAACCACCTTCCGATGATCTACCCTACGACGGCCTACCCCAGGGCCCACTGTGCGTCACATACTTTGATGAAGCTCACGAGTTGGGAATGTGCTTCTGGATTATGTTACGTTTATTGCAAAACCAAGCCGAATCCGTAAGAATGTGGTATGTTTTTATGGGGACGAAGGCAAGCGTAGCGTATTTTGCACCTCGTTCTCAAGACAGTGAGTGTTTATGTAGTTATCTAGCTAGACCTTGTTGTTTCGCACAGTGGTTTCCGCAAGACTCAGAGAGGAACAACTTCGCCTAGACCCCCCTACTTTGCTCTTGGTTTTGATCAGTGTGCCAGCGAGCATGCCAAATCCCTGACACCCGTCAAGATCGGTTATTTCGAAACAATGGAGCATATCAGCCAATATGGGCGGCCATTGTGTGTCCTTTCCTCCAGATCACGAGGGCAATTACCCACTCACTTCTGCTAGGTGGCGCGCCATGTTACCCAAGAAAGGCAATGAACTGGTGAATATTGCGGCTTTCAAGCTCACTGCCGGTGATAAGGGAGGATTCCATCCCCACGATAAGCGCCATGTATTCGCTGTGCTTTCACAGCGGCTTTGCCTCGATCCTGTTATAGCGAATCGTGAGGCCGTCATGTTAGCCGATCGGAGCGTCTCGCATCACATGAGGCTCCTCACGGGCCTCTCGGTTGACAACGCGTTATTCTACACTCATTCACCCTCGGAACCGGTTCTGGCCTTGGGTGCTGCACTACTCTTGTACGATCATCCTGGGCAGTTACCTTTGGTTCTGGATACGTTGAGCCAAGATTTGTGCCTTGCTGGTCTGGTCGAAAAGGGTCTTATGGGTGAACTTGCTGCCCGTTTCCTTCTCCTCACCGCGCGCGACTATGCGGCTCCATTTGATGCTGAGGGGCACCGAAACCTGCTGAAACCCGTTCATCTGTTGGACGTCCTTGAAATGCTTTTTGGCAAGGACTGGTGTAATGATGATGATTTCAAAACGGCTTTCAGTGACGCATTTGTCAATTTCACACATTGGGGTGCCAGAGATTTTTCCTTACCTGAGCCGCCTCCTCGGTAGTTATTCCTTGCATACTCCTTCACGTGTTCGCTGACCGAGGCTCCTCAGAAATTTACTTTCTAACCTCTGGGCTCGGGGGGTCATAATGCAGTGCTGCTTCAATCAAACATCGATCGATTTCTTATGCCCGGTTTATTTTGGTTCCATGGATCCTGGGGCTAATTTTGATTGCGACCAGCTGTCGGGATTTGTTATTCAAGTCAAGAACAAAAAGAAAGGAGATACTGATACTGGTGCCCAAAGGAACCTGCGACCCAATGGAATTATCCGCGATCCTGAAGACCCACTCCCCTATCTTGCCCTGCTGATGGAGCTTGGTACCGACTCCCAGTATCGAGAAGCAGAGTTCATCACTTACTCCCTCCCAAAGCATTCCAAGTCCTTCCAATATGGTGCCTTGAAGAGGGAGCACCAGAGTGCTCTAGATAGGCTATCCACGCATAGGAACCAAATTCCCAAGGGCAAAAAAAATCCTGAGGACAAAAAACAGTTGAAGGTGCTGGAGGTGGATGTTCAAGACAAAGAGCTGCAAAGGGATTCATATAATCGCTACTTGATCTCTGCCCGAGGTTCAAGCCCTAAGACCTATGACATACTTACGACAGCAGGAATTGAGCAGCAGTTTGAAACCTTTCTTGGCATTGTCCTGCCTCAGGAATTGTCTCATGGGGATGAAATTGCTCAAATGTGGCCTCTGAATCATATGGAGGATCATGACTTGTGGATTACCAATTATGCAGAGAATATGTCTGATGAAATGTAAATTAAAATGTGATTCCAAATGTATCTGATCAAAGACTTTTGCTTATTGACCCCTTTGTCTTCCATCCATGCAATACAATCACATTAGATATCACACTCAGCCCTTACACACCATGCTTATATGGATATATACTGGATATGTGACACAGAACAAAGTGTTATGTCAGGACCATGTGGGATGTAGGGGTGTTCATGGATGAGAATCTGAGGATGACCCAGGATGATCCAGGATTGTGATGCACCCAGGTTTCAATAAACTTTCCTCATTTTGCGGAAGCATGTTCTCACCACAGGTCTCAATAGGGTTTCTGTCAGGGACAGCTCCGAAAGCGGTGAGGTCCCAGTGCGAGGGACTCAATGGGACAGGTGTCGGCTATGCATAGCGGTGGTCCCGTCGCAGGGTGAGCATCCCCAACCACTTAGTCTGAAGTGGGAAGTTGAGAAGAAGGCTGCTTCTTCTGTTCCCACCCCAGGTGCTATTATATACATGTGGTTAGGGTCACGTGGGGGAAGCCACATCATCTCTGCACACAGCCGCACCTCCCTGGGTGTCAGGGCACACCCGCCTGACCTGGCTCCACCCGGCCCAACCTGACCCAGTACCCCGCCGGTCCACCCTTCCTTACCTCCTCCCCTTTCCCTTCTTCCCCCCTCATCCTCCCCTCCTCAGTTTCTCCTTATCTTACTTCTCCTTTATTCTCCCTTTATTCTACATGGACGACTTTCTCTGTATCAATGTACAACTGACCCATCTGCAGCGCGCCCACCATGTACCCGGCCTGGGCACCTCGGGCGACTTCCCGCTGTGCCCAGCATGCGCGCCTGCACCGGATACCCTCGGGATCTCCCACGGAGACACCCGGGTGGTTATGGCTGTGTGTGAGGGTGACGTGGCACCCGTCATGTGATCCAAGCCGCATGTATAAACGAACCTGAAGTGGGAATCGAAGAAGTAGCCTTCTTCTCAACTTTCCACTTCAGGTAAGTAGTACAATATCTCTCCTTTAATGATAATAACAACTTTCCACTTCAGTCTAAGTGGCCAGGGACCACTGTCCCACATTGGGCCTGTCAGTACGCACGCCCGATCCGCCCCCTGCCAGGCTCTCGGTCCCGGACGCTATACCCGGACCCCCTCGACCCCGGACGAGTCCCTGACACTGGGTGTCTCTGCAGGAGATCCTGGAGGTGGCTGCTCAGCAGGCGGGAGTGCACACAGCATGTGTGGCGATCAGGGGAGCGGGGTCAGGTATGTAGTGGTACATGGAGAAAAGGGAAATCGACTGTAGAATAGAAATAGAGAGAAAAGGGGAAAAGGGGAAAGGAGGGATGGGGAGTGATAGCGGGGGGAGCAGAGTAGAGCAGTACGGCGCAGGGTGCGGCACAGGGTCAGGCAGGTGTGCCCTGACATCACCCCCCCCTTAAGCTGCTTTGCCTCAAAGTGGCTGGGCAGTTCTCTTTTTCTCTCCCTGGGGTGTGGGGGTGTGTTTGATGGAACTCAACTAGGTCGGAGGTGTGGGTCAGGTGGTCACATGTGAGCCATTGGTTTTCCGAGTGTGGCCAGCCTGTATACTTTATGTCAGGGCACACACCCTGACTAGCCCGGACCCGGACCTGCATGTGTGCTCCGCCCCGCACGCTCTGTGCACCGCATGCTCCGGGTGTCATATCCGTGCATACCCGATCCTGACCCGACTTCCGGACCTCCTTCTTCACCACCTCCGGAGTCCTACCCTACCGTTGTCCGTTCCGATATTCACCTTCGGTCCCAACACCACACCTCCTCTCACCTCCCATGCCACCTCCACTCCTCCATCCCTCTCCTCTCCTATCTCCATCCGCTCCGATACCCACCTCGGACCAAACACCACCCCTCCCGCCACCCTCCTACTACTCCTCCTACTCCTACACTCCCTCCTCACAACGCCTCCACCCTTCCATCATCCTCCTGTCAGGGCACACCCACCTGACCCCACGCTGCACCCCGTGCCGTACCACACTACCCCATTATCACTCCCCATCTCTCCTCCCCCATTTTCCCCCTTCTCTCTATCTCTATTTCTATTTCTATTCTACGGTCGATTTCCCTTTCTCCATGTACTACTACATACCTAACCCCACCCCCCTGATCGCCGCACGCGCCGGGCACACTCCTGCCTACTGAGCGGCCACCTCCGGGATCTCCTGCGGAGACACCCAGGGAGGTGTGGCTGTGTGCGGAGATGACGTGGCTTCCTCCACGTGACCCTAGCCGCATGTATATAATAGTGCCTGGTGTCATATCCGTGCATACCCGACCCCGACCCGACTTCCGGACCTCCACCCTCTTCACCTCCGGAGTCATAACCTACCGCTGCCGTTCCGATACTCACCTTCGGTCCTGGCAACACACCTCCTCCTTACCTCCCCGACCCTATCTCCGTCCGCTCCGATACTCATCTCGGACCGAACACCGCCCCTCTTGTCACCCTCCTACTACTCCACTCCCCCTTCACAACACCTCCACCCTCCCATCATCCTCCTATGCTTCCCCCGTCCGCTCCGATACTCACCTTCGGACCTGACTACTCTCCTTTCCGCCACTCCCTCTTCCTTACCTTTCCCCTCTCTTCTCCCTCTGTTACTCCTCCGCCACCCTTCCGCCAAGCTACGACCTTCCACCACTGTTCCGTACTTCACACTCGGACACCGCTCGTACCTTGCTCCGAGCCTCCGTCATAGTCCCTACCTCGGACTTTGACTCCACCTCGGTCTTAGTCCATTGCATTGGTGACCTCATACTACGTAAACACCATTGCCAATATCCCTCGGACTTTCAACCCTGCCTCCGTAACCTCCGTAAGCTCCGCAACCCCCGAGCCTCGCGGATCGCCTTTGGCACTCTCGCCACTTGTAATGTATTTCTCGCGTTTTCCCCTCATCCCTATTTGGACTACTGCTTCTTCCTATTCTAGCCAGTTAGTCATCATCCCCACTTCCCCTCATCCTCCTGCCCCTCTGGGCCTCGCCCTCCCTACCTCCTTACGGACGTATCACAGGTCCTGCCTTATGACCTTCGGTACCGCTCCGCTCCTTCTACCCTTTGTTCCCGTTCGGACGTCTTCGTTCCGATTCGGTTACCCTTTGTTCTCCTTGTGCTTTTGCCCCTTCCATTATATATATCGGCGCTTGTACATACTCATTTTGGTTTAGTCCGAAATCGACCTGAAATGCCCCCTAGAGACTTCCTGCTCACCTACTGTGAAATTAAGGACCAAATGGACAAACAGCAATGGCACAGCGCTCCGCTTGAGTCGCTGAGGCCAAGGTCCCTCCACGCTAAGTCTCCGATTCCACTCCGGAGTCGTCTGTTTCCGCCCGATTCTAACACCTGGGGTGGGAACAGAAGAAGCAGCCTTCTTCTCAACTTCCCACTTCAGCCTAAGTGGTTGGGGACGCTCACCCCACGACGGGATTGCCGCTACGCACAGCTGCTATTCGTCCCACCGAGTCCCACATGCAGGGACCTCACCGCTTTCGGAGCTGTCCCTGACAGCAGAAGAAGGCTTCAACCTCATCTCCCCCACCTCCCCCGCTATGGTAACCGAAGAGCAGTATGATGAACTGATGTCCCGATTCCACGAGCTCCAGGCCATCGTAGAAAGCCAAGCTCAGAACCAACCCCCAGCTGCGCCTGCACCGGTGCTGGTCCCCGCACCAACACCTGCACCTGCCCCTAGACCCAAACCGCCTAAAGTTGCCCCCCCCCCCCCACTGCCTTCTCTGGAGCAGCCAAAGACCTTGACCACTTCAAGGCCGAATGCGGCATATATTTCCATGTCTGAGCAGTGGAATTCCCCAACCCCCTCTCCCAGATCCTCTTTGTCCTGTCCTATATGAAGGGAGGGACTGCAGGGGTGTGGGCGACGCAGTGCACCATCGCGCTACTGACGATGGGCTCCCCCCGACTCACCATGGACAAGTTCAACATGGAACTCGACGCCATGTTCCAAGATCCGAACCGCGAGGCCACAGCCAGACAGAAGCTGGCCACTCTGCGGCAGGGCAGCGACTCCGTGGATAAGATCATCCAGGAGTTTGAGATCCTTGGACCCACCTCGCAGCTAGGGGACGTGGGGCTAGTGGACCGCTTCGAACAGGTGATCAACTCCTGGCTCCACGAAAGCATTTACCGCCTCTGCCCCATGCCAACGACCTGGGCTGAGTGGAAACGCGAGGCCAGCCTCCTTGACAACCAGTGGTGGCGTTTCCAGGCAACGCAACCCTGCTTAGCCCCCCACCAGGCCCCCACTCTTGCCCCTGAGACCCCCACTCCCTGCCACTCTCCCGCAGCCACGCCCCTTACCCACTGCCGCCACACCCCAGCCCCCCACACCCTGCCCCGCGGCAGGAGCAGGGCCACAACCCATGGACCTCAACCGCTCGAGGATCGACCAGAGGCGAAACAGGCTGTGTTACAATTGCAACACACCAGGGCACATCGCGCGGGACTGCCCACAACCGAAAACCCGCCAAGCCAGATGGATGCACCCCGAAGATCTCAGAGCACTCATGGAGGGGCTGAGGAGACAGCTGGTAGATAGACCAGAGGCAGAGGGAGAAGGGCAGGAAGCGGAGGCCCAAGAGGATTTTCAGGAAGGCGACCGGTGAGGGACATGTCCCGGCCCCCTGCAGGCGATAGTACCAACTCATGTAGATACCGTGAGGCACCTAAGTTGGCGCCGACGTCTAAATTCCACCAAGTCATCACCAAGAAAAAGAGGAAAACCGCATCCTTGAACAGAGAGATACCAAGCATGGCACCGGAGGTAGCGGTCCCGCCACCCGCCATCTACATGCTGTCGAAGCAACCCCCCAGATCCCTCAACCTAGCCATAAAGCTAACCACCTTGACCTCCCTCGCTACTGTCTCTGTATCAGCCCTCCTAGACTCAGGAGCCACCAGGAACTTCGTGAGCCCTGAGTTTGTCAGAAAGCATGGGCTTGAGACAACCCCGCTCCCCCAACCCATCCCTGTCCACAACGTTGATGGGACCCCAAACGAGAACGGTGAAGGAGGAGAACAGAAATCCTATAAAAGGCTGTTCTTTCTTCTGATACTTATATGTTAGTATTGGTACTTTAACTCAACCACTGTAGCGTTTTGGTTGCTTTGTGTATTGATATTTGTATGTGTTACTGATTATTTGTGTGTGTATGAAATTCTCAGGGTTCAATTCACTTGTCTACCTGATTGTTCCACATGAAAATCGCGCTATAGACCTACTATTTTCAGTCGTTTCACCTCTGTCTTGTCACTTTTAACTCGGAGTGACTCCAACCGACTTGACTCAACGTCACTATTTCTTAACTTCTTCTTAACTTTTTACTGAGGGTTGATCACTTTTACTCAGATGTGATCTGAACTGCACACTTATACTAATAAAACTTAATTTTTATTAGGACGCCTTATGACCTATGAGCCAGAGCATGTAGGGGAGAGGAGTAAAGAAGGAAGAGGGGTCAGACCAGAAAATGCGGTCTTTTATACCTTTCCTAAGGGCTCTGTTTTCACATGTCACATTACTATTTACATTGCTGAGTAATCTTATATTGAGCTTAGCAATCCTCTTATGTAAGCGATCAGCATCCCATTCTGCTTCTAGAACTTTCTGGAAGTTTTGGTGTGGGAATTAGCCAATTGCATTGCCTAACACCCATCATGACCTTGTTTACCCTTGTTTACTCACTTTATTCTAAGTCACATGTCATGGGGTTATTTGTTAGCTTAAGGGTGTAGCTTTCCGTCGGTATAAACAACAGTAAACTACGAGGATTATTTATGAAGATATGAATTTTTCAAGATTTAATTTTGAGGTTCTCCAGATTGCTTTGGTATTAGCTCATCCGTTTTCTTACAATTAATTCTGGATAAATTATGCCTCGTTCCTGGACTCGAACTCTTTAGTTTCGCATTTCTAGCTCATCCGTTTTAACCACAAACTCAGGATGTTTGAGCCAGTCTTCTCTGCAAGTGTGTTTTAATCTTGTTAAATCCATTTCTCCCTCAATTCTTCAGATTTTAACATGAAACCTTTTCGAACACAGACCTATACTTCAACTCTTTAAGACCGACAAAGATTCATATTTTTTCCTATTTTCCTCGTATAAATATTTCCAATTCTTTCATCTTTTCCTCGTACCCGACCATTTTTCATTATGTGAATTCCTTGATTTTCTTCCGATTTCTCTTTGTCATTCGTTTCGTACGTTCGTAAAACTATTTTCCCACGTTGCCACGAATTTCTAATATTTTATTTGATACAGGAAACCTTGTTTTTGTTTTCATGTGAGTTTATTTGCTGTTTTTCTTCATTTTCTGAACCATCTTTTAATCCCTAGACTTGAAAGTTCGCGTAGATACTCAATCCATCGACTCTGTTCTTCAGTATTTTTCCGATATTTTATTTCAATTCATTTTGTTGAGTTATGATTTTATTCCTATTTTTATTTCTGGTCCGTGGAGGTTGTATGATTTTTATCCAATTTTCTGTGATGGTTTCTGGTTGTTTTAGTGTTGTAACTTTTATATTCCTACAATGGGGCCATAACTGAGGAGCTAGAGGCCCTTCTGACATTCGGACGGCACACGGAGTGGGCCCGCTTCGCCATCGCAAACCTGGGGTGGCAGTCCCTCATCATAGGCCATTTGTGGTTGCTGCACCACAACCCAGAGGTAGACTGGACACGGCAAAAGGTCAGTATGTCTTGCTGCCCATCCTCCTGTCAGTCGACGCGAGGACACACCGACCAGGACCCCGTAGTGGAACCAGGGGACGGGATTTACGCCACTATCATCCCTCTGGGGTGGGGACACGAACTGAGAGCGACCATGACTCTGTCTCAGCGGATGGCCCAGGAAGCCTGCGAACCGGAAGCAGAGCCTGTGCCGTTCGAGGTGCTGGTCCCAGAGCAGTACCAGGACTTCCGGGACATATTCTCGAAAGAGGCCTTCGACCAGCTGCCCCCACGGAAGCCCTCGGACCACGCAATAGACCTGGTGCCAGATGCCAAGCTCCCAAGAGGGAGGACCTTCCCCCTGTCACGACCAGAGCAGAAGGAACTAGACGAGTTCCTGCACGAGAACCTGCGGAACGGGTGCATACGGGCGTCCAAATCCCCGATGGGAGCCCCAGTCTTCTTTGTCAAGAAGAAGGATGGAACGTTGTGCCTAGTCCAGGATTACTGGAAGCTCAACGAGATCACGGTCAAAAACTCGTACCCCCTCCCACTCATTTCGGACGTCCTCGCACGCCTCTGAAACGCCAAGTACTTCTTGGCGCTAGATCTGCGCTGGGGATTTAACAACGTCCGCATCAAGGATGGCGATGAGTGGAAGGCAGCGTTTTCGACCAACTGCAGGCTATTTGAGCCCACCGTCATGTTCTTTGGCCTGTGTAACTCCCCAGTGACCTTCCAAACAATGATGAACAACATCCTCCGGGACTTCATTGACCGGGAGGTCGTCATCTGCTACATGGACGACATTTTGATCTTCACCGCCACCCTGGAGGAGCACTGGAGGGTCGTCCGAGAAGTCCTGGAGACGCTGCGGAAGCGGAGACTCTTCTTGAAGCCGGAGAAGTGTAAGTTTGAGCGGAAACGGATCGAGTACCTCGGCCTCATCATCTCCGAGGGAAGCGTCGCAATGGATCCCGTGAAAGTCCATGGAGTTCTCGACTGGCCAATCCCAACCAAGGTCAAAGAAGTACAGTCCTTCTTGGGGTTTGTCAACTTTTACCGCCGGTTTATTAAAGACTTCTCCGAGACCGCCTGCCCCCTCCACGCACTGACTCGCAAAACCAAGGCATGGGCCTGGGGACCAGACAAGGACCATGCTTTCCATGCCCTTAAAGACGCTGTCACCTCCGCCCCAGTCCTTGCCTTCCCCGCCGATACAGGTCGCTCCAAACCCGAGTGCGACGCCTCTAACTTCGCCACCGGAGCAGTACTATCCCAGCTCCAGACGGATGGAGAGTTCCACCCTGTAGCCTTCATGTCCAAGGGTTTCACGGATGTAGAGTGTAACTACAAAGTGTATGACAAGGAGATGCTCGCAATAGTGTGCGCCCTCGAGGAGTGGCGGCATTTCCTACAAGGAGTGGAGGAGAAAGTCGAGGTCTACACCGACCACCGCAACTTAGGATATTCCGCACTGCGCAACAGCTGAACCGGTGCCAAGTGCGGTGGTCCCTTTTCCTCTCCCAATTCCACTTCACCCTCATCCACTGCCCTGGGAAACTCATGTGAAAGCCGGACACGCTCTCTCGCCGTGCGGACCACCCGAAAGGCAATGATGACAATGATGGGCTAACCCTCCAACCTGCTTGGTTTGAGGCCTGTGCAGCGGAGGCGGTCTTGGTGGAGGGTGAGGAGATGACTATCCTCGAGAGGATTAGCAGGGCAAAGGACCTGGATGAAAAGGTGGTGAAGGTGATGCGGGAACTGGGAGAGGGCACGCTGAGGTCGGACGAGTGGGAGAAGCAAGGAGAGCTGGTTCTGTACAGAGGGAAGATATATGTCCCGAAAGACCCACAGCTCCGCCACGACCTAGTGCAGCTACACCACGATGCACAGGTGATGGGACACCCAGGATGGTGGAAAACCCTGGAACTCGTCTCCCGCGACTACTGGTGGCCACGGATGGTGGAGTATGTCGGGCAGTACATCCACGGGTGTGACACCTGCAACCGTGTCAAATCCTTCCCCTCCTGCAAAGTGGGGAAGCTCATTCCGAACAAGATCCCTGCCCACTGCTGGCAGGTGATTTCGGTGGACATGATCGGAGAGCTCCCCGAGTCGAAGGGCTACAATGCAGTCCTGGTTGTAGTGGATCGCCTATCCAAACGCATCCACGCAATCCCAACAGTGACAACGGTGGACTCAGCGGGGGTTGTGCGGCTTTTCCTTGAACATGTCTGGAAGCACCATGGCCTCCCTGAGGAAATCCTCAGTGACAGAGGGAGCGCCTTCGTCTCACGATTCTCGAAGGAACTCGCGGACCTCCTCGGCGTCAAGCTCACCCCCTCGACACCCTACCACCCCCAGACAGATGGGCAGATGGAGAGAGTAAACCAAGAGGTAGAAGCCTACCTCCGGGTATTTGTCAACCACCGCCAAGATGATTGGGTGGACTGGCTCCCGCTAGCGGAGTTTGCCTATAACAACCGCATCCACTCCTCCACTCGCCGCACCCCTTTTGAGCTCGACACTGGCCAACACCCCAGGATGGGGACGGAACCCACATGCACATCCGAGGTAGAAGCCGCTGACGCCTTCTCATCGAAGATGATGAAGATGCAAGAAGAGGCGAAAGCGGCGCTAGAGCACGCGGTGGATGAGATGGCCCGCTACTATGATTGGAACTGCGAGGCGGCCCCTACGTACCAAGAAGGCGACCGGGTCTGGCTCAGCACCCAGAACTACACAACTGACTGCCCAACCAAGAAGCTAGACCATAAATGGACTGGCCCCTTCACGATCATTAAAGTTGTCTCCCCCACCACCGTCAAACTCCGGCTCACTGCCCGACAAAGAGGGATCCACCCAGTTGTATCCATGATGAACATCCGACCGCACTGCCCCGATGAAATCGCAGAACGCCCCACCAAACCCCGCCCTGGCCCAGACCTTGTAGATGTGTTAAAAACCCGGGGTTGTGGAAGAGGGGGTAAATGCGTGAGTCCGAATGCAGGTGGGGCTCAACTAGAGGGGGGTCCGAGGGCTCCGGTAGTGAACCGAAGCTTCTCAGGGAGCCCGGTTCTGCTGGATGGTACAAGAGGCTCTAAGAAGGACGCGGCCTCAGCGACTCGGAGGGAGTGCTGTGCCTCCGTTACGTCTCAGTTAGTCCTTGTATTTCTTATGTCTGAGGTGTCTTGTAGAACAGGGGCAGGATTCACTCAGAGGGACTTTGGGTGGCATTTTAGTCGAGATTAGAACTGAGGAACTACAGGTTCTAATCTACGTGTATTTATAAAGGAGGATGGGGAGGACTTTAGTCAAAGCCCGAAATGACAAAATGGGGAAAACACCGAAAGGTACCGAATGATACCGAGAGGTACCGAAAGGTTCTGGACAATATCTAAAACGGGGAACCGAGGTGTCGGGCCAAGGAGGGCGGAGTTGGAGGCCGGAAAATGAATGGGGAAGACAAATGGGTAAAGGGGGTTAGCCAACTGAATGGTAGTAAGAGGGTAGTCATGCTAAGAATGGAAGATGACTAATAAGTGATAACGTGAGGGAGATCACCGAAGGATGCGGGTAGCTCCGAAAGCGGAGTTGCATATCCGAAGGATGTTGGGTGACTCCAATAAATGAAGTGGGTGGAGGAATGGTTTAAGGGCATGTCACGGGATGTCGGAGGTCCGTCAGGATATCGGAGCAAATCCGGGGTCTCTGAATGTTCCGACTCGGGACCGAGGTTCCGGGATGGGAGTGGCCAAGGTTTGGTGTGCCGCAACCAGACCGGAGCTGAGAAAGTCAGGAGGGAAGGTGACTTGGAGAGTAGGGAGGCATGGTGTAGGGGATGGTGAAGTTGTTAGGAAGGTGTGATGTGGTGGGAGTACGCGGGGTCGGGATTCCGGGATATGACAAGATGGAGAAGAGGAGTATGAGGTCGACAAAATCCTGGACTCTAAGTGGCTACGCCGAAAACTCCGGTACCTGGTAAAGTATACAGGCTGGCCACACTCAGAAAACCAGTGGCTCACACGCGACCACCTGACCCATGCCTCCAACCTAGTTGAGGAGTTCCACCGAACGCACCCCCACACCCTGGGGAGAGAGAAGGAGAACCGCCCAGCCACTTTGAGGCGAAGCGGCTTAAGGGGGGGGGTGATGTCAGGGCACACCCACCTGACCCCGTGCCGTACTGCACTACCCCGTTATCACTCCCTGTCTCTCCCTCCCCCATTTTCCCCCTTCTCTTTCTATTTCTATTCTACGGTCGATTTCCCTTTCTCCATGTACTACTACATACCTAACCCCACCCCCCTGATCGCCGCACGCGCTGCGCACACTCCCACCTACTGAGCGGCCACCTCCGGGATCTCACACAGAGACACCCAGGGAGGTGCGGCTGTGTGCAGAGATGATGTGGCTTCCTCCACGTGACCCTAGCCGCATGTATATAATAGTGCCTGGGGTGGGGACAGAAGCAGCCTTCTTCTCAACTTCCCACTTCAGCCTAAGTGGTTGTGGACGCTCACCCCGCGATGGGATCGCCGCTACGCACAGCTGCTATTCGTCCCACCAAGTCCCGCATGCAGGGACCTTGCCGCTTTCGGAGCTGTCCCTGACACCTCTGTCAGGGCACGCTGCCACCACCACTGCTGCTGCCACCTCCTTTCCTTGTGTCTCATCCTCTCATTCTCTCTTCTTTCCTTCTTCTCTTTTTCTATCTTTATACAGACAACCTCTCTTTCTTTCCTACACTTGTAGCATGGACGTGTCCGACGCTGAGCACCCCATAGGGGCACCACAATGCCGGATGCGCCGCACACTCCTACTTGTATTTCCCCTCCAACACTCGGGATCGACTGTGGAGCCACCCACAGTAACCCGGCTTCATCCGGGGGTGACGTGGCACCTCCACATGACCCATTCACACATGTATATAAACTAACCTGTACAACCCAATCCTCATGACGGCTGTCTCGACACGGATAGAGCACAAGATCGACCTCCGTGTCTTTCTAGTGGAAGGGAAGCGGAATGTTGTGGCAGATGCACTGTCGCGACGCAATTTTGAATTGGTGAAAGGTATGTACCCGAAGCTGGTCATCAAACACTTCATGCCTCCGGCGCTTATGAAGCTGGGGGCATTGAAGAAATGAATGATCAGAGGCGCTCCAAGACCTGTCAACCACAGTGCGAGCCTTGGTCCCTGGAGCGCCTCCGGGAGGCTCGAGCAGCTGCCCTGGGAGCCGCTCTTGAGCCTAGCACTGCTCGTACCTATATGTCAGCGCTAATGTCTTACATCAATTTCTGCGACCTCCACCATTTCCCACTACGACCAACGATCGACACACTCACCTTTTACATCGTCTACATGTGTGCCCACATCCAACCAAACTCGGTCTCTTCGTATCTTTCAGGTATATGTTCGGAACTTGAAGCATACTGGCCGGAGGTCCGCGACACTCGCAACTCAAAACTCGTCTCGAGAACTCTAACTGGATGCTCCAAAATGTTCCGCACTCCAGCTGTCAGGAAGAGGGCTCTAACCGAAAGTGACTTGCGGACCGTTCTACAATCAATCCCACCTCAGCCTTCACATGACGATATGCTCTTCCTTGCAATCACCTTCACAGGATGGCACTGCCTCATGCGGCTTGGCGAACTAGTGGACAGCGACTCGGGGGCACTGCGCAACTACCGAAAATCAATAAGAAGATCTTCAGTTAGATTCCACTCCAAACCGCGACCTCACTACGCGTTCATCTTACCAATGCACAAAGCGGACAGGCTGTTTGAAGGCTCAATGGTCGTGCTAGAGAGACGAGGCAGTGACTTAGACCCCCTGGGAATCTTCGAACAATACCTGAACGCTCGAGACTATCAATTCCGACACCTCCCCGATTTATGGCTGCGAGACTCAGGAAAGATCCCCACCCGGTCCTGGTTCTTGGGCAGACTGCAAGGAGTCATCACGACGGGAGATGTTGCAGGCCATTCCTTGCGCTCGGGTGGTGCAACGGCGTTAGCACTTGCAGGTACTCCTTTGGAGCGGATACGCGCTATTGGAAGGTGGTCTTCAGAAGCTTTCCTGATCTACCTGCGCCAAAACCCGATACTGATCCAAGGCACATTGGGGGGACGATCAGCATTCGACGGCCAGCGTGCAGATCATTGAGTCTAAGTACTCACCACCAACCACCCCTCCACCAGCCATTATACGTGTACAAGTTACGGCTCGCATCGCTGGCGCACAATCATACGCATTGCAGGTCCATACGGACTGTGTCCACTAACTCATGGACCGCTCACGGAACCGAACTGATTAGTCTCAGTTTAATCCCATTTCACGTGACTAATCAGGTGGATCCACGCGCGCCTCAGAGGAGGCCGTCTTGTTCTGCACTGTCGCAGTGCGGATGGAACAAGACGGACGAAACCCTCCTCTGGGCCCAAACTTGGTCTCAGACCAGCTGCGGGAAGAGACAAGTTGCATCCGGGAGCGAGATAAATAGCGCACCTTATCCACTCCCCACCTGCCTGCGCAATCATACTACAACGTCTAACTGGTAAGTTAACGGTAGTGCAATGAGGCTTCTAACCGTGTGTGCTGGCCCTGCTCCTCAGGCCTGCACACGGTTATCCCTGCTCTCGCTATCCACTAAATGCGTGCTTACTCTTACTTTCATAGTTCTTAACTGAATCTCCGCGCTTCCCACCTCCTTCCCCTCGAAGCAGGACCGAAGAAGTAACCTTCTTCTCATTTCCCGCTTCAGGCAAGTACCCTAGTTTAGTCTAGCTTCCCACCCTAATAACAATACAGTCTCACCGCCCTGCTGCTGCCTGGGCCGCTAGCGCCGAGCGCTACGCCGCCACCTCCGCCCTCCTTGAGCCGTCCCTGACAACCTCCTACTCTTCTCCTGTCCACTCCGATACTCACCTTCGGACCTGACAACTCTCCCTTCCACCACCCCTTCCCTCTTCCCTCTGGTCCTCTTCCACCGACCTCCTGCCAAGTTACAACCTTCCACTGCTGTCCTGTACTTCGTACTCGGGCACCGCTCGTACCTTTGCTCCAAGCCTCCGTCATAGCTCCTACCTTGGACTTTGACTCCACCTCAGCCTTAGTCCATTGCATTGGTGACCTCATACTACATAAACACCATTGCCAATATTCCTCGGACTTTCAACCCCGCCTCCGTAACCTCCGTAACCTCTGCAACCCCCGAGCTCCACGGATCATCTTCGGCACTTTCGCTGCTTGTAATGTATCTCTTGCGTTTTCCCCTCATCCCTATTTGGACTGCTGCTTCTTCCCATTCTAGCCAGTTAGTGTCAGGGGATGACTCCCAGGTCCCCATGACCCTCCCCTATGGCCCACAGCCTCAGGTCTGGCCAGCCCTACTGTGGGTAAGAAGATGAGAAGGAAGCTAACTTCTCATCTTCCCACAGTGGCCCCAATATCAGCAAAACTTCCGGGGATACCCGGAAGTCACATGAAGGGGTAGGAACCGGGCCCGGAGCATGCGGTGCGCGGAGCATGCGTGCATGTGGGAAGTGCAGTGGGTGGACACGGGTCCGGATGCGGGTCCGGGTCCGGGCTAGTCAGGGTGTGTGCCCTGACAGTTAGACATCTCCCCCATTTCCCCTCATCCTCCTGCCCCTCTGGGCCTTGCCCTCCTTACCTCCTTTCGGATGTATCACAGGTTCTGCCTTATGACCTTCGGTACCGCTCTGCTTCTGTCATCCCTTTGTTCCCGTTCAGATGCTGTAGGCGGGCACAGCCGGTACCACACAAACAAGCCGATTATCGCGATTCTACCACCCACGTCAGGCACCCCACTCCCAAAACACATCTACCGCTGTTCCATATATCCCTTCCACGTTTTCCATATTTCTTTCGATTTTTTCAAGCCATTCCTGACCACGGACAACCATCAGTTTCCAAATTGGGTAACTGTCACCCGCATATTCCGCTGCTTCCTCCATATCTCCATCAATTCTCCACCGATCCGGACGAATTTGGTATTGTTGGAAAGCCCTTGTTAACACGGGTCGAACAATGTTACGAGTGACGCATTTGGTTCAGCGGTTGAGGCGATCGCCATGTTTCTTTATTTCCTTAACAACGTTAATATTTCTTTGATATTGCTTTTTTCTTGAGTGTTCCTTGTGGATCTGTTGCTGTCCTAAACCTGTCGGATCATTTGGATTTCCATGCATACTTTTTTCATATTTATAGTTACCCTCTTTCCTGTATTTACAAAAGAGGACTCCCCCAAGAGAGAGGTGCTCCCCAACAAGAACATGAAGTTCTAGCAAAGTTTACCAGCACCCAGAGCGGCGAATACGAAGCCAAAGAGGCTCAAGACATAGTGCAGGGACAGAGTTCCCATCAGTTTGATTTCTAGTGAGATTTACGAGATTTATCATTTTTATCACACCGCACCCGGACCATTTCCCCCCCCTTCATCATCATCCGAACCTCCCCTGAGCATTCCCAACTCTGTGGCCCTCTCTCTTTCTCGTTAGGGTGGTAGATCCCTTGCCCCCTTACAATGCCTTCGTTCCGATTCAGATCCCCTTTGTTTCCTTGTGCTTTTGCCCCCTCCATTATATATATTGGTGCTTGTACAGTACATACTTGTTTTAGTCCTTAGTCTAAAATCGACCTGAAATGCCCCCTAGAGACTTCCTGCTCGCCTACTGTGAAATTAAGGACCAAATGGACAAACAGCAATGGCACAGCACTCTGCTTGAGTCGCTGAGGCCTGTTAGAAACGGGTGGATACAGATGACTCCGGAGTGGAATCGGAGACTTAGCGTGGAGGGACCTTGGCCTCAGCGACTCAAGCGGAGCGCTGTGCCATTGCTGTTTGTCCATTTGGTCCTTAATTTCACAGTAGGCAAGCAGGAAGTCTCTAGGGGGCATTTTCAGGTCAGCGGAAGAGTACCAGAGGGAGGAGAGAGGAGAACGGTAAGAGGGAAGGAGTGGTGGAAAGGAGAGTTGTCTGGTCCAAAGGTGAATATCGGAGCAGACGGGGAAAGTGTAGGGGGGGTGACGGAAGGGTGGTGGTGTTGTGAAGGAGGAGTGGAGTAGGAGGAGGAGGAGTAGTGGTCGCATGGGAGGTAGAAGGAGGTGTGTTGCCAGGACCGAAGGTGAGTATTGGAACAGGCAGCGGTAGGGTATGACTCCGGAGGTGAAGAGGGTGGAGGTCCGGAAGTCGGGTCGGGGTTGGGTATGCACGGATATGACAGGCCAAGGTCCCTCCTTGCTAAGTCTCCGGTTCCCCTCTGGAATCGTCCACCTGTCAGGGCACACCCCACCTGACCCTGCACCACGCCACCCTACTCCACTCCCCCGCTATCACTCCCTGTTTCTTCTTTCCCCTTTCCTTCTTTCTTTCTATTTCCGTTCCATGGTTGACTTCCCCTTCTCTATGTATTACTACACACCTAACCCCACTCCCCCGATTGCCGCACCCGCCGTGCGCATTCCCGCTCACACCTCCGGGATCTCCTGTGGAGATACCCAGGGGAGTGCGGCTGTGTGCAGAGATGACGTGGCTCCTCCCACATGACCCCAACCGCATGTATATAATAGCGCCTGGGGTGGGAACAGAAGAAGCAGCCTTCTTCTCAACTTCCCACTTCAGGTAAGTACTGTAGCTTCTCCCCTTTAATGATAATGCAACTTCCCACTTCAGACTAAGTGGTCGGGGACACTCCCCCTGCAACGGGACCACCGCTACGCATAGCCGACGTCTGTCCCATCGAGTCCCTCACGCCAGGACCTCGTCGCTTTCGGAGCTGTCCCTGACAAGGATGTCGTTCATCATTGTTTGGAAAGTTGCTGGGGAGTTACACAGGCCAAAAAACATAACAGTGGGCTTGAATGGCCCATGGTTGGTTGAAAACGCCACTTTCCACTCGTCGCCATCCTTGATGCAGACATTGTTAAATCCCCAGTGCAGATCTAGTGCTGAGAAGTACTTGGCATTTCGGAGGCATGCAAGGACATCCGAAATGAGTGGGAGGGGGTACAAGTTTTTGACTGTGATCTTGTTGAGCTTCTGGTAATCTTGGACTAGGCGCAACGATCCATCCTTCTTCTTGATGAAGAAGACTGGGGCTCCCATCAGGGATTTGGACGCCCATATGCGCCCATTCTGCAGGTTCTCATGTAGGAACTCGTCTAGTTCCTTCTGTTCTGGTTGTGACAGAGGGAAGGTCCTCCCCCTCAGGAGTTTGGCATCTGGCACCGGGTCTATTGCATAGTCCCAGGGCTTCCGTGGGGGCAGCTGGTCGAAGGCCTCCTTCGAGAATACGTCCCAGAAGTCCTGGTACTGTTCTGGGACTAGCACCTCAAACGGCACAGGCTCTGCTTCTGGTTTGCGGGCCTCCTGGGCCATCTGCTGAGATGGTGTCATGGTCACTCTCAGTTCGTGTCCCCACCCTGGAGGGATGATAGTAGCATAAATCCCATCCCCTGGTTCCACTACAGGGTCTTGGTCAGCGTGTCCTCACGTCAGCCAACAGGAGGATGGGCAGCAAGACATACTGACCTTTTGCTGCATCCAGTCTACCTCTGGGTTGTGGTGCAGCAACCACGAGTGTCCTATGATGAGGGACTGCCATCCAAGGTTTGCAACGGCGAAGCAGGCCCACTCCATGTGCCATCCAAATGTCAGGAGGGCCTCTAGTTCCTCAGTTATGGCCCCGTTCTCGTTTGGGGTCCCATCGATGTTGTGGACAGGAATGGGTTGGGGGAGTGGGGTTGTCTTGAGCCCATGCTTTCTGACAAACTCGGGGCTTACGAAGTTCCCAGTGGCTCCCAAGTCCAAGAGGGCTGATACAGAGATGGTAGCGAAGGAGGTCAAGGTAGTCAGCTTTACGGCTAGGTTGAGGCCTCTGGGGGGTTGCTTTGACAGCATGTAGATGGCAGGTGGTGGGACTGCTACCTTCGGTGCCGCACTTGGTATCTCTCTGCTCAAGGATGCGGTTTTCCTCTTTTTCTTGGCAATGACTTGGTGGAATTTAGATGTCAGTGCTGACTTAGGCGCCTCACAGTATCTACACGAGTTGGTACTATCGCCTGCAGGTGGCCGGGACACATCCCTCACCGGATGCTTTCCTGAAAATCCTCTTGGGCTTCTACCTCCTGCCCTTCCCCTCTATCCATCTCCGGCTCATCCACTAGCTGCCTCCTCAGCCCCTCCATGAGTGCCCTGAGGTCCTCCGGGTGCATCTGTCTGGCTTGGCAGATTTTCGGTTGTGGGCAGTCTTGTGCGATGTGCCCTGGTGCATTGCAATTGTAGCAAAGCCCATTTCGTCTTTGGTCAGTCCTCAAGCAATCGAGGTCCATGGGTTGCAGCCCTCCCCCCACCGCAGGGCAGGCTGCGGGAGGCAGCGGTGCAACGGCAGGTGGGGGGCATGGCGGTGCAGGGGCTGGGTGAGCTTGCAGGAAGGTGGTAGGGAGTGGGGCTGCATTGCCTGGAAGCGTCACCACTGATTGTCCAGGAGGGTGGCCTCATGCTTCCACTCGGCCCAGGTCGTCGGCATTGGGCAGAGGTGGTAGATGCTTTCTCAGAGCTGGGAGTTGATCACCTGTTCGAAGTGGTCTACCAGTCCTACATCTCCTAGCCATGAGGTGGGGCCGAGGATCTTGAACTCTTGGATGACCTTGTCCACAGAGTCAGTGCCTTGTCGCAGGGTGGCCAGCTTCTGCCTGGCTGTGGCTTCGTGGTTCAGGTCTTGGAACATGGCATCAAGTTCCATGTTGAACTCATCCATGGTGAGCCTGGGGGAACCCATTGTTAGTAGTGCGATGGTGCGCTGTGTCACCCACGCCCCAGCAGTTCCTCCCTTCATGTAAGACAGGACAAAGAGGATTTGGGAGAGGGCATTGGGGAACTCCGCCACCTGAACGTGGAAGTATATGCCGCATTCAGCCTTGAAGCGGTCTAGGTCTTCGGTTGCTCCAGAGAAGGGGGTGGGGGGGGCAACTTTAGGCGGTTTGGGTCTGGGGGTGGGTGTAAGTGCTGGTGTGGGCACTGGTGCTGGTGTGGGTGCAGCTGGGGGTTGGTTCTGGGCTTGGCTCTCTACAATCGCCTGAAGCTCCTGAAATCAGGACAGCAGCTTGTCATACTGCTCTTTGGTCACCATAGTGGGAGAGATAGGGGAGGCAGGGGAAATGAGGTTAAAGCCTTCTTCTGCTGTCAGGGACAGCTCCGAAAGCGGTGAGGTCCTGGCGCAAGGGACTTGATGGGACAGGTGTCGGCTATGCATAGTGGCAGTCCCATTGCAGGGTGAGCGTCCCTGACCACTTAGTCTGAAGTGGGAAGTTGAGAAGAAGGCTGCTTCTTCTGTTCCCACCCCAGGCGCTATTATATACATGCGGTTAGGGTCACGTGGGGGAAGCCATGTCATCTCCGCACACAGCTGCACCTCCCTGGGTGTCTCCACAGGAGATCCCGGAGGTGGCCGCTCAGCAGGCAGGAGTGCGCGCGGCACATGCAGGGATCAGGGGAGTGGGGTCAGGTATGTAGTGGTACATGGAGAAAAGGGAAATCGACTGTAGAATGGAAATAGAGAGAAAAGGGGAAAAGGGGAAAGGAGGGATGGGGAGTGATAGCAGGGGGGAGCGGAGTAGAGCAGTACAGCATGGGGTGCAGTGCAGGGTCAGGCAGGTGTGCCCTGACAGTTTCCTCACATTGAGGAAATACTGATTTACACAATAGTATTGTTATATGTAATTACAGGTCAAACTCAAACAGAATCCATGCACGGAACTGCATGAGTGTCTCAATTGAGTCAGCATTGAGTGAAGCCTGGTGCAAGGATATGAGATCATGGCCTCCTGAAAGTGATCTCTCTACAAGAACCAAGCCACCTTATGGGAGTGTGTGAGGAAGGGATGGGTTTCAGGGTGGTGATGCATGCTGTGCACGCTTTCTTTATTATGTGTTTATTCCTTTTTATTCCTTGATGTGTCAGGGCCCGGCTTCTGTCCAGGGGTGGCCCTACCTCAGAGCTGGACACTTGCGGTGTCCCAGGCAGCCAGGTGCTGGATCCTATCCCAAGCTCCTTGTGAGGCCCTGGCCCATGTCTATATTCCGCCCACAACATCAATTGATGTTGTGTTGTCTGATAATTATGTTGCGACACTAATTTAGCATCACGGAAGCTTCTCTATTTATTTGTGCTGAGAATGCATTAGAATGTATATAAACCCTTGGGGTAGCTGTAAAAGGCAGATCAGCCTTTACTTCTACCCCATCAATATACAGCAACTAAAAGCGTATATCTAGATGGACCATCTGAGTCCTGAGGTGAATGGGGAACGGAATGCACCTGTCAGGGCATACCTGCCTGACCCCACACTGCAGCCTGCACCGCCCTGCCCTACTCCGCTCCCCTGCTACCACCCCTCTTTCTTCCTTCTTCCCCTTTCTTCTTTCTCTCTATTTCTGTTCTATGGTCGACTTCCCTTCTCTCTATGTATCACTACACATCTGATGCCACTCCCCCAATCGCTGCACCCACCATGCACATCCCCACCCGCACAGCGGCACACCTCCGGGATCCCCCATGGAGACACCCAGAGGAGTGCGGCTGTGTGCAGAGATGACATGGCTTCCCCCACATGACCCTGACTGCCTGTATATAATAGCACCTGGGGTGGGAACAGAAGAAGTAGCCTTCTCTCAATTTCCCACTTCAGGTAGGTACTGTAGAACTCCCCTTTAATGATAACTCAATTTCCCACTTCAGACTAAGTGGTCGGGGATGCTTACCCATGATGGGATTGCCGCTATGCACAGCCGATACTTGTCCCACCAAGTCCCTCGCACCAGGACTTCGCCGCTTTCGGAGCTGTCCCTGACAGTACCGTCCCCAAAACAAGTAAGAAACCCTTCACTTTTTTATGCTATATTTTCCTTTCCATTCTCAGCACCATGTTACCGGTGCTGAAACTCCATTTGGCAACGTGTGCATTGTCGGCCCCTGACAACGTGTGACTTTGATCAAGTTCTCATGCGAACTTGTTGAACGACTTGACACATCCTCTTGATGTTGAGATACAACACCAGGAGCATGTCTAACGCTCCCACCAACACGGCTGGCCCCTCCACTGGCCATAGGGTGGAAGATGACACCACCTCAAGTGATGGTGGTGATCTGGGTGGTGGAAAACCCACCTCCAAACCCATCAACCAATGGGGATCCCATTGTCATCTCTGAGCAGATGAAAGAACCCACTGTTGAGGTGCAAGCACCCCAAGAGGTTCCTGTAGTCCCCATCAATCAAACGGGTCAACCAATCATTGGGGTCCCAGTACCTGAAGGGATCCCCACTGCCACTGCCATCATCACAGAGGCAGCAAATTCATGCCTGTTTGTCAAGGTACAAGAACCCAACGGACGATCTGTTCCCATCTTTAGTGGAACTAAGCCACCTACCCTGTTGACAGCACCAGTAACCACTGATGCCAAGGGGAAAGGTAGGGAGATCGACCCAGGACAACTGACTGGATCGTCGACTGCAGGGGAGAGTGGAGTTTTCCCACTCCATTTCAGGCCAGGTTTTGTACCTGCGCTGTTCACTCTGTCGTTGCAACCCATGCACAGTGGGGTGAAGATACTGTCATATCCCGGCCATTGACTTCCGATCCCTCCGACTCCTCCGCTCTACCTCCGCTCCTTCTTCACTAACCTCGGAGCTCCCGTATTCCGCAATTCCCTCGGTACCCCTCGATGGTCACCACCCCCTCCTTTCAATTTATTACCTACGCCTCCCTAAGTATGGAGCCCCGAAGGCTTCCGGACAGCTCCGATGTCCGCTAGCGCACTCCCACCTCCGCTGGGCAATACACTCGCTTGCCCTGCAGAGCCCACCTTCGGGCCTATCTGTCATGGCCCTGCAAAGTCCCCACCCCTCTACCACTTTCTGCACCCCCACCCTCACGCCGTTACTCGCGCCTGTTAATCTCGCCATTGCCCATCACTTAGCGGTGCCGATAGTGGTTCCCGTTCTACGGCCCCATAGCAGCGCCTCCTTCGTTCTCCCGCCACCACTTGGGTTCCTCAGCCATTCGGCCGATACCGTTTTACTCTATTCATTCGCTTAACTAACTAGCGGTTGTTATGGTCGCCGTGATCCGCTCCTTATTGACATTCCTTTATTGACAATTGATTATTCCTCTATTGATATTTGATTTATACGTATATTGACATTCTGATCCGTGCACCTATATTGTCCGCCTATCCATTCTGCCTCCCAACTTCGCCATCCTCTGTTCCATTCTTTTCTTCTGTTCCATTACCCTGGTCCGCATCGCCCTTTTAGTTCTGTCGTACTTATCATCCCGCTCCCGTCCCACGCCGGACCGACCGGTCCCTTCTCTGTTCTCCTTTCTTATTTATACTTGTAGTTTACTGTCGATGTACCTCAGTTCGAATATCGACTAGAATTCCCCCCCAAGTACTTGCATCCTAAGTTCACCTCTCAACTTCATCCTCGCTTGAGTCAATGTCGCCGCAAGGTCTTCCCTGCTAACGTGAAATACGGGACAGCCTAGAACGCGTGGCGCAACGCTCTGGCCAAGTCGTTGAAGCCGAAGTCCCAACCCCACGACGCCTTGCAACGGAGTAGTTCATTAGCTAAGTGACCACTCACGCCGCCGCACTCCGCTCCGCTTCCTGCGATCACCTCGAACATAGTTTCTGACACTATCCCTCCTTTCCGTTTCTGGGTTATTGCCTGCCTTTCCGTTGTAACGGGTCTATTGCCTAGACTCGAGACAGAGAGAAGGGGGAGGGTGGTAGTGTGCGCGGGTGTGGTTCGTGAGGCCGGGTCTTGGTCCGTGGGCACTACTGAGTCTGCAAAAACCTCAAACAAACACTCACCTACATCTCTCTTGGACGTCAAGGCTGAGTATTATGATGTGAGGGGTCTTAGACGTGAGCAACTAGCTCAGAGGGGGCGTTAGGGTCGTGGATGGCGTCTTTGCCACTTGGATGCAACTTCTGCTTGTCCCTTCACGGGTCTATTCAATACTAACTTGTTATGTACAAGTTGTTATCTAGTTTATATATGTTTGAAATGAAATGAATGGACTGGGGGAATGTAAACGGGCCGTTAGGCAACCGTAAATGATGAATATCCAATTGGGAACAAAGAAACAATAAAAGAAATATGAATGAATGGGGAACATATCATAACGGGTCCGAAATGGGAAATGTAAAAGTTAACTCCGCAACGCTTCGCCACAGCGCCCGCCTATCCTCCCGTCAGCAACCTCCTCGTCTCCAGCTTTCCAATGAGCCCCTATTCGTCCCATTTGGTGCAGTAGTTGTTGAGATGTGGCCATTGACAGGTGCTGTCAAGACCACGTGAGACTCTACTCCGTGCTGAACCATCCAGGCATGGGATTACCATTCTGGGAAATGCTCCGAGGGTGAAGAAGGAAGGTAGAGCATCACTATCGGGTGGAAAAATGGCTGGGTTGTATGTGTAGGTATGGAGATCTGGAGAGGGGGTGAAATTGGCGGCGTGGTTGGGCGTGGGAATTTTGCTTGGGGTTGTCGGGAATGATGGGGAAAATAGGGAAAAATAAGGAATGAGTTTGTGGAGTGTTGGATAGTAATAGAATGAACATCGGGAGCGTCAGAGGGTATGTGGTATATGTTGGTGGCCAAATTCCGCAGAATCCGACTTTTTGCGGTACACGGAGTTGTCCCCACAACACCGTTAACCCCGTAACCCGACTCGTCGGTAATATTCAATCAGCTAATGTTTAACCCCGTTAGCTCCGCTCGGCTTGGCTCTGCCATTTCCGGACCCGCCCTCGCTGTAACTATATATATACTCAACTTGTACATAGGTTACACCTCAGTAATAAAATCGACTAGAGTTTACCCCCTTTGAGTTCTGGTTGCCAGTTAGTAAGTTAGGGCACGGACGTGTTACTTGGCACAGCGCTCCTGGCACAAGTCGCTGAGGCTGAAGCCCTCCACCATGGAGACTGTTACAGGAATGGGTTCCGGGGAACCCAACCTGAGCCGTTCGGCTCACTAATGGAGGTGGCTGCATAGCTGTCGGAGGGAGAGCGGAATAGGATGAGTGTATGGAAGTACAACCTGTGTGTCGGCCAACGGTAACTTGGCGCTCCTGGGAGCGTACCGGTAGCGAGTATGATGTGGGCTCCTTGAGGGAGCCACCTGGCTGTCTGCTAACGGGGACTTGGCGCTCCTGGGAGCGTGCCGGTAGCGGGTGTGCTGGGAGTGTTTGGCTAGCGGTGACTTGGCACTCAATGGAGCGTACCGGTAGTGAGGGATACTGGGACTCCCAAAGGGAGTCACCCAGCTGGTGGCTATCGGTGACTTGGCGCTCATGGGAGCGTACCGGTAGCGGGAGTTGTTGGGGAAAGCGGGCTGGTGGACCAGTGCACGGTAGTGGGTGACCGTGGGAAGTGGGACCCGCGGGTGCGTGGCCAGGCATCCTGGAGCTGCCTGGACCGTATCCTTCTCCTGAGGAGGTGGGATAGGCTACAGTTCCTGATAGGGAACTTCTGGTTGGATGGGAGTAACCACTCAACCACCCGGTGGACTGGTGGGAGTGGGCAGCAGGAGGTTGGGCATGGGAATGCCCTCCTCGCTGCGGTTTTGTCATGGAGAGGAGGAATAGGGAGGTGGACATGGTTCCAGGGTTACAGGTTGAGTTTACAGTGGTGACACAATGGTGAGGATGTTACAATTGCGGTACAAGGTTTGTGGGTTATGTATTTGATGATGAGAACAGTTCCGGCATCTGCCTTATACATCATATGACTTCTAACTATCTAATATTAAAATCATAATGGTCAAAGGAAGTCCCTTGAAACTCAACAAATCCCCCAGCCAGCACCAAAACCCAGTGGGAAAGCTTGGCATGGGGTTTGACAAAGAAATAAAGTTGAAGGGGCTAAGGTTTGATTGTCTATAGTCACGGACCATAAGATTCTAGGTCCATTCCCATAACAGAGACACTCCTTCGTCTCAACCCGGTCTCTGACAGTATTTTATTACTCCCTGACTAGTACACATCTTGTATGGCACCAAAAGCCCCTTGTACTCATTCGCAACTATGCACATTAGTTCCCAACTCTGCCTCACCATCCCCAGAACCCTCACAGCCTGGTCCTAGTCGATTGGCGAGAAACCCAGTTGAGTTTTGAAGCTTTTCTAATCTTGAAACCCCTCTCCCATCGACTCTGATCATGCACCCCGTTAGGAATCGATCACCAGTTGCAGATTCCGACTTCGGAGACACCACGGAACAACCCATAGACCCCATCCACTTCTTTGGACTCGGTTCCGAGGTCCCCAACTTCGTCGACCCTCCTCCTGCTGATCCTCCCATCCCCACTGTCCCAACCACCGATGATGCCGAACCCATCCCCAACATGGCTATTGCACAATTAGCCCAAGCCATTGCCAGCTTGGCTTGTCACACCGGTCGTCCACCACCTCCACCACCCTCTGCTCTCCGGACCAAGGTCCATGAACCCGAACAGTTTGATGGGAAAGATTCCCAAGAACTCCGAGTATTTCTGGTCCAATGCAAACTCAATTTCCAGGACCGTCCCCTCGCTTTTGCTAGTGACCATGCTAAGGTCATCTTTGCACAGTCCTACCTCAAGGGAATGGCCCTCGATTGGTTTGAGCCGGATCTATTATTCGACCAAAATTCTATGCTTCATCCGTGATGGATGAATAACTATCAAGAGTTCGTCAACGAACTCCAAACCAACTTCGGTCCTCACAATCCTGTGGGCGATGCTGAAGTACAACTAATGACCCTGGACATGAAGGACAGGCACCACATCAATAAGTACGTTGTCAAGTTCAACCGACATGCCTCTCAACTTCATGGTTACGGGGAAGCCGCGCTTCGTCATTTCTTCTATAATGGGTTGCCGGAACGTATCAAGGACGATATTGCCAGAGTAGGTAAACCTTCTACCCTTTTGGAACTTCACACCTTGTCACAAACTCTTGATGCATGCTATTGGGAGCATAAATCTGAAGTTACATGTCACGTGAAACCCTCTTCCTCTAACGTTTTCGACAAGTCCAACGCCGCTTCTCGTTCCGACCCCGTCCCTTCCTCCTCCTCTTTCAACTCCGCTTCCGGTAGTAAGCCTCCGAAGGACAATAAGAAGTCCGAGGCTAGCTCCGCTAAACCGGACCTTTTGTCTAAACTCTGTTAGAATCAGGCGGATTCGGACGACTCCGGAATGGAATCGGAGACTTAGCGTGGAAGGACCTCGGCCTCAGCGACTCAGGCGGAGCGCTGTGCCATTGCTGGTTGTCCTAGGGGTCCCTAATTTCGGATCTAGCAGAGGGAAAGTCTCTTGGGGGGAATTCATGTCGTAGGACGAAAGGAGACAAAGGGAGATGGAAAGAGGAACAACACCGAGGGTCAAGGGTTTGACTCAATGGTGTTTCTCAAAGGAGGAATGAAGGGCCAAGGCCCAAGGAGGAAGGAAGGAGGTTGGGAGTGGGGAATGGCTAGCTGACTGAATAGGAAGGAAGCAGCAGCCCAAATAGGAATGAGGGAGAATAGCGGAATTGAATAGGACAATGCAATAGTTGCAAGGTCCGAGGTAAGTCCGGAAAGTCCGAACTCGGAAGTTAAACTCCAGAATATTGGCAAACATAATTAAATGGAATGAGCTAACCAATACAATGGGTATAAGCGGAGGTGGGGTCAAAGTCCGAGGTCGGAGCTAAGACCGGAGGTTCCGGAGACGGAGACGCGAACAGGATTCCGGAGCGGAGGTCCGGAGTCGGGAGCATAGGTTTTGCGTACTTGTCTGGAAGGTGTCGAGGTTGGGGTCGGACCCGGAATGTTCCGGAGTCGGACCGAAGGTGGTGTCCGAGCCGGAGGTGGGATAACCTCTTGGGAGTCGGCAAGGAGAAGGTGACGGAAGGGAAGTAGGGCTCCGGAAGTCAGGTTCGGAGTTCCGGGAGCCCGGAGTGGGGGTCGGGATTGTATGGATATGACACTCGGAGACAACGGCAAGCTCACGCCACAAGAGCATAAGCGCCATCTCGATGAGAAACTTTGTATGTTCTGCAGCCAGTCTGGCCATATGGTCAAGGATTGCCCCAAGTCTTCTTCTTGCGCCTCTAAGGCCCGTTCGGCCCAGACCGAGGAGCAAGGATCCGCTTCCGCAGAAGCAAAAAATTAGTCCGCACCCCTGTGGACTCCGCATGGACCGGGGGTTTCGATCCTTCCTCCCATGCGCTCAAAGAAGTGCATTTAAACGCATCTTCCATCTCCGACTTATCCTCCCTTCATATTTCCCTTTTTCTCTTTCAAATGGTCTATTTTCTCCTCTCAATGTTGACCCTTCGGTTAATGTTCTACCCATTGTAGATAGTGTTGCTGATGTACCACTCTCTCCTCTGCCCCCTCCGACTACTTCCGTAGATCGATCCACCTCTCTCCGCTTCTCTTCTTTCTCTTCTCCTGTTTCTCCTCCATCCAATGATAGGACACAAAATAAACTTTTCTGCTCCTATGAGAACGTACCCACACTCATAGACTCTGGGTCTTCGGACTGCTTCATTGACAACACATTCATAAAGAAGTTGTCCTTGAAGACATATCAGATTAAACCCCTACAACTACACCTATTCGACGGTAGCACCAACTCAATCATAACCCGTGCCATTGATATTCCCCTCCGTTTCGCTTCCGGAAACATCACCCCCACGACTTTCTTTGTCACATCACTGGATGGATCATGTTCCCTAGTCCTAGGACACAACTGGCTTACCTGCTACAATCCGTTGATTGACTGGGTCTCAAGCAGTATTACGTTCCGAACTTCCGAACCTACCAAGACAGTTACTCTGAGCTCTCCCCTGTCGCCTCTGGCACCACTGCCATCATCCGACATCCAACCATCTGATGTTTCGCCAGCACCTCAGTCACAGGCTCCCACTCCTCCATTACCATCTATCGAGTTCGTCAGCCGTTCCGCATTCGCAATGGCTTGTCAACTTGAAGGATCGGCATCCTTCAGCCTAACCATCCCTTCCAAGGAAAGCCGCTTGAGGGCTGCCTCATCCCACACTGATTCCGTTGACCTCTCGGCTGTTCCGAAGGAGTATCACGAGTTTGTGGATGTGTTCAGTAAGAGCAAAGCCTCGACGCTGGCACTGCACCGTGAGCACAACCTAAAGATCGACCTTGAGGAAGGCACTTCCCCACCCTTGGGTACTATGTACTCTCTCTCTACTTCGGAACTCGAGGCCCTCCAGGCATTCTTAGATGAACACCTGGCCTCCGGGTTCATTCGTCCCGCTACTTCCGCTCATGCAGCACCAGTCCTCTTCGTCCACAAGAAGGACAGATCCCTCCATCTTTGCGTTGACTTCCGAGGGCTGAACAAGATCACCAAAAAGGATCGCTACCCACTCCCCTGTCAGGGCACACCCGCCTGACCCGGCTCCACCCGGCCCAACCTGACCCGGTACCCCGCCGGTCCACCCTCCCTTACCTCCTTCCCCTTTCCCTTCTTCCCCCTCATCCTCCCCTCCTCAGTGTCTCCTTATCTTACTTCTTCTTTATTCTCCCTTTATTCTACATGGACGACTTTCTCTGTGTCAATGTACAATTGACCCATCTGCAGCGCGCCCACCATGTACCTGGCCCGGGCACCTCGGGCGACCTCCCGCTGTGCCCAGCACGCGCGCCTGCACCGGATACCCTCGGGATCTCCCACGGAGACACCCGGATGGTTACGGCTGTGTGCGAGGGTGATGTGGCACCCGTCATGTGATCCAAGCCGCATGTATATAAACGAACCTGAAGTGGGAACCGAAGAAGTAGCCTTCTTCTCAATCTTCCACTTCAGGTAAGCAGTACAATACCTCTCCTTTAATGATAATAACAATCTTCCACTTCAGTCTAAGTGGCCAGGGACCACTGTCCCACATCAGGCCTGTCAGTACGCACGCCCGATCCGCCCCCCACCAGGCTCTCGGTCCCGGATGCTATACCCGGACCCCCTCGACCCCGGACGAGTCCCTGACATCCCCCACATCTCCGACCTCCTTGATGCACCTAGCCATGCTACAGTCTACACCAGACTCGACCTCCGGCATGCTTACCACCTGGTTCGCATTGCAGCAGGCGATGAATGGAAGACCTCCTTCCGCACGCACTATGGTTCCTATGAGTGGCTTGTCATGCCATTCGGTCTCACAAATGCACCCACGGCCTTCCAGCGATTCGTCAACATGATCTTTGCCGACCTCTTGGACGTTTCTGTGGTAGTCTACCTAGACGACATCCTTACCTACTCGGAAGACATGGCTTCACATCAGGAGCATGTCTGAGAAGTTCTTAGGAGACTCCGCAAACACGGCCTATACGCCAATCCGAAGAAATGCGAATTTCATATGGACACTATGGAATATCTCGGATACTGCCTCTCTCCCTCCGGACTCACCATGTCCATTGAGAAGGTCAAAATTGGCCCAAGCCCCGTAAAGTCAAGGATGTCCAATCCTTCCTTGGCTTCGCTAACTTCTATCGGCGTTTCATCCACCAATACTCCGACATTGTGGTCCCCTTGATGTGCCTTATGCATAAAGGAGCCCCCTGGTTATTCTCTGACGATTGTCGCTCTGCTTTCAACACCTTGAAAGAAGCCTTCACTTCTGCTCCTATCCTTACACATTGGCTACCCAACGCCCCCCTCATTGTAGAAACCGACGCTTCCGACTACGCAATCTCCGGAATCCTGTCCATCCGCTGTGATTGTCATATCCATACAATCCCGACCTCCACTCCAGGCTCCCGGAACTCCGAACCTGACTTCCGGAGTCCTACTTCCCTTCCGTCACCTCCTCCTTGCCGACTCCCAAGAGGTTATCCCACCTCCGGCTCTGACACCACCTTCAGTCCGACTCCGGGACATTCCAGGTCCGACCCCAACCTTGACACCTTCCAGATGAGTACGCAAAACCTATGCTCCCGATTCCGGACCTCCGCTCCGGAATCCCATTCGCGTCTCTGTCTCCGGAACCTCCGGTCTTAGCTCTGACCTCGGACTTTGACCCCACCTCCGCTTATACCCATTGTATTGGTTAGCTCATTCCATGTAATTACGTTTGCCAATATTCCGGAGTTTAACTTCCGAGTTCGGACTTTCCGGACTTACCTCGGACCTTGCAACTATTGCATTGTCCTATTCAATTCCGCTATTCTCCCTCATTCCTATTTGGGCTGCTGCTTCCTTTCTATTCAGTCAGCTGGCCATTCCCCACTCCCAACCTCCTTCCTTCCTCCTTGGGCCTTGGCCCTTCACTCCTCCTTTGAGAAACACCATTGAGTCAAACCCTTGACCCTCGGTGTTGTTCCTCTTTCCAGCTCCCTTTGTCTCCTTTCGGAGTACCCTCGCTCCTTTTGATTCCGGACCCCTCCTTATATACAATGTACATAGTAACTTGTAACCTCAGTCTGAAATCGACATGAATTCCCCCAAGAGACTTTCCCTCTGCTAGATCCGAAATTAGGGACCCCTAGGACAACCAGCAATGGCACAGCGCTCCACCTGAGTCACTGAGGCCGAGGTCCTTCCATGTTAAGTCTCCGATTCCACTCCGGAGTCATCTGAATCCGCCCATTCTAACAGTGATGATGGAGAGATTTTCCCTGTCGCTTTCCGCTCTAGAACACTCTCGGCACCAGAGCTCAATTACGACACCCATGACAAGGAACTGCTCGCCATTCATGATGCGTTCCGATCATGGCGTCATTACCTTGAAGGTTCAGGAACCCCAATCAACGTCGTCACCAACCACAAAAACCTTGAGTATTTTTCCACCACCAAACTCTTGACCTGGCAGCAAGCCCGCTGGTCAGAGTTCCTCTCCCAGTTCCACATGACTGTCCCATTCTGCCCCGGAAGACTCGGAGTAAAACCAGATGCGTTGACTAGATGCTGGGACGTCTATCCCAAAGAAGGGGATATGGACTACGCTCACATCAATCTGCAGAACTTCTGACCAGTCTTCACTTTGGAGCAGCTCACTGCGTCCTTACGAGCTACATTCCTAGCTGCCACAGTCATCCGAGCAGCCGTACTTGTCAACACAGAGGCTCTTCATCGAGACATTTTAGCCTCCCTCTCCTCCGACACCACAATCTCTTCTCATCTCGCTTCCCCCAACCTCCCCAATTCCTGCTGGTCCGTTGATGCCGAAGGCCTTTTAAGGCTGGACAACCGCATTTACGTTCCGGATTCTAACGATCTCCATCTCCACGTTTTGCGAGACAAACATGACCACCAACTTTCCGGACACTTTGGTCAAAACCGGACTCTGGATCTAGTACGTCATGAGTATACCTGGCCGGGCATCCGTAACTTCGTCAAGAGTTACGTATCCTCCTGCACTTCTTGTGCCCATGCCAAAGTCCCCCGTCATAAGCCTTATGGCTTGCTCAAACAACTTCCCATCCCCAAACGTCCGTGGAACTCCATCTCCATGGATTTCATCGAACAGCTACCCTCCTCTTCCGGATTCACTTCCATCTTGGTCGTTGTGGACCACCTGTCCAAACAGTGCATTTTCATCCCTACCCACGACACCATCACCTCTCCGGAACTGGCCAAGCTGTTCCTCCTCCATGTGTTCTCCAAGCACGGAGTTCCTTCCCACGTCACCTCCAACAGGGGTCCGGAGTTTGTCTCTCATTTCTTCCGTTCACTTGGTAAGGCCCTCGACATCCACCTCCACTTCACCCCCGGTTATCATCCGGAAGGAGATGGTCAGACCGAATGGATGAACCAGATGCTCGAGCAGTACCTGCACATCTACAGTAACTACCAGCAGGACAATTGGTCCAAACTCCTGCCTCTTGTGGAGTTCGCATACAACAACGCTCTGAATGCCACCACAGGCATCTCTCCGTTCTTCACCAACAAAGGCTACCATCTGAACATCACCGTTCACCTGGAGCGAGACCTGACATCAGTACGCACCCAAGAGTACTCTGTAGATCTCGACTCACTCCATCACTTCCTCCACGAGGAAATGCATCTCGCTCAGATCCGTTATCAGGGCCCCGCAGACTCCCGTTGGAGTCCTGCCCCAGCTTTCGAAGTAGGAACCTCGGTCTGCGTAAAGGCCAAGTATTTCCGCTCCACCCGACCTTCCAAAAAGCTCTCCGAGAAAAACCTCAGCCCATTCAAGATCATTGCCCGCGTTGGAACTCACTCCCTCACTCTCCGCCTGCCGGAAAACATGCAAGCCATTCACCCGGTATTCCATGTCTCGCAGATCGAACCCTCCGTCCCAAACACCATTCCGAACCGCCACCAGCCACCTCTGCCTCCCATAGAAATCGAAGGCGAAATGGAGTTCGAGATCGAGGAGATACTCGACTCCAAGATCGACTGATGTAGACGCAACAAGTTGCTCTACCTGGTCAAGTGGCTGGGCTATGAAGGGACCGATGAGGAGACACAATGGCTCCTTGCCGGTGTAGGAGAAATAACGGTCACACTATGGAAACCCATTATGGAAATATGCCAGATAAATCACAAAACCTCATACAACAAGTAGATATGAGAAAATAGAAGGACCTGAATTTTAATGAATTTTTACGAATTATTATGACTATACATGATAAATCGAAAGAAAGAAAATTAGCGAAAATATTTCAAGCTTAGCATCAACGAGACGGAATTCTCGGGGAAATTTATAGCAAATATTAAACAAAGAATTAGGACAATCGACCAAGATTTGACTATAAAAACAATCAGAGAACCTCCACGGAAGCTACTTTCCCACATCCGCACATGTAGCCAAGGATGGAAGTACCACAGAACAAGGGTTCCTCAGGAACTAATGCAAAATTCAAAGTCGTGTCTATAATAGGAAATGTAGATGTCCCCCAAATGAACCCAATAAAAGTAATTACAGGGGAAACTACCCATAAACGACGGAGATATGACTAAAACTCCTGCAAAACAAGGACAACGTCTAAAAAGCAAGCACGAAGATTAACCAGTAACGACCGAAACAAGCTCGATGGCCCGTTGGGGAGGAGGGGATCTGGTCTTAGTCCTCCCAAATTTTCATGATAAAAGGATCATGCATTAATGAGATATCCAATAACGGGAATAGCGACATCAAAAGTCCGAGCTCAGGGAAAAGACAATGTTTGCGTAGGATCCATAATTAAAACATACAACTAAATTCACACGGAAATTATGAAGAATGGGAAACTATAGTTATGCAAATTTTCAGCCCAAACGGTCAAGCCATTGTGAAGTTATACCCATGACAGGAATATAGAAATCCGTGTCATGTTTAATGACATGTGAGGGTGGCGATGTGAAGGGAACTGGCCGTCGGAACCGAGACCCGCACTTCGGCAGATCGCAAAGACCAATTTCTGTCCAAATAATGAAGAGCCCGGTCAAAACAAAGCATGGAAAGTGCAAAACAACCTTAGATCATGAGGGAAAAATCTGAAATAAATCACGGAAGCCCATATGAAGGATACAAACACCTGCACATACCATAAATCCTGAACAATTAAACAGAAACGGTGCCCGCATACGAATGACTACGGGAACAACACATGTGATTACCGAATGTGTGTGCGAACTTTTGCTAACTCGACGAATACCAGGAAATAGAACACAAATTTAGTACCATTGGAAAGGTGGGAATAAATGAAAATTTATGATACCAAGAACGTGAAACACCATCCAGAAATGAATGAGATACAAGGACATGAAGTTAGAAACCTGAAAATGCGTGGGAAGCCAGCTTCAAGAGGTCCAGAGCCCTAAATAAAATACATAGAAATATGATATCTTCGAGGACGACCTACTATAACAACAAACAATACATATGGAGGATTAGGATGTGATAATACAAAGGGGAATCAGGGGAGATGAACGAAATCCATGAAAACCACTAAACTATGATGGACCATGGCGGGAATTTTAGGGAACAATATTCTAATGAAGTGGAGAGCTATAATACATTCGTTTGAGTAATCCTTGACTACTAGCAACTTTTTCTTTTGGTTCTAAACCTGAATAATTCACTCATTTACCATTTCAAGTCTCATTTTAACTAAATGTCACTGGATAAAAATGGAATAAATCAGCTGAAGGTCTCAGCACAGCCATACGCATAGTAATGCGAAGTTTTAATTCAGAATCACCGAGTCATAGCGAGTTTAATGGTAAATATGAGGAATTTGAAATAGGAAACTGCGACAAATGCAGTGCAGTCAAGTTCTAATTAACTATTAAAATAGTTTAGGCAAGGAAGGACAATAAGGATTCTAGGCACAGTCTGACCACAGTAGAGCTGCAGTTCAGCGCAGCAGAGCGCAGTAGAACTATAGCATGAAATTTTCATTTTTTTTTCAGTTTGAGAAAAATACACTGTAAATAAATCCTGTAAATACAAGGTAGAGCATGAAAAAGGAAGGCAACCCAAGGAGTATAAAAGGGAGACCCTTTCTGCGACTTTTCACCCCCCCTCAGAGAAGTAAGAAAATAGAGTATTATTTTTCTCAAGCATTTCTGGTTGTCACTCCAGCGCGAAAAAGTGATATACAGTTAAGATTGCCACTGTAGTAAAAGGCAGCAATTAAGGAGAGAAATATTAAGTAGATATTTCAACAGGAGAGCTGGTTAACACTCCAGACTTCAAAGTGTAAACACAAAACAGTTATTTTGCTACTGTTAAAACAAGCAATAAAATAAGACAAAAATAAAACAAACTCAAGGGACACTCCAGACACAATCTAAATCCATTAACTGAGTAGAATCTTTGAAACTTCACCAAGTAGAAGATTTAATTCAAGTTAAATTCCAAATTAAACAATGCTACACAGAATTACACCTAGACAAATTAAGAAATTTCAATGGAGGAACAGCTCTGCAGGGCTCAGTTTATCTGTAAGTCAATTCCCAGAAACTTTAGACTAACCCATAAAAATAGAATTAGCCAAAACACTCGGATTGGTACTATAATTACAACAAATATTACTAGTACACTTCCCCATCTGTAAGGGGTTGGTGTAGGTTCCAACCCCAGTTCTCCTCAATCCTCAGGTCATCAATAAAGTTGAGCTGTATGGAGCTTTAATTATCAACGATGGGGAGGAAAAGGAGTTCTGTTCCTTTCCCCCAATTCCCATGTTATTGTATATACATTGTTTATACATGTTTAAATCGAGACAAATATACACTATGATAATGAATGAAGGGTGGGGTTACCACTCCTTACACCATCCTAACTAAAGAACCAGGGGACAGCTTGGTGGTGGTCTTGTTTGAACCTCCCAACTGACCTTCCTTCGTTCTCTCCTTCAGCGGATCAAAGATGATAGAAGATCACATGGCATCATAACCGATACCATGTGACCAGATCAAATAGAAGATCAGAAGTGGAAAAGAAGAAGAACCTGATGGGGATATGGGCCATGTGGCACTGCGCTACTTACGCTAGCTGTCACGACCCGGCAATTCCCACGGTCAGGTGATCACTCCCCACACCTTCTCCCTCCCCCGCTTCGACCCCGTCAACTCCGCTGCCCGCCCGACGCCGCCTGAACAAGCCTGTCACCCTTCCCCGTCACCGCTACCTGTTTCCACGGCCTGTCACGGGCCTACGAGTCTTTCCTTATCACGCTTGTTTATCTTGACGGCTGCGCACAGCCGTCCTTCTCCCACACTCTTTGTTTGTTTTCGTTCCTTCTTAACCCCGCCCGCAATCTCCGTGAGATCTGGTGACCTATTTCTATTCATTCCGTTATACTTAAACACCGGTTGTACACTACCTCGTACTTCAGTTCGAAAATCAACTAGGGTTACCCCCTGCACTCTCTGTCTGACCCAGTCACACCTCCTGCCTCCTGAAATATTGGGGCTGCATCAAGTACAAGGCACAATGCTCACGAACGAGTCGTTGAAGCCGAAACCCCTTTCCGCCGTGATTGTCATCCCCGCCCTTGATGGGCTGTTACGCCGAAGTTGTCAGAGACCAGATTCGAGACGAAGGAATGTCTCCGTAACGGAGGGCTTCGGCCTCAGCGACTTCTGCCAAGAGTGCTGTGCCTAGTGACACGTCCGTGCCCTAACTTACTGACTGGCAATTAGAACCTAGGGGGGTAACTCTAGTTGATTTTACTACTGGGGCGTAACCTATGTACAAGTGGGATATATATGGTTACAGTGGGGACGGGTCCGCAATTGGCGGAGCCGAACGGAGCGGAGCTAACGGGGTTTAAACATTAGCCGACTGAATATTACTGACGAGTCGGTTTGTGGGGTTAGCGGAAAGGCAGGCGATAACCCAGAAACGGAAAGGAGGGATAGGCCCGAAGGTGGGCTCTGCAGGGCAGGCGAGTGTATTGCCCAGCGGAGGCGGGGGTGCGCTAGCGGACATCGGAGCTGTCCGGAAGTCTTCGGGGCTCCGTACTTAGGGAGGCGTAGGTAATAAATTGAAATGAGGGGGTGGTGACCATCGAGGGGTACCAAGAGGATTGCGGAATACGGGGGCTCCGAGGTTAGTGAGGGAGGAGCAGAGTTAGAATGGAGGGATCGGAGGAACCGGAAGTCGATGGCCGGGGATGGATATGACAGAAGTAGCGGACCTTAACAGTCGCTGACGGCGAGTCACGGTAACATTTCCCACGCCCTGACACTAGCGACCCAAAGATGTGCCCTGACACTACAACAACAAAATCAACACCATCCTTGGATAAGGATGGGAAACCGCATTGTTATAAATGCAGGAAGGTAGGGTATTGATGTGATTGCCCAAATCATGACAAGCCCAAACCATGCATGTACAATATAGGCATCAAATCTGACAAGCAAGACCTACAGGACTCAGAGCCTGTAGAAGAACTGGAAGGTGTTGAAGATCCTGCAGAGGTGCAGGATTATATGCCTGACAACGAAACATTTGACAATAAACTTGTGGATGACCTGTACAATCCCAACCTCCTTGCTGAGGCAGAGGAGGAGTATGTCAGGAACACAGCAAGGAGGGCAGTGTCCCTGGGTGGAAGGACCGCGGCCTCAGCAACTCGGAGAGGAGTGCTGTGCCTATGTTTGGTAATGCTTAGGAGTCTGGTCTTTAACTTCAGAACAAGGGGGCATGAACTCTGGGGGATAGTCTTGTTGATTTTGCACACTGGTGCCATCAACTACAGTACAGGACTTATATACATAATAGAAGACAAATGAGAACAAAGGGGAAAACCCAAGGGGGACTTACCCACTTGCTGGGTTGGCAAGCTTGTGAGAGAATTGCCTTATTGAGCGTTGTGGAGTGGGTAGGTGAAGGGTGGAATTAGCGACAGCTACTGGAGAGTGGGAAAACCTTTGCAGGGTGGGCAGAGGTCCTAGGAGGTCTGTAGTAGATAGAAATATTAATAAATGTTTAGGATGAGGATAAGAGGTATTGGAGAAGGTACCGGAGATCGGAGGCGGAGGTGAACAGGAGGTGAACTGGAGGGTATGGCAGAGGTGTGGGAGGAGGATGGACTGGAGGTGGACCAGAGCAGTGGCGGAGTGGAGCAGAGGTGAGGCGGAGTTGGTATGGATATGACAGTATCCCCTTCTTAGGCCTGAACCCCTGAAGGCAGTAAGACCTACGAGAGAGGCTAAGGGAGGTGACTGTGGACAGGAGGATTGTTGGCACTGGAGGAGGAGAGGTAGTGGAGAGGAGAAGAAAAAATTTTTTTTGAACCTAATACTCAGGCCCAGGCTTGTGCGGATAGCAGGTGTGGAAGGCTGCAACGAGATCAGGAGCTTGATCAAGTTCTGAAGCCAAGAGCGAAGAGTACTCCTTGTCAGTCCCCTCATAACCTAACCAAGGCATGGTGTAGACGAGGTTACAACCCCATCTTTGGCGATCAATCTTTGAGTCAAGGATTTTGCCAATCTCGAACTCAGGTTGTCCATTGTAGGTGGGATAACCTACTATACCCTACACTGCCAGTATTTTCGCGGTTTTACATTCCTTTAGGATTTCCCATATGCGATGATCACCTACCAATGCCAATGGTGCATAAGAACATTTTATTTCATTTATTATGGAGTACAATTGCAGGTAACACACTGGTACTGAATTGGTCCAGCCCAAAAACTATGCTTGGCACTACTGGCCACCAAAAGACGATCAAGGGCTCAAAAAATAGAGAGGAGTCATAACTATGGATTCCCCAAATTTCGTCCAGATTGACCCAGCCATTGTGGAACAATGGTGGTGGCAATTTCTCATCTTACCACAAGGTTCCACACAATGTCAAAAGGCATGTGAGGGTGGCAGTGTCAAAAGTCCCATGCAGTGGAGCTGAGATCCATACTTTGGGAGATTGCAAAACTGGTTTTTGGCCCAAAATGGAAATCACAAGCTGTACCGAAGTAAACAAACAACCAAAATGCACTCCGGAGTGCTCGAAAAATTCAGAAAAATCACAAAGGATGCGTATGAAGATCCAATTGACATGGGGACTCTTGCAAACACTTTCTGGGACGTCTAACCCTGCACATGGGCCAATTTTACGATTCTCACGCCCACCACTCGGTCAAATCTCAACCATTTGGGACAAATTCAGTATCGGGAGAAAGCTACGAACCCAGGGAATTGAATGGAGAGGTCATAAAAGGATGCTACAGGTAGGAAGAGATGGATGAGTGTAGTGTGATGGTGGAAATTGGTGGAGAATGGCAATTATTAGCAGATATGGCCCGCTTATCACTCCTGTCTTTTTTTTATTGAACTTCCACATCGGCCGTTGGACTTATCGGCTGTACTTAACGGTCCACATGGTGTCCGTAACAACAATCCTTTGTTTTATATTTTTCCTTTCATTTGTTTTTCCACATTATTGCTATTCCATGTGTTTAAAAGCTTTGTACATGTAGGAATGGAAAAGTGACCTCCCTTTTGACTACAAAGAGACTGAAGCGCTGAGAGATCCAAGTAAAAGAGAGAAATTTTAAGCTTGACTCCTTGAGTATTATAAGGAATCCCTGACGATTGTCCAAGATGGACCAGGGGTATGTAATTCTTAATGAGTTTTTGTGATTATTTTTGTTTTGTTAGCCCCCGGACCAAACCTAGGATGAGCTTAGGACATCCCAGACTCCCTCCCCACAAATTTGCTTGCATTTAGGGGGTTAGTGTCATATCCATACATACCCAATCCCAATCCGACTCCTGGACCCCCCATCTTCACCACCTCCGGAGTCCTACCCTATCACCATCTGTTCCGATATTCACCTTTCGACCTGACACCACTCCTCCTCTCACTCCTCTTACTCCTCACGACACCTCCACCCTTCCATCACTTTCCTACCCTTCTCCCATTGTAGGCAGGATAATCGCCCACACACTGACTCGGCTCGGATACCCGATTCTACGATTAGGGAACGACTTTCATTCATGCGACGACTCAGTACAGATTTGGTATCTAAAAATAGTGCTAATTCGTACGATTCCGACGATACCAAGAACGTCCCAATCGGTGGACATTTGACGGAGTTCCGTGTTGGAGAAGTTAGGCACAGCAGGTCACGGGCATGTGCGGGCGTGGGAATCTCAAGCGGCAACCCAGAATTCCAGCCTCACTCGTTCCCACGGCGTCTAATAAATTGGTAAAAATGCTCATCGGCTGCGTAATAGTTCCATTCAGCCACATTTCCAATTTTGGCCTTTAATTCCGTAAATCCGTTGAGAAATCGCTTATTTTCTTTTATTTTCATATTTTGCCATCATTTCAGTTATTGATTGATATTCTTTTATTGATACTGTTACCCTCTTTTATTATTTCGCCTGATAAGGTACCCAGGTGCCATATGGCACCAATATTTGCCATCTATTATTTCTAAAAATAATTATTTCTTATAATCCTGTACATACCGGAGTTTGGAATAGAAGTTCTCCCCTCCCCCATTTTTCTCTAAGGTGCTAGGAAGCGCTAGAGAGGGTGTGAGTGTGTGGAATTCCAACAGTAGGAATAAGGGCAGTGATCTAGCTCACAACGAGTGAGTAGTGGATGCTGAGCCCGGACCTTGCGGAAATCCCAGAGAACCCACCGCGGAGTTAAGGATCGAGAAGTCAAGCAAAGTCTAGAGAGAAAGTGAAGTTTTAGGAGAGTTTGGCCCCACGAGCTTGGTCGGCATAGAGAGCCGCGAGCCCTCTTTCACCGTCCGCTCCAATACTCGCCTTTGGACCTGACACCTTTCCTCTCCTCCACTCCTCACCCTGCTCCTTTCTTCTCTCTCCTCCCTCCTCCCCTCTTCTGCCAAACCTCCAGCAAGTTACAACCTTCCGCTACTGTCCTGCACCCCATACTCAGACACCACTCATACCTTCGCTCCAAGATTCCATCATAGTTCCAACCTCGGACTTTGACCCCACCTTGGCATAAGTCCATTGCATTGGTGACCTCATACTACGTAAACACCATTGCCAACATTCCTTGGACTTTCAACCCCACCTCTGTAAGCTCCATAAGCTCTGAGCTCCACGGACCATACCTGGCACTTTCGCTGCTTGTAATGTATCTTTCGCACTTTCCCCTCATCCTTATTTGGACTGCTGCTTCTTCCCATTTTAGCCAGTTAGTCATCCTCCCCACTTCACCTCATCCTCCTGCCCCTCTGGGCTTCACCCTCCCTATCTCCTTTCAGATGTACCACAGGTTCTAAACCTATGACCTTTGGTGCCACTCCGCTTTTGTTTTCCCTTTGTCCCATTCAGACGCCTTTGTCCTGATTTGGACCCTCTTCATTTTCTTGTGCTTTCGCCCTCTCCATTATATACAGGCACTTGTACATACTCGTTTTGGACCTTCAGTCTAAAATCGACCTGAAATGCCCCCTAGAGACTTCCTGCTCAATGCCTATGAAATTAAGGACCAAATGGACAAGCAGCAATGGCACAGCACTCCACATGAGTCACTGAGGCCAAGGCCCCTCCTTGCTAAGTCTCTGGTTCCCCTCCGGAATTGTCCACCCTTGCCCAGTTCTAACAGTTAGATCTCTAGCCCACTTGCACCATCGATCACAATCGGCAGAGGTGGAGGTGGTTGCAGTTTGGGATGATGTTAGGAGTGGCTGGTTCGATTTGAGACACATGGAAGACCAGGTGAATGTGTCATATCCATACAACTCCGGACCTCCGCTCCTGTTTCTGGACCTCCATCTCCTCCAGAACTCCACATTCTCCACCACCTCCTCCCCCTGTTGGTTGTTGAGAGCCCACTCTACCTCTGGCTCCAACACAACATCCAACACTACCTCTGGTCCGACTCTGGTTTACTCCGGGTCCGATCCCAACCTCGTACCTTCCAGACCAGAGTTTGCGATGCTCCATACGTCCGGCTCCGGACTCCTGTACCAGAACCCCATTGCACCTCCACCTCTGGAACTCCGGTCACATCTCTGCCTCTGGAATTTGGCCTCCTCCTCCATCTTATCTCCTTGTATTCCTTATTACATTTCATTTATTATGTCTTGCCAATATTCTGGACTTAGACTTCCAACTCCGGACCTCCGGAACTTACTCCGGACCCTGCAGTCTCTACTGTATGGTGTCATTTAATCCTCTTGTTGCCTCTTCCTTATTTAGACAGCTGTTCCCTCATCCAGTCCCCCTTTGTCCTCCTTCCAGTTCCCTTTGTTCTCTGACTCCACTCCTGTATCATTATATATATACTCTGTACTTAGTTTCCTGTACCCCCAGTCTGAAATCGATGACCATGATGACTGGATTGTCCCCCAAAGAGACTCCCCCTGCTTACCTGAAGTTAAGGACCACCTTAGACAACAAGAAACAGCACAGCACTCCACTTGAGTCACTGAGGCCAAGGTCCCTCCACTCCTGAGCCCCTTCTCCGCTTCCGGACAACTCCACACTCTTCTAACAGAATGGCTCTCATGGACTCAGGGAGGCAGAGCATGATGGAGTGACTACCCATGCAGGCAATGATCTCGAAGGGGCTGAGATTCTTTTCAGACAACTTCCTCGAAGGTCTGGTGGAGTGGAAGTACTTGGCCTTGACATAGACCAAAGTACTGACCTCAAAATCAGGAGCTGGGATGTGCCTAGCATCTGCTGGACCCTGATAACGGATCTGGGTGTGGCGCATCTTCTCACAGAGGAATTGATGGAGAGTGTCGAGATCTACAGTGTACTCCTGTGCATGTAATGAAGACAGATCTTGCTCTGGGTGGATGGAAAGGTTCGGATGGTAACCCTTGTTGGCGAAGAAGGGAGAGATGCCAGTGGTTGCACTGGGAGCATTATTGTAGGTGAACTCTGCAAGGGGCAAGAGTTCAGCCCAAGTATCCTGCTGATAATTGCAATAAATATGCAAGTACTGTTCTAGTGTCTGGTTCATATGCTCTGTTTGTCCCATCTCCTTCCAGGTGATAACTGGAGGTGAAGTGGAGGCAGATGTTGAGGGCTTTACCAAGCGAACGGAAGAAGTGTGAAACAAACTCCGGACCTCTATTGGAGGTGATATGGGAAGGAACTCCATGTTTGAAAAACAAGTGGAGAAGGAACAACTTTGCCAGCTCCAGCAAGGTGATGGTATTGTAAGTGGGGACAAATGTCATATCCATACAATCCCGACCTCCACTCCGGGCTCCCGGAACTTGGAACTCCGACTTCCAGAGCCCTACTTCCCTTCCGTCACCTTCTCCTTGCTGACTCCCAAGAGGTTATCCCACCTCCAGCTCGGACACCACCTTCGGTCCGACTCCGGAACATTCCGGGTCCGACCCCAACCTCGACACCTTCCAGACGAGTATGCAAAACCTATGCTCCTGACTCCGGACCTCCACTCCGGAATCCCATTCGCATCTCTGTCTCTGGAACCTCCGGTCTTAGCTCCGACTTCGGACTTTGACCCCACCTCCGCTTATACCCATTGTATTGGTTAGCTCATTCCATTTAATTACATATGTTTGCCAATATTCTGGAGTTTAACTTCCGAGTTTGGACTTTCCGGACTTATGTCAGACCTTGCAACTATTGCATTGCTCCATTCAATTCCGCTATACTCCCTCATTCCTATTTGGGCTGCTGCTTCCTTTCTATTCAGTCAGCTGGCCATTCCCCACTCCCATCCTCCTTCCTTCCTCCTTGGGTCTTGGCCCTTCATTCCTCCTTTGAGAAACACCATTGAGGCAAACCCTTGACCCTCGGTGTTGTTCCTCTTTCCATCTCCCTTTGTCTCTTTTCGTCCTACCCTTGTTCCTTTTGATTCCGGACCCCTCCTTATATGCAATGTACATAGTAACTTGTAACCTCAGTCCGAAATCGACCTGAATTCCCCCCAAGAGACTTTCCCTCTGCTAGATCCGAAATTAGGGACCCCCAGGACAACCAGCAATGGCACAGCGCTTGGCCTGAATCGCTGAGGCTGAGGTCCTTCCACGCTAAGTCTCTGATTCCACTCCGGAGTCATCTGAATCCACCCGTTTCTAACAACAAAGATGCATTGCTTTGATAAATGATCCACAATGACCAGCACGGAAGTGAAACCGGAGGAGGAGGGGAGTTGTTCTATGAAATCCATGGATATGGAGTTCTAAGGACGTTCAGGGATGGGGAGTTGTTTCAACAAGCCAAAAGGCTTGTGGTGAGGGACCTTGGTGCAGGCACACGATGTACAAGAGGAGACATAGTTCTTGACGAAGGTGCGGATTCTGGGTCAGGTGTAATCTCAATGAATCAGATCTAGCGTCCGATTCTGGCCAAAGTGGCCTGAAAGCGGATGATTGTGTTTGTTACACAAGATCCAAAGTCGGAGATCATTCAGGTCAGGAACATAGATGCGGTGATCTAGCCTCAACAGGCCTTCAGCATCTAGTGACCAACGAGAGTCAGGAGGTATGGGAGAGGAGAGATGTGAAGATACAAAAGTATCTGAGGGAAGTGTGGAGATGATGTCCATGTGCAGTGTCTCTGTATCGACCATGGAACTAGCTTCAATAACGGAAGCAGCCAGATAGGGAGCTTGTAGGGATGATGTGAGAAATTCTGATGAAAAGATGGGCCTGAAGTTCTGTGGATTGACATGAGCATAGTCCATATCCCCTTCTTTGGGATAGATGTCCCAATGTCTAGTCAATGCATCAGGTTTGGCACTGAGTTTTCCAGGGCAGAAGCAGACTATCATGTTGAATTGTGATAGAAACTCAGACCAATGGGCTTGATGCTGCATCAGGAGCTTTGTAGTGGAGAAGTATTTGAGGTTCTTGTGATCAGTGACAACATCGATTGGATCTCCAGATCTTTCTAAATAATGATGCCAGCCCTTAAATGCCTCATGTATAGCAAGGAGCTCCTTATCGTGGGTGTCATAATTCAACTCCGGTGGGGACAATGTATGTGAGCGAAAAGTGACAGGGCATATCTCACCGTCAGAACAATGGATGGAGAGGATCCCTGATACTGCATAGTCAGAAGCGTCTGTCTCCACAATGAGCAGAGTGTCAGGCATCCAATGAGTAAGGATGGGGGCGGAGGTAAAGGCATCTTTAAGAAGATGGAAAGTGGAGCGACATTCATCAGAGAAGAGCCATGGAGTATCCTTATGCATGAGCCATGTCAAGGGTACTACAATGTCAGAATACTTGTGGATGAAATGCCAATAGAAGTTTGCGAAGCCGAGGAAGGACTGGACATCCTTAACCTTATGGGGCTCAGGCCAGTCCTGAACAGCCTTAACCTTCTCTGCGGACATGGTGAGTCCAGCTGGAGATAAGCAGTAGCCGAGATACTCTGTAGTATCAGTGTGGAATTCGCATTTCTTCGGATTGGCATAAAGGCCATTAGCGTAGAGTCTCCAGAGAACCTCATGGACATGCCCCTGGTGAGAAGCATCGTCCTCGGAGTAAGTGAGGATATCATCCAGATACACAACCACAGAAACGTCCAAGAGGTCAGTGAAGATCATGTTGACAAATCGTTGGAAAGCCACAGGGGCATTAGTCAGACCAAATGGCATGACTAGCCATTTGTAGGATCCATAGCAGGTGCGAAAAGAAGTCTTCCACTTGTCGCCCACAGCAATATGGACCAAGTGGTATGCATGGTGGAGGTCGAGCTTAGTGTAGACTTTGGCATGGCTAGGAGCATCAAGGAGGTCTGATATGCAGGGGAGTGGATAACGATCCTTCTTCGTGATCTTGTTCAGTCCTTGGAAGTTGATGCAAAGGCAGAGTGAACCATCCTTCTTGTGGACAAAGAGAACTGGTGCTGCATGGGAGGATGCAGTGGGGTGGATAAAACCAGAAGCCAAGTGTTCCTCCAAGAACACGTGGAGAGCTTCAAGTTCCAAGGGAGAGAGTGTCAGGGCACACCCCACCTGACCCCACGCCGTGCTGCCCTACTCCGCTCCCCCGCTATCACTCCCTGTTTCTTCTTTCCCCTTTCCTTCTTTCTTTCTATTTCCGTTCCATGGTCGACTTCCCTTTCTTTATGTATTACTACACACCTAACCCTGCTCCCCCGATCGCCGTGCCCACCATGCGCATTCCCGCTCACAGAGTGGCACACCTCCGGGATCTCCCACGGAGATACCCAGGGGAGTGTGGCTGTGTGCAGAGATGATGTGGCTCCTCCCACATGACCCCAACCGCATGTATATTATAGCGCCTGGGGTGGGAACAGAAGAAGCAGCCTTCTTCTCAACTTCCCACTTCAGACTAAGTGGTCGGGGATGCTCACCCCGCAATGGGACCGCCGCTACACATAGCCGACGTCTGTCCCATCGAGTCCCTTGTGCTGGGACCTCGCCGCTTCCGGAGCTGTCCCTGACATTATGCCAGGAGCGCAGTGCCAAGTAACACGTCTGTGCCCTAACTTACTAAACTGGCAACCAGAACTGAAGGGGGTAAACTCTAGTCAATTTTATTACTAAGGTGTAACCTATGTACAAGTTGAGTATATATATAGTTACAATGAGGGCGGGCCCGCAAATGGCAGAGCCGAGCGGAGTGGAGCTAATGGGGTTAGACATTAGCCGATTGAATATTACCAACAAGTCGGGTTATGGGGTTAACGGAATGGTAGGCGATAACCCAGAAACGGAAAGGAGGGATAGGCCCGAAGGTGGGCTTGCAGGGCAAGCAAGTGTATTGCCCAGCGGAGGCGGGAGTGCACTAGCGGACGTCAGAGCTGTCTGGAGGCCTTCGGGGCTCCGTACTTAGGGAGGCGTAGGTAATAAATTGAAAAGAGGGGGTGGTGACCATTGAGGGGTACCGAGGTGATTGCAGAATACGGGAGCTCCGAGGTTAGTGAAGAGGAGCAGAGGTAGACCAGAGGGATTGGAGGGAGTGGAAGTCGATGGCCGGGGATGGATATGACAGAAGATGAGAAGTTAGCTTCCTTCTCATCTTCTTACCCACAGTAGGTTGTCCCCTGGATAGGGCTGGTTACACCATAGGGCTGTGGACCATAGGGGAGGGTCATGGGGACCTGGGAGTCGTCCCCTGACATGTTATAAGACAAAGGCGGTTAGGCCTTTTTTTGTTTTCCCTTTCGGACCGTGCTGCTAGGTCCGGGCATATTGGCCTGCAGATTTGTCAAAGGCCCGGCTCCATCATCCTCAGCTGCTGCCATATGCTGGCGCTGAGCTGCAGGGAAGCGCCTTGTTGTCAAGGTTGCAGGTGGAATGGCTTCAGTCTGTTCCACGAAACTTGACTCTCCACTCATTGATGTATCCTCGGAGTCGAGAGGAGGAACAGTGCTCACCTCCGGAGGAGGTGGTGGAAACCCCTGGACGGGGCGGGATGTAGGCAGCAGCGGTGCAAATTTGCCCACTTGTAGCCTGGATAAGCCATGAGCAGTCATATTCACCGCTTTTCTCACCTTAGCCTCTTCAGATGGGTGGTGTTTCCAAAACAAGGTCAGGATGTATTTCATTCCTGCCTCTTTGATGATGCCAAGCGTTTGAACCGTTCATCCAGTTCAGATACGGATGGTTTATGTCCGGGAACAAACTTCATCTCATAGAATTGAGCATGTTGAGCATGCACTTCTGGTGGGGCATTATCAATGCCGTTCACAGCATGTTTGTCGATCCAGTTAAGGTCAATAAGAAATTTGAACCCATCAGGGGTGTTCAGGAATGGGAACACAAAATGGGTCCATCACCATTGGCAAATATCATTTTGGCCCTGCATAACCCATAGTTGACCACAGATAACGACTCTGTCCTGGAAATTGTTAATGGAGAACGACCCTGGAATAGGGACGTTTCGCCACATCCCAGTGGAAGGCTGGCAACTCTGGTCCAGCAATTGGAACCATGAGTACTCTGAGGGGATAAGGTCACGATTATCATCATGTTGGGTGGGCCCTTGAGGTCCTGGGGGAATAGGAGCAGCGAGAGGGCCATAATGGCCATCTATTAGTTTCGAAAAGGGCACCTGCATCCCCTTAGGGGGCGCCAGTTGAGACGCATGGTTGTGTACCGATACATTAGACGACGTCAGAGGGGCTCCTTGGGCCCTCTTTGGGGGTCCCAGTACCGTGGCATCCCATGCAACTGGTGCCTTAAAGGGGACTTTTCGAGGCCAGGCATCCTTGAAAGACTTTACTTCTGCAGAGAGGTCATCACTTTTGTGGTGAAGGTAGTCTCTATGATGAAAGACATCTTTCAATGCATGATCGAGTTTCACCACCTCGATCTTTACATTAAAAAGTTCCTCATGAAGCGAGGTGTTTTCTTTGTGTAGTCGATGGGTCGCTTCCCAGGATAGCTCACCATCGATCAGGTGAATGTGTTCGTTAGCTTCCTTAAGGAGCTGACTGAGTATTCCATCGGTCGAATATGCAGCCGAAGCTTGCATCATTTCTGGAGGCAATTGGCCTCAGGGTGCATTGGGGTTATAAACCCACATATTCTGCCTGAAATTAGGAAAAGACAGGCCCATTGCGGCCATTGTCATATCCAGGACATAGTTTTGCCCCACTTGACCCATCATTTGGGTGTCTAATGGTGGGCAAGCCACTTGGGTTTGAGGTGGAATGTACTCACCATGGATAGGTGAGGGGTGGCCCAATACTGTGGTATAACGACCATTAGTTCATTCCCACGGCCTCCGGGAGTTGCCGGTGGTGTCGAATCAATTCAATCATGTTCATTTTCAATTCAATCCAAAATCTTCATGCGACATGCGACGAACTTATGGTCGTTATAGGACAGTACTGATGGTATCAGCTGTTGCTTTGTAGTCTGAGTGTCAGGAGCGCCATTAGGGTCTGACGGGTGATTGCCAGATATTGATGGCTGTTGCCTGGGGACCGTGTTCAATTCAGGTAGGTCGGTGTCCATTGCACCACTAGTAACCGAGGGGCTTTTGCCCACGGTTATTTGAGTCATCCTTATCTTTGTCAAAGACGCCATCCATTGATTCAGACATAGATGAGTGGGAGAACGAAGTGAAACGGGGGGAAGCAGTTTCTTCCACCCCTCAGCAATATATACAGAAGAAGGAGGCGAAATTTTTCACCATGGGAACAACCCTGCCTCTGCAGAGGCAATGTCCCGATTTGGCAGTTAGTGCCAAAGGTGGCCTTCGTAAGGTCACAGGACCAGTCCTATATGGGTGGCTCATTTAGGATGCTTGGAATGGGGAGTTTTAAGGGTCCCTCGTGTAATGGGAGTAGGAAATCGGCTTTCCTTACTCAAGCTTTCGACCGCTTCTACTCCATGTATTATTAGGTAGTTATCCAATGCAACTAATTTGTCACAATTGGATAAGGGTTCCCAAGTAAGATCTCCAAGACCCCACTTGATGTGGAACCACAGACCACCGTCTGTGTCCCATGCATGGTCCAATATTTCTTGGACCAAATATTCCCACTCTGGATCCTCGCCAAAGTCATAGAAGACTTGGGCCGCACGTCCCAGGAATAGCAAGGAGTCATTTGGCTCATGGGGAGCCAGTCGAGAGACATGAAACTTGGGGTGGATTCCCTGGCTAATTAACTCATTTGGGAGTTTTAAGGTGTAATTAGAAGATTCCTTGAAAGCTTCGAGGATCTCATATGGCCTGACATAATTAGGGAGGAGTTTCTTGGCTCGTCCCTTGGGTAGGTTGAGGTCCTTGGTCGATGAATAGGTGAGGTCACCGATTCTCAGTCTAGGCAGATCAGGTCGCCTATGCCAATTGGCCTGGACCAGTTGTTCAACGCAGCTTTTTATGATCGCATCATGAGCGCCTTGGAGGTTATCCAATGCCTGTTGCATGAAGGTGCCTACCCCAGGGAGGTCTGTGGGTGGAACCTCCATGACCATATGGGGCATAGTCCCATATATCAACTCGAAGGGGATTTATTGACGCTTGAGTTTATTGCAAACTCGGTAAGGGGTACTTTAAGTACCAAATCACGCTGGTCAGGACGAACAGCTGCACAAATGACTTGGATGACATTTTGTACCATCTGCTCAGCTTGTCCATTGCCCTCCGGATGGAAAGCGGTTGTTAGTTTCAGACAGACCCCCAGTAGCCTATGTAGTTCCATCCAAAATTTAGATGTGAATTTAGTGTCGTGATCTGACACTATTGACTTGGGGAGTCTGTGGAGGCGTACCACACCTTTAAGAAATTCATATGCGAGTTCCAATGCATTTATGGTCGTCTTGACAGGTATCAAGTGTACCTGTGAAGTGAGACGACAGATAACCACCCATAGGTAGTTATATTCCAGGCTTTTAGGAAATGGCTACAAAGTCCATTGCGATCAAGGACCACAGGGTCTCTGGAATCGGCAGCTGGTGCAACAGCCCAGGCTTACGCTGTGTGGTCCTCTTAGTGGTCTGACACTTTTTGCACGAGGAGATATATTTCTCCATGTTGCATACCATAGTAGACCACTGTCAGGGCATGCCCCGCCCAACCCTCGCTCCGCTCCCCTGCTCCGCACCGCTTCTCCCTCTTCCTTCCTCCTTTCCTCCTTTCTTCCCTTCTTTCTTTCTCTCTCTCTCACATGGACCACCTTTCCCGCTGCTCAATGTATCACCGGCATGCACGCCTATTTCCCCTCCTGTATCTTACCATCCTTACATCGCCGCCACCGCCGCCACCGCCGCCGCACTTGCCCCACACCCACAGCGAGCCCTCTCGGGATCTCCCACGGAGACACCCGGAGAGCCGTGGCTGTGTGCAGGGGTGACGTGGCGCCCCCCATGTGACTGATCCCGCATGTATATAATAATGGCTGGGGTGGGAACCGAAGAAGTAGCCTTCTTCTCATATTCCCACTTCAGACTAAGTGGTCGGGGATGCTCACCCCACGACAGGATCGCCGCTACGCACAGCCGCTACTCGTCCCACCGAGTCCCGCATGCAGGGACCTCGCTGCTTTCGGAGCTGTCCCTGACAACCACCAGTAATATCTGCAAAGATATCCTAGTGTCTTCTGTAATCCTAGATAGCCTAGGATTTCATGTGCGTTTTGAATGGCGATCCCAGTCACCCTCTCCTCTTTATGAATGACGTCCGGGAGAACCAGTTGCGGTTCCCCTAAGTCATTCACTCTGGAAATAAGGCCGTCTGAGACCTTAAATTTAGGAAATTGGGAGGGGTTCTCCAGGATTCCTCACCATGCATTCTGCCTGGTATATCCGCTCCTTACAGCGACAAGGAAGCTCTCTTCCTCAATGACTGATCTGAGGTCTCCCTCATCAGTTACTATGTCTGTGAGCGTTGTAAGCGTGCTAGGGATGTAACCCAGCAGCAAACAAGAAAAGAAAAAGGGGGCAAAGAAAATCTTACTACCGGTAAGGCCGCACACGGTCCCAGTGCAAGTGCACAATACTAATAAACTCTTTTAAAACTCAGAACTCACCCTGGTCCTTCTTGGACAGTCGTCAGGGAGTCAGACTAAGCTCTTTAAACGTGTGGAAGGGTCGCTCAACACCACAGTCTTTGTAGCACAGATGAGGGGTCCAACAACTGTAAGTACAACGCAAACTGGGTGTATATTTAGAAAAAAAAGAGAAATCAGAACAAAAAACAAGTAAACTAGCCGATGGATGGTGGCGATGGAAACAGGAAGAATGTTGAGAGTTCGGCTAAGAAACAATAAGGCAAAAAAATGTCCACAAGGTAACAATAAAATCAATAATTGAGGCCCATAAGGCCAATATCAGCCATCAATCTCGCTTCTCCACCGCATATCCGTCATCCTAACTCCCGTCCCGTCCTTCCATCCTCTTCTCCTGATCCGTCGCTGTCCTTCAAGCTCAAAATCGTGTGAATTGGTGGAAAATTGGTGGAGATATGGGGGAAATGGTGGATATCCGTGAATTTTGGGGAAGTGGCAATATGAGTCTTGAGAAAAAAAGCATGAAAAAAATTGGAAAAAATGTGGAAATGTGCCGTGGGCATTGTGAATGTGTCGGAGGCTTGAGGGTGCTCGTTGGAGCCTCGAAAAACGTGGTTCTGGCCTTGTTTGTGTGGTACTTGCTGTGCCCTCCTACAGCGTCAAGCTCGCTCCTCCCTGAATTGTTCTCAGGGGGTCCAAGATCATGGCTTCAAGCTCACGAACTTCGCTGGTTTCATGTTCAGCAACCAATCTCGTGGCCACGAGGTGGACGCTTCCAGCTCTCAGGCAGTGAAGATACAACATTTCCTCAGCTTCCTCCACATGGCTTAGAGGGAGATCCTCCCCCAGCTTATCTATGTGGATGTCCGCTGAGACAAAATCATCGTAGTGTAAGTCTTCATCTGACAAAGACTCATAGTATCTGCTAAGGGCAGCCACTTTATTCTTGTGACCTTCGACATAAACTATGTCGCATTTAAACCCATAGAAGAAGTTTTGCCATCTTATATGGTGGCCAGATGTCATATCCATTCCTGGCCATCGACTTCCGGTCCCTCCATTCCCTCCGGTCTAACCCCGCTCCTCCTTCACTAACCTCGGAGCCCCTGTATTCCGCAACCCTCTCGGCACCCCTCGATGGTCACCACCCCCTCATTTCAACTTATTACCTACGCCTCCCTAAGTACGGAGCCCCGAAGACTTCCGGACAGCTCCGACGTCCGCTAGCGCACCCCCGCCTCCGCTGGGCAATACAATCACCTGCCCTGCAGAGCCTACCTTCGGGCTTATCCCTCCTTTCCATATCTGGGTTATCGCCTGCCTTTCCGCTAACCCCGCGACCCGACTCGTCGGTAATATTCAGTCGGCTAATGATTAACCCCGTTAGCTCTGCTCCGTCCGGCTCCGCTAATTGCGGACCCGTCTTCGCTGTAACCATATATATACCCCGCTTGTACATAGGTTACACCCCAGTAATAAAATCAACTAGAGTTACCCCCCTAGGTTCTAATTGCCAGTCAGTAAGTTAGGGCATGGACATGTCACCAGGCACAGCGCTCTTGGCAGAAGTCGCTGAGGCTGAAGCCCTCCGCTACGGAGACATTCCTTCGTCTCGAATCTGGTCTCTGACACCAGACATGTGTTGTTTTTCTTTGAAGTACATGAGCGCTTTATGGTCTGTAACAACTGTAAATTTCCACCCACCTGTAAGCTCATCCATCCACTTGGATAGAGCTTCCAGTACTCCCAAAGCTTCAAGTTTGTACGCAAAGTACGAACGCTGAGTCGAAGTAAACTTCTTTGACATAAATGCAGCTGGGTGCAAGGATTCCCAGTTCATGCCTTGGGCTAAGATTGCACCAACGCCTGCTGGGCAGGTGTCCGTAATGACCCAGACTCGGAACTCTCCCCTCTCTTCCTCAGAGAGGCTATCAGGGACATCCCATATAATGGGCTTGAGAATTGGCATCTTACACGTGAGATTTTTAATCTCGCCGAAACACTTCTGGTGCAGTGGCATCCAGAAGAAAGGAAGGTAGTTGGTGCATATGGTCTGCAAAGGACCAGTATATGCACTGACATTAGGCATGAAATGGGCAAGGTATTCAATGAGACCTAGGAAGCACAAAACTTCCCTATGGTCTTGAGGCTTGTGCCAAAGGCACAGCTTCGCCATCTTGTCAGAGTCCACATGGACTCCATGTGTCAGAGACCAGGTTGAGACAAAGGAAAGTCTCTGTGGCAGAGGGCTTCGGCCTCAGCGACTTATGCCAGGAGCGCTGTGCCAAGTAACACGTCTGTGCCCTAACTTACTAACTGGCAACCAGAACTGAAGGGGGTAAACTCTAGTCGATTTTATTACTGAAGTGTAACCTATGTACAAGTTGGGTATATATAGTTACAGCGAAGACAGGTCCGCAAATGGTGGAGCCGAGCTGAGCCGAGCTAACAGGGTTAAACGTTAGCTGACTGAATGTTACCGATGAGTCGGGTTACGGGGTTAACGGAAAGGCAGGCAATAACCCAGAAATGGAAAGGAGGGTATTGCCCAGTGGAGGCAGGAGTGCGCTAGCAGACGTCGGAGCTGTCCGGAAGTCTTTGGGGCTCCGTACTTAGGGAGGCATAGGTAATAAATTGAAAGGAGGGGGTGGTGACCATAGAGGGGTACCGAGGGGATTGCGGAATATGGGAGCTCCGAGGTTAGTGAAGAAGGAGCGGAGGCAGACCAGAGGGATCAGAGGGATTGGAGGGATCGGAGGGATCAGAAGTCGATGGCCGGAGATGGATATGACACCATGGCCATCGACCTTACACCCTAAAATGTCCAGAACCGGTGCAAACAGTTCGAATTTTTTATGACTAATAAACAGTGGTTCCTCCTTTAATCAGGTATAGACCCAGAGCAGTTTTTCGTTATGCTCAGCAACTGAATCAGTTCCTGTGAATATATCATCGAACCAGGTGTGAACGGACCAACTGATGCAATTTCAGAGGACCCATGACATGGTTCGCTGGAACGTTGAGGGGCCATTACAGTCCCCTTGTTGAAGTACATTTGACACATACGTCCCCCATGGAGTTGCAAAGGCAGCTCATGGAACACAGTCAAGTTCCACCTGAATTTGCTCATAAGCATCAGTCATGTTGATCTTTGATTGATATACATTTCTAGCTAGGCTATCCATGATAGACCTCATATTGGGCATGGGAGTTACATCGAGGATTGTGTTAGCATTACAATTCCTCGCATTAATGATGGTTCTCAAAGAACCGTCTTTCTTTGCCAAAGGGCATGCCATCACAGTGGGGCGTCTAACCCACCAACCAGCACATTCATAGTACTCAGCTTTTTCTCGAAGTTGCCTTTCAAGAGATTGTGGGCACATAGCACACCATTCATGATATCTTTTATTCAGATCAATAAGATCAATCCTATGATTTACCTCCCTAAAAGGGGGTAAGACTTTGGGTGCTGGCACCATGATGTCATTAAATCGAATCCTCCACCATTCATGGAGGGTGTCATATCCGTGCATACCCGATCCTGACCCGACTCCTGGACCTCCTTCTTCACTGCCTCCGGAGTCCTACCCTACCACTGTCCGTTCCGATGTTCACCTTCGGTCCTGGCACCACACCTCCTCTCACCTCCCATGCCACCTCCACTCCTCCATCCCTCTCCTGTCCTATCTCTGTCCACTCCAAAACTCACCTCGGACTGAACACCACCCCTCTCGCCACCCTCCTCCTACTCCTCCCACTCCTCCACTTCCTCCTCACAACACCTCCAACCTTCCATCATCCTCCTACTCTTCTCCCGTCCACTCCGATACTCACCTTCGGACCTGACACCTTTCCTCTCCTCCACACCTTTCCTGCTTCCTCTTTCCTCTCTCTTCCCTCTGGCCCTCTTCTGCCGACCTCCTGCCAAGTTACGACCTTCCACTGCTGTCCCGTACCTCGTACTTGGACACCGCTCGTACCTTTGCTCCGAGCCTCCATCATAGCTCCTACCTCAGACTTTGACTCCACCTCGGCCTTAGTCCATTGCATTGGTGACCTCATACTACATAAACACCATTGCCAATATTCCTCGGACTTTCAACCCTGCCTCCGTAACTTCCATAAGCTCTGCAACCTCCAAGCTCCACGGATCATCTTCAGCACTTTCACTGCTTGTAATGTATCTCTCACGTTTTCCCCTCATCCCTATTTGGACTGCTGCTTCTTCCCATTCTAGCCAGTTAGTCATCATCCCCACTTCCTCTCGTCCTCCTGCCCCTCTGGGCTTCGCCCTCCTTACCTCCTTTCGGACATACCACAGTGTCATATCCATACAATCTCGACCTCCGCTCCGGGCTCCCGGAACTCCGAACTCCGACTTCCGGAGCCCTACTTCCCTTCCATCACCTTCTCCTTGCCGACTCCCAAGAGGTTATCCCACCTCTGGCTCGGACACCACCTTCGGTCCGACTCCGGAACATTCCGGGTCCGACCCCAACCTCGACACCTTCCAGACAAGTACGCAAAACCTATGCTCCCGACTCCGGACCTCTGCTCCGGAATCCCGTTCACGTCTCTGTCTCCGGAACCTCCGGTGTTAGCTCCGACCTCAGACTTTGACCCCACCTCCACTTATACCCATTGTATTGGTTAGCTCATTCCATTTAATTATGTTTGCCAATATTCTGGAGTTTAACTTCCGAGTTTGGACTTTCCGGACTTATGTCGGACCTTGCAACTATTGCATTGCTCCATTCAATTCCGCTATACTCCCTCATTCCTATTTGGGCTGCTGCTTCCTTTCTATTCAGTCAGCTGGCCATTCCCCACTCCCTTCCTCCTTCCTTCCTCCTTGGGCCTTGGCCCTTCATTCCTCCTTTGGGAAACACCATTGAGTCAAACCCCCGACCCTCGGTGTTGTCTCTCCTTTCAGCTCCCTTTGTCTCCTTTCGGAGTACCCTCGCTCCTTTTGATTCCGGACCCCTCCTTATATACAATGTACATAGTAACTTGTAACCTCAGTCCGAAATCAACCTGAAATGCCCCCTAGAGACTTCCTGCTCACCTACTGTGAAATTAAGGACCAAATGGACAAACAGCAATGGCACGGCGCTCTGCTTGAGTCGCTGAGGCCGAGGTCCTTCCACGCTAAGTCTCCGATTCCACTCTGGAGTTGTCTGAATCCACCCATTCTAACACACAGGTTCTGCCTTATGACCTTCGGTACCGCTCCGCTTCTGTCATCCCTTTGTTCCCGTTCAGACACCTTTGTTCTGATTCAGATCCCCTTTGTTTCCTTGTGCTTTTGCCCTCTCCATTATATATATCGGTGCTTGTACATTGTCATATCCATTCCCGGCCATCGACTTCCGGTCCCTCCGTTCCCTCCAGTCTAACTCCACTCCTCCTTCACTAACCTTGGAGGCCCCGTATTCCGCAACCCTCTCGGCACCCCTCAATGGTCACCACCCCCTCATTTCAACTTATTACCTACGCCTCCCTAAGTACGGAGCCCCGAAGACTTCCGGACAGCTCCGACGTCTGCTAGCGCACCCCCGCCTCCGCTGGGCAATACAATCGCCTGCCCTGCAGAGCCTACCTTCGGGCTTATCCCTCCTTTCCGTATCTGGGTTATCGCCTGCCTTTCTGCTAACCCCGCGACCCGACTCGTCGGTAATATTCAGTTGGCTAATGATTAACCCCGTTAGCTCTGCTCCGTCCGGCTCCGCCAATTGCGGACCCGTCTTCGCTGTAACCATATATATATCCCGCTTGTACATAGGTTACACCCCAGTAATAAAATCAACTAGAGTTACCCCCCTAGGTTCTAATTGCCAGTCAGTAAGTTAGGGCACGGACGTGTCACTAGGCACAGCGCTCTTGGCAGAAGTCGCTGAGGCCAAAGCCCTCTGTTACGGAGACATTCCTTCATCTCGAATCTGGTCTCTGACATACATACTCATTTTAGTCCTTAGTCTAAAATCGACCTGAAATGCCCCCTAGAGACTTCCTGCTCACCTCCTATGAAATTGAGGACCAAATGGACAAACAGCAATGGCACAGCGCTCCGCTTGAGTCACTGAGGCCAAGGTCCCTCTTTGCTAAGTCTCCGGTTCCCTTCTGGAATCGTCCACCCTCACCCAGTTCTAACAGAGGGCCTTAAATCCATCGTCTGTTGTAACAGGGATTTGCTGGTGCACCCTAAAGGAGCCAAATCCCACAATTCTACTACCCTCAGCAAGCACCTCACATCCATCACATGTAGCCCATATCCACTCACACTCCTTACACATATTTCCTATTTTTCCTAATTTTTCTGATTTCATTTCCAGTGTCCAGAGCCCAATGTTTCTGTTTTCTTATTGTCATGTGATACTCTTTCCTTATTTATCTATCGGACTCTTCTGTGACCCGCTGTACAGTAGCTAGAGAGTTATCAGCACCACTGTTAGAACCAGGCAGATTCAGACGACTCCAGAGTGGAATTGGAGACTTAGCGTGGAAGGACCTCAGCCTCAGCGACTCAGGCAGAGCACTGTGCCATTGCTGGTTGTCCTGGGGGTCCCTAATTTCGGATCTAGCAGAGGGAAAGTCTCTTAGGGGGAATTCAGGTCGATTTCGGACTGAGGTTACAAGTTACTATGTACATTGTATATAGGGAGGGGTCCGGAATCAAAAGGAGTGAGGGTACTCCGAATGGAGACAAAGGGAGCTGGAAAGAGGAACAACACCGAGGGTCAAGGGTTTGACTCAATGGTGTTTCTCAAAGGAGGAATGAAGGGCCAAGGCCCAAGGAGGGAGGATGGGAGTGGGGAATGGCCAGCTGACTGAATAGAAAGGAAGCAGCAGCCCAAATAGGAATGAGGGAGTATAGCGGAATTGAATAGGACAATGCAATAGTTGCAAGGTCCGAGGTAAGTCCGGAAAGTCCGAACTCGGAAGTTAAACTCCGGAATATTGGCAAACATAATTAAATGGAATGAGCTAACCAATACAATGGGTATAAGCGGAGGTGGGGTCAAAGTCTGAGGTTGGAGCTAAGACTGGAGGTTCCGGAGACAGAGACGCGAAACGGGATTCCGGAGCGGTGAAGGAGAGAATGAAGGAAGGTCAGTTGAGAGGTTCAAACGAGACCACCACCAAGCTGTTCCCTGGTTCTTTAGTTAGGATGGGGAAGTGTACTAGTAGTATTTATTGTAAATATAGTACCAATCCGAGTGTTTTGGCTAATTCTATTTTTATGGGTTAGTTTTAAAGTTCCTGGGAATTGACTTACAGATAAACCGAGCCCTGCGGAGCTGTTTCTTTATTGAAATTTCTTAATTTGTCTAGGTGTAATTCTGTGTAGCATTGTTTAATTTGGAATTTAACTTGAATTAAATCTTCTACTTGGTGAAGTTTCAAAGATTCTATTCAGTTAATGGATTTGGATTGTGTCTGGAGTGTCCCTTGAGTTTGTTTTATTTTTGTCTTATTTATTGCTTGTTTTAACCATAGCAAAATAACTGTTTTGTGTTTACACTTTGAAATCTGGAGTGTTAACCAGCTCTCCTATTGAAATATCTACTTAATATTTCTCTCCTTAATTGCTGCCTTTTACTACAGTGGCAATCTTAACTGTATATCACTTTTTCGCACTGGAGTGATAACCAGAAATGTGTCATATCCTGGAATCCCGACCCTGCGCACTCCCACCACATCACACCTTCCTAACAACTTCACCATCCCCTACACCATGCCTCCCCACTCTCCAGGTCACCTTCCCTCCTGACTGTCTCAGCTCCGGTCTGGTTGCGGCAACACCGAACCTTGGCCACTCCCATCCCGGAACCTCGGTCCCGAGTCGGAACATTCGGAGACCCCGGATTGCTCCGATATCCTGACGGACCTCCGACATCCCGTGACATGCTCTTAAACCTTTCCTCCACCCACTTCCTTTATTGGAGTCACCCAACATCCTTCGGATACGCAACTCCGCTTTTTGGAGCTACCCGCATCCTTCGGTGATCTCCCTCACGTTATCACTTATTAGTCATCTTCCATTCTTAGCATGACTACCTTCTTACTACCATTCAGTCGGCTAACC